>NC_059184.1:8020604-8369194 GCF_020631705.1 Daphnia magna
GCCGGGGAGAAAGTGTTTCAATACATGCTTCTTTTTAAACAGCCACCTGTAAACAACAACAGCAACCTTAAAACAAACTGAATCTTGCTCTGGTTACTATTCCCTTCGCTCTCCTTCGTGTAGAACAAGTCTACAACATTGAGCACTGGTTTCTTAAACGTTGACACTTGAACCACGTTCTTCTCGACCACGAGAATACACATTCGATTTTGACTCATGGAATCCGACATCACACGCCATCTCATGTTTATCTCTTGAACTACATAGCCAAATTGAGTTCAAGTTGTGTCTTTTGTCGAACTAGGAACCTGCTAATGGGGACATCACTTTCAACCCGGATGTATAGCTTTTGATCTCTAAAAGCTTCCTCGGTAGTATATTGGGTTGACATCATTATACTTACATTCCGTGAGAACGCGGAATGACCACACATGAAAAAAATGCAATCAAAGTACATAAGCAACATGAAAATTAATACTTGAAGAATTTACAGAGATAGGGGAAAAGCACGGAAAATATGCGGAAAGAAATTACATGTAAGTAATAAAATACATAAAACGTCAGAAAATTCCATAACAAGAATACAGTTAGAAGAATGCTGTGAACAATTTGTGCATCGTGTTGACCTGAAGTACCAACCAAGTGTTTCCTAACCACCTCCATCTATTCGTGGATCGCTGCCAATCGGTTCCCTCCTGAATGTAGACCAAGCTAGGGTGGTCTATTCCTAAAATAGACCGGATGTAGTCATTTAGAGGGTACGAAGAATCTAGGGATCCAAGCACCAGTGGCAGCCCTCGCCCTAGGTGTTGGTACTTGAGGACTTTCCGTCTGTATGCTACTTCGAGCATGTCGCAGAGATCGTCGAGAAGCACACGTGTCCTCGGTAGTATAGTGGTCAGGCTTCAAGGGTATTTTCCAAAAGGGAAGAAACTTGTATTAAAAGGGTTCATTTTAAAATGTATTAAAATAAGAGAAAAGTACAAAAATATATTTAAAACAAAATACAATTAAATAAAATTGACTAAAAAAACTATTCTACTGGGAGTGGGGAATCTACGGGACTTGGGGGGTTTTCCTCGTCTTCGGGGTTTGTTGCACCGTAGTGGAAGTGGGCACACACCATTTCCATTGATCCCTGGATTGCTGCTAATCGGGCCTTGAATCGAAATGCACCCCAGGACCGTCCATCGATACCAAGTATCGAGCGAATTTCTTCATTCCTGGGGTTCCATGATCCAAGGGACCCGATAACCAGGGGGAGAATCCTACCAAGGGAAGAATATTTAGCAATCTTTCGCTGGTAGGCATTCTCCATGCTCCCTGGTTGGTCATAGCAGACCACACGACGTCAACCATCACCCGGGAACCAGATAATGTTAATTCAACATCTGGTCTTAGGCGTTGCCCGGGGATGGCTTTGTTGACAGTGACATCGTGGCCTAGCTTGCCAAGCAGCGTTTCCAGGAGATCTTGGACGGTGTTGTGCCCTCTTGGTGGCTAACTGGAGACCTTCTTCACAGTGATTAAGAACGTGATACCCAGTCTCGTTTTCCTTCCCACATCGTCGACAACTCGTATCCTGCTCCTGAGAGCAAAACCACGAGTGCCCCCGAAGAGGAAGGATGTCGAGCCGGGCTCTGTGAAGGTATCTCCAGTCGCGAAAGGAGAGGGGCGTACGGCAGGATACCAGGCGGGCCATGTCTTTCGATGTTCCTTCCAGGGAGAGGCAATGGGCTACAACTCTCCTGGTGGCTCTTGTCGGTGAGCAGGTTCCTGGTATAGCGCTGCCGTGCTACTTTCCGAAGTCCACGGACTGCCTTAACTGGGCTTACGGAGACGTCATCGGCGACAATTCTTAAATTTTCGTCGCCGGATACATCAATCCGCACTCCCAGTCGTTTGGCAGCTTGGCGGGCAAGAGTCCAAAGGTTAGACCCTGCCTCCGCGTACCTCAGTCTGTAGAGCCCCCCATCCATGGATCCTGAAAGATATTCCCCAACTGGTAACACTCCTGGATGCTCAGTTCTGAACCCTCGCCGAATTGTGTCGTGGAGCTGCTCTCGGCAAACATTCCTCACTGTAGGATCTCTACAAGTGAGGAGCTGAGCAGCTCTGGCGATGGTCCAGATATCAGCATCATCAGTGAGGCGGCATGTTCCTAGGCCCCCAACCCGCCGATCTGCATAGAAAAAGGGGACAGTTGCGTGGTTGGGTAAGTTGCAAATAAGGCCTAGGAACTTCCTGCACTCAGTGTCCAGTTGGGTAAAGGAATCTTTCAGGACCCGACCCGAAGCGAGGTGATGGGGCGACTTAAGTGTCCGCGATGCCTCAAATACAAACGGCTCTTTAAAAAATAAAGGTCGCTTTAAGCATTTTTTTCAAATTTTGGTAAAGGTGTCCTCGGTAGTATAGTGGTCAGTATCCCCGCCTGTCACGCGGGGGACCGGGGTTCAATTCCCCGCCGGGGAGGGGGTCAGCTTTGCTGTTTCAAGTACATGCTTCTTTTTAAACAGCCACCTGTAAACAACAACAGCAACCTTAAAACAAACTGAATCTTGCTCTGGTTACTATTCCCTTCGCTCTCCTTCGTGTAGAACAAGTCTACAACATTGAGCACTGGTTTCTTAAACGTTGACACTTGAACCACGTTCTTCTCGACCACGAGAATACACATTCGATTTTGACTCATGGAATCCGACATCACACGCCATCTCATGTTTATCTCTTGAACTACATAGCCAAATTGAGTTCAAGTTGTGTCTTTTGTCGAACTAGGAACCTGCTAATGGGGACATCACTTTCAACCCGGATGTATAGCTTTTGATCTCTAAAAGCTTCCTCGGTAGTATATTGGGTTGACATCATTATACTTACATTCCGTGAGAACGCGGAATGACCACACATGAAAAAAATGCAATCAAAGTACATAAGCAACATGAAAATTAATACTTGAAGAATTTACAGAGATAGGGGAAAAGCACGGAAAATATGCGGAAAGAAATTACATGTAAGTAATAAAATACATAAAACGTCAGAAAATTCCATAACAAGAATACAGTTAGAAGAATGCTGTGAACAATTTGTGCATCGTGTTGACCTGAAGTACCAACCAAGTGTTTCCTAACCACCTCCATCTATTCGTGGATCGCTGCCAATCGGTTCCCTCCTGAATGTAGACCAGCTAGGGTGGTCTATTCCTAAAATAGACCGGATGTAGTCATTTAGAGGGTACGAAGAATCTAGGGATCCAAGCACCAGTGGCAGCCCTCGCCCTAGGTGTTGGTACTTGAGGACTTTCCGTCTGTATGCTACTTCGAGCATGTCGCAGAGATCGTCGAAAAGCACACGTGTCCTCGGTAGTACAGTGGTTAGTTTATGGAGGGGTTTCCGGAAGGGGAATAAACATGTATGGGGTAGGTGCATTTTAAAATATTGCTAAAATTACATAAATAAAATAGATGGGAAAGAGTCTACTAATCTACTGGGTAGGGAATTTCTACGGGAAGAGGGGGGATATCCTCAGCTTCGGGGTTTGGTGCACCATGATGGAAATGGGCACACACCATATCCATTGATCCCTGGATCGCTGCCAATCGGGCCCTGAATCGGAAGGCACCCCAGGATCTTCCGTTGATTCCAAGAATCGAACGGATTTCGTCGTTCCTGGGGTACCATGATCCAAGAGACCCGACAACCAGGGGGAGAATCCTCCCATGCGAAGAATATTTATCATATTTCCGCTGGTAGGCATTCTCCATACTCCCTGGTTGGTCAAAGCAGACCACGACGTCGACCATCACCCGGGAACCGGATAGTTGAAATTCAACATCCGGTCTTAACCTCTGCCCGGGGATGGCATTGTTGATCGTGACGTCGTGTCCTTGCTTGACTAGCAGCGACTCCAAGAGATCCTGGATGGTGTTGTGCCTCTTGGTGGCGAGCTGGAGACCTTCTTCACAGTGGTTAAGCACATGAAACCCGGTCTCGTTTTCCTTTCCGCATCGGCGGCAACTCGTATCTTGCTCCTGTGAGCAAAACCACGAGTGCCCCCGAAGAGGAAGGATGTCGAGCCGGGCCCTGTGAAGATATCTCCAGTCTCGGAAGGAGAGGGGCGTACGGCAGGATACCAGGCGAGCCATGTCTTTCGACTTGTCTTCCAGGGAGAGGCCAGTGGCAACTACTCCCTGGTGGCTCTTGTCAGAAATTAGGTCCCTGGTATAGTGCTGCCGAGCTACTTTCCGAAGTAGCTCTGGGAATAGTACAGTGGTCAGTATCCCCGCCTGTCACGCGGGAGACCGGGGTTCAATTCCCCGCCGGGGAGGGGGTCAGCTTTGCTGTTTCAAGTACATGCTTCTTTTTAAACAGCCACCTGTAAACAACAACAGCAACCTTAATACAAACTGAATCTTGCTCTGGTTACTATTCCCTTCGCTCTCCTTCGTGTAGAACAAGTCTACAACATTGAGCACTGGTTTCTTAAACGTTGACACTTGAACCACGTTCTTCTCGACCACGAGAATACACATTCGATTTTGACTCATGGAATCCGACATCACACGCCATCTCATGTTTATCTCTTGAACTACATAGCCAAATTGAGTTCAAGTTGTGTCTTTTGTCGAACTAGGAACCTGCTAATGGGGACATCACTTTCAACCCGGATGTATAGCTTTTGATCTCTAAAAGCTTCCTCGGTAGTATATTGGGTTGACATCATTATACTTACATTCCGTGAGAACGCGGAATGACCACACATGAAAAAAATGCAATCAAAGTACATAAGCAACATGAAAATTAATACTTGAAGAATTTACAGAGATAGGGGAAAAGCACGGAAAATATGCGGAAAGAAATTACATGTAAGTAATAAAATACATAAAACGTCAGAAAATTCCATAACAAGAATACAGTTAGAAGAATGCTGTGAACAATTTGTGCATCGTGTTGACCTGAAGTACCAACCAAGTGTTTCCTAACCACCTCCATCTATTCGTGGATCGCTGCCAATCGGTTCCCTCCTGAATGTAGACCAGCTAGGGTGGTCTATTCCTAAAATAGACCGGATGTAGTCATTTAGAGGGTACGAAGAATCTAGGGATCCAAGCACCAGTGGCAGCCCTCGCCCTAGGTGTTGGTACTTGAGGACTTTCCGTCTGTATGCTACTTCGAGCATGTCGCAGAGATCGTCGAGAAGCACACGTGTCCTCGGTAGTATAGTGGTCAGTATCCCCGCCTGTCACGCGGGAGACCGGGGTTCAATTCCCCGCCGGGGAGTGGGTCAGCTTTGCTGTTTCAAGTACATGCTTCTTTTTAAACAGCCACCTGTAAACAACAACAGCAACCTTAAAACAAACTGAATCTTGCTCTGGTTACTATTCCCTTCGCTCTCCTTCGTGTAGAACAAGTCTACAACATTGAGCACTGGTTTCTTAAACGTTGACACTTGAACCACGTTCTTCTCGACCACGAGAATACACATTCGATTTTGACTCATGGAATCCGACATCACACGCCATCTCATGTTTATCTCTTGAACTACATAGCCAAATTGAGTTCAAGTTGTGTCTTTTGTCGAACTAGGAACCTGCTAATGGGGACATCACTTTCAACCCGGATGTATAGCTTTTGATCTCTAAAAGCTTCCTCGGTAGTATATTGGGTTGACATTATTATACTTACATTCCGTGAGAACGCGGAATGACCACACATGAAAAAAATGCAATCAAAGTACATAAGCAACATGAAAATTAATACTTGAAGAATTTACAGAGATAGGGGAAAAGCACGGAAAATATGCGGAAAGAAATTACATGTAAGTAATAAAATACATAAAACGTCAGAAAATTCCATAACAAGAATACAGTTAGAAGAATGCTGTGAACAATTTGTGCATCGTGTTGACCTGAAGTACCAACCAAGTGTTTCCTAACCACCTCCATCTATTCGTGGATCGCTGCCAATCGGTTCCCACCTGAATGTAGACCAGCTAGGATGGTCTATTCCTAAAATAGACCGGATGTAGTCATTTAGAGGGTACGAAGAATCTAGGGATCCAAGCACCAGTGGCAGCCCTCGCCCTAGGTGTTGGTACTTGAGGACTTTCCGTCTGTATGCTACTTCGAGCATGTAGCAGAGATCGTCGAGAAGCACACGTGTCCTCGGTAGTATAGTGGTCAGTATCCCCGCCTGTCACGCGGGAGACCGGGGTTCAATTCCCCGCCGGGGAGGGGGTCAGCTTTGCTGTTTCAAGTACATGCTTCTTTTTAAACAGCCACCTGTAAACAACAACAGCAACCTTAAAACAAACTGAATCTTGCTCTGGTTACTATTCCTTTTCGCTCTCCTTCGTGTAGAACAAGTCTACAACATTGAGCACTGGTTTCTTAAACGTTGACACTTGAACCACGTTCTTCTCGACCACGAGAATACACATTCGATTTTGACTCATGGAATCCGACATCACACGCCATCTCATGTTTATCTCTTGAACTACATAGCCAAATTGAGTTCAAGTTGTGTCTTTGTCGAACTAGGAACCTGCTAATGGGGACATCACTTTCAACCCGGATGTATAGCTTTTGATCTCTAAAAGCTTCCTCGGTAGTATATTGGGTTGACATCATTATACTTACATTCCGTGAGAACGCGGAATGACCACACATGAAAAAAATGCAATCAAAGTACATAAGCAACATGAAAATTAATACTTGAAGAATTTACAGAGATAGGGGAAAAGCACGGAAAATATGCGGAAAGAAATTACATGTAAGTAATAAAATACATAAAACGTCAGAAAATTCCATAACAAGAATACAGTTAGAAGAATGCTGTGAACAATTTGTGCATCGTGTTGACCTGAAGTACCAACCAAGTGTTTCCTAACCACCTCCATCCATTCGTGGATCGCTGCCAATCGGTTCCCTCCTGAATGTAGACCAGCTAGGGTGGTCTATTCCTAAAATAGACCGGATGTAGTCATTTAGAGGGTACGAAGAATCTAGGGATCCAAGCACCAGTGGCAGCCCTCGCCCTAGGTGTTGGTACTTGAGGACTTTCCGTCTGTATGCTACTTCGAGCATGTCGCAGAGATCGTCGAGAAGCACACGTGTCCTCGGTAGTATAGTGGTCAGTATCCCCGCCTGTCACGCGGGAGACCGGGGTTCAATTCCCCGCCGGGGGGAGGGGGTCAGCTTTGCTGTTTCAAGTACATGCTTCTTTTTAAACAGCCACCTGTAAACAACAACAGCAACCTTAAAACAAACTGAATCTTGCTCTGGTTACTATTCCCTTCGCTCTCCTTCGTGTAGAACAAGTCTACAACATTGAGCACTGGTTTCTTAAACGTTGACACTTGAACCACGTTCTTCTCGACCACGAGAATACACATTCGATATTGACTCATGGAATCCGACATCACACGCCATCTCATGTTTATCTCTTGAACTACATAGCCAAATTGAGTTCAAGTTGTGTCTTTTGTCGAACTAGGAACCTGCTAATGGGGACATCACTTTCAACCCGGATGTATAGCTTTTGATCTCTAAAAGCTTCCTCGGTAGTATATTGGGTTGACATCATTATACTTACATTCCGTGAGAACGCGGAATGACCACACATGAAAAAAATGCAATCAAAGTACATAAGCAACATGAAAATTAATACTTGAAGAATTTACAGAGATAGGGGAAAAGCACGGAAAATATGCGGAAAGAAATTACATGTAAGTAATAAAATACATAAAACGTCAGAAAATTCCATAACAAGAATACAGTTAGAAGAATGCTGTGAACAATTTGTGCATCGTGTTGACCTGAAGTACCAACCAAGTGTTTCCTAACCACCTCCATCTATTCGTGGATCGCTGCCAATCGGTTCCCTCCTGAATGTAGACCAGCTAGGGTGGTCTATTCCTAAAATAGACCGGATGTAGTCATTTAGAGGGTACGAAGAATCTAGGGATCCAAGCACCAGTGGCAGCCCTCGCCCTAGGTGTTGGTACTTGAGGACTTTCCGTCTGTATGCTACTTCGAGCATGTCGCAGAGATCGTCGAGAAGCACACGTGTCCTCGGTAGTATAGTGGTCAGTATCCCCGCCTGTCACGCGGGAGACCGGGGTTCAATTCCCCGCCGGGGAGGGGGTCAGCTTTGCTGTTTCAAGTACATGCTTCTTTTTAAACAGCCACCTGTAAACAACAACAGCAACCTTAAAACAAACTGAATCTTGCTCTGGTTACTATTCCCTTCGCTCTCCTTCGTGTAGAACAAGTCTACAACATTGAGCACTGGTTTCTTAAACGTTGACACTTGAACCACGTTTTTCTCGACCACGAGAATACACATTCGATTTTGACTCATGGAATCCGACATCACACGCCATCTCATGTTTATCTCTTGAACTACATAGCCAAATTGAGTTCAAGTTGTGTCTTTGTCGAACTAGGAACCTGCTAATGGGGACATCACTTTCAACCCGGATGTATAGCTTTTGATCTCTAAAAGCTTCCTCGGTAGTATATTGGGTTGACATCATTATACTTACATTCCGTGAGAACGCGGAATGACCACACATGAAAAAAATGCAATCAAAGTACATAAGCAACATGAAAATTAATACTTGAAGAATTTACAGAGATAGGGGAAAAGCACGGAAAATATGCGGAAAGAAATTACATGTAAGTAATAAAATACATAAAACGTCAGAAAATTCCATAACAAGAATACAGTTAGAAGAATGCTGTGAACAATTTGTGCATCGTGTTGACCTGAAGTACCAACCAAGTGTTTCCTAACCACCTCCATCTATTCGTGGATCGCTGCCAATCGGTTCCCTCCTGAATGTAGACCAGCTAGGGTGGTCTATTCCTAAAATAGACCGGATGTAGTCATTTAGAGGGTACGAAGAATCTAGGGATCCAAGCACCAGTGGCAGCCCTCGCCCTAGGTGTTGGTACTTGAGGACTTTCCGTCTGTATGCTACTTCGAGCATGTCGCAGAGATCGTCGAGAAGCACACGTGTCCTCGGTAGTATAGTGGTCAGGCTTCAAGGGTATTTTCCAAAAGGGAAGAAACTTGTATTAAAAGGGTTCATTTTAAAATGTATTAAAATAAGAGAAAAGTACAAAAATATATTTAAAACAAAATACAATTAAATAAAATTGACTAAAAAAAAATATTCTACTGGGAGTGGGGAATCTACGGGACTTGGGGGTTTTCCTCGTCTTCGGGGTTTGTTGCACCATAGTGGAAGTGGGCACACACCATTTCCATTGATCCCTGGATTGCTGCTAATCGGGCCTTGAATCGAAATGCACCCCAGGACCGTCCATCGATACCAAGTATCGAGCGAATTTCTTCATTCCTGGGGTTCCATGATCCAAGGGACCCGATAACCAGGGGGAGAATCCTACCAAGGGAAGAATATTTAGCAATCTTTCGCTGGTAGGCATTCTCCATGCTCCCTGGTTGGTCATAGCAGACCACGACGTCAACCATCACCCGGGAACCAGATAATGTTAATTCAACATCTGGTCTTAGGCGTTGCCCGGGGATGGCTTTGTTGACAGTGACATCGTGGCCTAGCTTGCCAAGCAGCGTTTCCAGGAGATCTTGGACGGTGTTGTGCCTCTTGGTGGCTAACTGGAGACCTTCTTCACAGTGATTAAGAACGTGATACCCAGTCTCGTTTTCCTTCCCACATCGTCGACAACTCGTATCCTGCTCCTGAGAGCAAAACCACGAGTGCCCCCGAAGAGGAAGGATGTCGAGCCGGGCTCTGTGAAGGTATCTCCAGTCGCGAAAGGAGAGGGGCGTACGGCAGGATACCAGGCGGGCCATGTCTTTCGATGTTCCTTCCAGGGAGAGGCAATGGGCTACAACTCCCTGGTGGCTCTTGTCGGTGAGCAGGTTCCTGGTATAGCGCTGCCGTGCTACTTTCCGAAGTCCACGGACTGCCTTAACTGGGCTTACGGAGACGTCATCGGCGACAATTCTTAAATTTTCGTCGCCGGATACATCAATCCGCACTCCCAGTCGTTTGGCAGCTTGGCGGGCAAGAGTCCAAAGGTTAGACCCTGCCTCCGCGTACCTCAGTCTGTAGAGCCCCCCATCCATGGATCCTGAAAGATATTCCCCAACTGGTAACACTCCTGGATGCTCAGTTCTGAACCCTCGCCGAATTGTGTCGTGGAGCTGCTCTCGGCAAACATTCCTCACTGTAGGATCTCTACAAGTGAGGAGCTGAACAGCTCTGGCGATGGTCCAGATATCAGCATCATCAGTGAGGCGGCATGTTCCTAGGCCCCCAACCCGCCGATCTGCATAGAAAAAGGGGACAGTTGCGTGGTTGGGTAAGTTGCAAATAAGGCCTAGGAACTTCCTGCACTCAGTGTCCAGTTGGGTAAGGGAATCTTTCAGGACCCGACCCGAAGCGAGGTGATGGGGCGACTTAAGTGTCCGCGATGCCTCAAATACAAACGGCTCTTTAAAAAATAAAGGTCGCTTTAAGCGTTTTTTTCAAATTTTGGTAAAGGTGTCCTCGGTAGTATAGTGGTCAGTATCCCCGCCTGTCACGCGGGAGACCGGGGTTCAATTCCCCGCCGGGGAGGGGGTCAGCTTTGCTGTTTCAAGTACATGCTTCTTTTTAAACAGCCACCTGTAAACAACAACAGCAACCTTAAAACAAACTGAATCTTGCTCTGGTTACTATTCCCTTCGCTCTCCTTCGTGTAGAACAAGTCTACAACATTGAGCACTGGTTTCTTAAACGTTGACACTTGAACCACGTTCTTCTCGACCACGAGAATACACATTCGATTTTGACTCATGGAATCCGACATCACACGCCATCTCATGTTTATCTCTTGAACTACATAGCCAAATTGAGTTCAAGTTGTGTCTTTTGTCGAACTAGGAACCTGCTAATGGGGACATCACTTTCAACCCGGATGTATAGCTTTTGATCTCTAAAAGCTTCCTCGGTAGTATATTGGGTTGACATCACTATACTTACATTCCGTGAGAACGCGGAATGACCACACATGAAAAAAATGCAATCAAAGTACATAAGCAACATGAAAATTAATACTTGAAGAATTTACAGAGATAGGGGAAAAGCACGGAAAATATGCGGAAAGAAATTACATGTAAGTAATAAAATACATAAAACGTCAGAAAATTCCATAACAAGAATACAGTTAGAAGAATGCTGTGAACAATTTGTGCATCGTGTTGACCTGAAGTACCAACCAAGTGTTTCCTAACCACCTCCATCTATTCGTGGATCGCTGCCAATTCGTTCCCTCCTGAATGTAGACCAGCTAGGGTGGTCTATTCCTAAAATAGACCGGATGTAGTCATTTAGAGGGTACGAAGAATCTAGGGATCCAAGCACCAGTGGCAGCCCTCGCCCTAGGTGTTGGTACTTGAGGACTTTCCGTCTGTATGCTACTTCGAGCATGTCGCAGAGATCGTCGAGAAGCACACGTGTCCTCGGTAGTATAGTGGTTAGTTTATGGAGGGGTTTCCGGAAGGGGAATAAACATGTATGAGGTAGGTGCATTTTAAAATATTACTAAAATTACATAAATAAAATATGAGGGAAAGAATCTACTAATCTACTGGGTGGGGAGTTTCTACGGGAAAAGGGGGGATATCCTCAGCTTCGGGGTTTGGTGCACCATGATGGAAATGGGCACACACCATATCCATTGATCCCTGGATCGCTGCCAATCGGGCCTTGAATCGGAAGGCACCCCAGGATCTTCCGTTGATTCCGAGAATCGAACGGATTTCGTCGTTCCTGGGGTACCATGATCCAAGAGACCCGACAACCAGGGGGAGAATCCTCCCATGCGAAGAATATTTATCATATTTCCGCTGGTAGGCATTCTCCATACTCCCTGGTTGGTCATAGCAGACCACGACGTCAACCATCACCCGGGAACCGGATAGTTGAAATTCAACATCCGGTCTTAACCTTTGCCCGGGGATGGCATTGTTGATCGTGACGTCGTGTCCCTGCTTGACTAGCAGCGATTCCAAGAGATCTTGGATGGTGTTGTGCCTCTTGGTGGCGAGCTGGAGACCTTCTTCACAGTGGTTAAGCACATGAAACCCGGTCTCGTTTTCCTTTCCGCATCGGCGGCAACTCGTATCTTGCTCCTGTGAGCAAAACCACGAGTGCCCCCGAAGAGGAAGGATGTCGAGCCGGGCCCTGTGAAGATATCTCCAGTCGCGGAAGGAGAGGGGCGTACGGCAGGATACCAGGCGAGCCATGTCTTTCGACTTGTCTTCCAGGGAGAGGCCAGTGGCAACTACTCCCTGGTGGCTCTTGTCGGAAATTAGGTCCCTGGTATAGCGCTGCCGAGCTACTTTCCGAAGTCCGCGGACTGCCTTGACTGGGCTTACGGAGACGTCATCGGCGACAATTCTTAGATTTTCGTCGCCGGATACATCAATCCGCACTCCCAGTCGTTTGGCAGCTTGGCGGGCAAGAGTCCAAAGATTGGACCCTGCCTCCGCGTACCTCAGTCTGTAGAGCCCCCCATCCACGGATCCCGAAAGATATTCCCCAACTGGCAACACTCCTGGATGCTCGTTTCTGAACCCTCGCCGGATGGTGTCATGGAGCTGCTCTCGGCATATGTTCCTCACTGTAGGGTCTCTACAAGTGAGGAGCTGAGCAGCCCTGGCGATGGTCCAGATATCGGCATCATCAGTGAGGCGGCATGTTCCTAGGCCCCCAACCCGCCGGTCCGCGTAGAAAAACGGGACCGTTGCGTGATTGGGAAGGTTGCAAATAAGGCCTAGAAACTTCCTACACTCAGTGTCCAGTTGGGTAAGACAGTCTTTCAGGACCCGACCCGAAGCGAGGTGATGGGAAAGGGAGGGAAGAAGGTGGCTACGGAAGATTTCAAGTTTTTGCCATGGTGCGAGGTGGGAGGCGGCAATCTTGTCGAGGTTAGGGATAAGGTCAGTTGGTGGTCGGAACCGCAATTTTCCTCCGATCGGTGTACCAAGATATGTTTCTTGGTCGTCTGGACCCAAGCACCGAATTAATTGATCACCAATTCGGCACTGGGCGTCAGACGGCTTGCCTTTGTCGAAGACCAGGCAAGCACACTTCCCGGCATTAAATTGCAGCCCCAAGGTGTTTGCGGTGAGGGTAAAAACGTTTAAAATGTTTTGGAGCTCGGAGGGAGAATTTGTAACCACGGCAATGTCGTCAGCATATGCCGTGGTTTTCACGAGCGAGCCAAATATTAAAAATCCGGGGTTAATATTGGACTTTCCGGCCCTGACGAGGGGTTCGGAAGCCAGGTTAAAAATAGGGGAACTAAGAGCGTCACCCTGGCGAACACCTGCTGTCGGGAAAATGCGGATGGATTCTTTCCCAACGGCAAAATCCATCCGATTTCCCGAATATATGTCCACCAGGATGCGCCGGAGGTCCTCTGGTATTGGAAGTGATGTGAACAGCTCATTCAGAACGGCGTGAGGCACAGATCCAAACGCGTTGCACATGTCCAGCCATGCAATAGACATGTGCTTTCCGTTTGGTCTTTGTCTCCTCGACAACCGTCTGTAAGAGCTGTGTATGTTCCTGAATACCATGGACCCCCGGGAGGAAACCCTTTTGCTCGGGAGATAACCAGCCAAGGTCTGAAGCGACTTGCGTTATTCTCTGGCTGATCACTCCCGAGAACAGTTTGTAAATGGTAGGAAGAAGGGATATTGGTCTAAAGTTGGAATAGTCGCTAGTGTCCCCTTTCTTGAAAATGGGGACAGTTCGCGATGTCTTCCAACAATTAGGAACCCCTAGCTTCCAAACCATTTTACAAACTGTTTCCAGCAGAATGCAGTTGGGGTCGATGGCTCTAAGATGACGGTATTCTAGGCCATCAACCCCTGGTGATGTGTTGGTAGCCCGGCGGAGCTTAGCTTCAAGCTCTTGTTGGGTTGGCGCACGATTAAGGAAGTTCATCTGGTCCTCTGAAGGTTGGGACCAGTCGCAGGTGTCGTAGAGTTCCCTCGCACTTTGGCACTGCTGCGGAGATGGTCTCAATCGGTTGTAAGTCCTCTTGAGATATTCCTCCGCAGCTTGTACAGTACCATCGTAGGAGGGTAAACGGTCTTCGAGCACCTGTCGAACGGCTCTTCTTGGGTAAATGTTGAAGAGCCGCTGAATCTTCCTCGCCTCGTACGCCTTTTGCTTGATATGTCGCCGGGCCTTCTGCATCTGCCGGTTTTGGTTTCTTTTTCTTTTGTCAGGGTTTCCTCGGGGTTGTTCAGGGCTAGGGTCTTGTAAAATTTGTGCTTTAGGGAGCCAGTCAGCTGTGCAACGTTCGAGGACATCGTCTAGGTCATGTAGAGTCTCACAGCTCAAGAAGGCAGGAACCCAGAGACTGACAAAATCGTCGTCTCTTTGACTCTGCTCTTCTGAGCTGTGGTGACTACGTCCTCGATTGCTGTGCTGACTGGGGACAAAGGATAAGGTCTCGGGGTTAGGTGAAGGGTCTAAAATCTCTTGTGATAAAATTGTGGGGCTAGTATTTTCTTGTGGGGGAGTTCATAAAGCCAACTAAAATTTTGTGTATTAAAAGAGGAGGCGAACTCCCTCCCAAGATCTAAAATAGGGCTAGCGGTAAAATTTGCTGGAGATAGGACATTACCAGGGGATTCCTCGATCGCTGGGATTTCCACCACGGATAGCTCATCACGCTCGTCTTCTGTTGCAGTAACATCCTCTAGAGAGATCACTGCAGCAGAAGAGTCACGGTTTGAGCCATCCATACTGGATATCCCAGCAAATCGGATGGAGGGTGATGGGTTGTTATTAGAATGTAACCTTTGGTAATGTCCTTTTAGTGTAGGGCCATCTCCAGCAAATCCACACACTCCGCATTCCCAATATTTAACTAGTCGGAGTGTGTGGGCTGTCTCTAGGTGTCTGTGGATACTACCCATGGCTCTGGTGTTAGTTGCCAAGGTAGTCCACTCACACCTAGGACACTTCGTGGGTTTACCAGGGTATTTTAAAATGATTTTGTCCCCTTCAATTCTGGAAGGGGAAAACGTGGGGAGAGAAGAGTGAGCGGGATTAGGAGACCCCTGCAGAACCATCCATTGCAGATGCAATGGTTAGTTCGAGGGATTGGCGGAGAATACTGGAGGAAAGGGACTCAGTACAAGGTCTTGCATGTCTGCCGGCTGAAATAAACGAATTAAATTCCTTTTTACAGCCAAGGCAGACATACTGGGTGGTGTACTGAACCCCTCTCCTAGAATGTCTTTCTTTTATGTGTGTCTCCGCCAATTGTCTCTTGCGATCCCCAGACCAGGGACCGCTACCTCGCTCACCTTGACAGGATTTCTCCCCACATTTTAAAATAATTGGCAGAGGAACTGGGATTTTAATGATTGTCCCATGGAGTCTTACTCTAGTAGCATTTCTACTAGATGCTCCTACCTCTGCCATTGCTACCCTGGGCCCACTTACATATGAAAGAATAAAACAGTAATTCTTATTGACTAAAAACAAACAAATAAAGAAAAAATCGGTAAAATATTGTTAGAAAAATATAAAAAAAACCATTAAAAATCTGAAGAGAAAATTCTAAAAAAATATAGAAAGAGAGGAAGCACACGTGTCCTCGGTAGTATAGTGGTCAGTATCCCCGCCTGTCACGCGGGAGACCGGGGTTCAATTCCCCGCCGGGGAGGGGTCAGCTTTGCTATTTCAAGTACATGCTTCTTTTTAAACAGCCACCTGTAAACAACAACAGCAACCTTAAAACAAACTGAATCTTGCTCTGGTTACTATTCCCTTCGCTCTCCTTCGTGTAGAACAAGTCTACAACATTGAGCACTGGTTTCTTAAACGTTGACACTTGAACCACGTTCTTCTCGACCACGAGAATACACATTCGATTTTGACTCATGGAATCCGACATCACACGCCATCTCATGTTTATCTCTTGAACTACATAGCCAAATTGAGTTCAAGTTGTGTCTTTTGTCGAACTAGGAACCTGCTAATGGGGACATCACTTTCAACCCGGATGTATAGCTTTTGATCTCTAAAAGCTTCCTCGGTAGTATATTGGGTTGACATCATTATACTTACATTCCGTGAGAACGCGGAATGACCACACATGAAAAAAATGCAATCAAAGTACATAAGCAACATGAAAATTAATACTTGAAGAATTTACAGAGATAGGGGAAAAGCACGGAAAATATGCGGAAAGAAATTACATGTAAGTAATAAAATACATAAAACGTCAGAAAATTCCATAACAAGAATACAGTTAGAAGAATGCTGTGAACAATTTGTGCATCGTGTTGACCTGAAGTACCAACCAAGTGTTTCCTAACCACCTCCATCTATTCGTGGATCGCTGCCAATCGGTTCCCTCCTGAATGTAGACCAGCTAGGGTGGTCTATTCCTAAAATAGACCGGATGTAGTCATTTAGAGGGTACGAAGAATCTAGGGATCCAAGCACCAGTGGCAGCCCTCGCCCTAGGTGTTGGTACTTGAGGACTTTCCGTCTGTATGCTACTTCGAGCATGTCGCAGAGATCGTCGAAAAGCACACGTGTCCTCGGTAGTACAGTGGTTAGTTTATGGAGGGGTTTCCGGAAGGGGAATAAACATGTATGGGGTAGGTGCATTTTAAAATATTGCTAAAATTACATAAATAAAATAGATGGGAAAGAGTCTACTAATCTACTGGGTAGGGAATTTCTACGGGAAGAGGGGGGATATCCTCAGCTTCGGGGTTTGGTGCACCATGATGGA
Organism: Daphnia magna; assembly: GCF_020631705.1. Classification (NCBI taxonomy): domain Eukaryota; kingdom Metazoa; phylum Arthropoda; class Branchiopoda; order Diplostraca; family Daphniidae; genus Daphnia; species Daphnia magna. The sequence goes on from NC_059184.1 coordinate 8,037,407, forward strand.
AATGGGCACACACCATATCCATTGATCCCTGGATCGCTGCCAATCGGGCCCTGAATCGGAAGGCACCCCAGGATCTTCCGTTGATTCCAAGAATCGAACGGATTTCGTCGTTCCTGGGGTACCATGATCCAAGAGACCCGACAACCAGGGGGAGAATCCTCCCATGCGAAGAATATTTATCATATTTCCGCTGGTAGGCATTCTCCATACTCCCTGGTTGGTCAAAGCAGACCACGACGTCGACCATCACCCGGGAACCGGATAGTTGAAATTCAACATCCGGTCTTAACCTCTGCCCGGGGATGGCATTGTTGATCGTGACGTCGTGTCCTTGCTTGACTAGCAGCGACTCCAAGAGATCCTGGATGGTGTTGTGCCTCTTGGTGGCGAGCTGGAGACCTTCTTCACAGTGGTTAAGCACATGAAACCCGGTCTCGTTTTCCTTTCCGCATCGGCGGCAACTCGTATCTTGCTCCTGTGAGCAAAACCACGAGTGCCCCCGAAGAGGAAGGATGTCGAGCCGGGCCCTGTGAAGATATCTCCAGTCTCGGAAGGAGAGGGGCGTACGGCAGGATACCAGGCGAGCCATGTCTTTCGACTTGTCTTCCAGGGAGAGGCCAGTGGCAACTACTCCCTGGTGGCTCTTGTCAGAAATTAGGTCCCTGGTATAGTGCTGCCGAGCTACTTTCCGAAGTAGCTCTGGGAATAGTACAGTGGTCAGTATCCCCGCCTGTCACGCGGGAGACCGGGGTTCAATTCCCCGCCGGGGAGGGGGTCAGCTTTGCTGTTTCAAGTACATGCTTCTTTTTAAACAGCCACCTGTAAACAACAACAGCAACCTTAATACAAACTGAATCTTGCTCTGGTTACTATTCCCTTCGCTCTCCTTCGTGTAGAACAAGTCTACAACATTGAGCACTGGTTTCTTAAACGTTGACACTTGAACCACGTTCTTCTCGACCACGAGAATACACATTCGATTTTGACTCATGGAATCCGACATCACACGCCATCTCATGTTTATCTCTTGAACTACATAGCCAAATTGAGTTCAAGTTGTGTCTTTTGTCGAACTAGGAACCTGCTAATGGGGACATCACTTTCAACCCGGATGTATAGCTTTTGATCTCTAAAAGCTTCCTCGGTAGTATATTGGGTTGACATCATTATACTTACATTCCGTGAGAACGCGGAATGACCACACATGAAAAAAATGCAATCAAAGTACATAAGCAACATGAAAATTAATACTTGAAGAATTTACAGAGATAGGGGAAAAGCACGGAAAATATGCGGAAAGAAATTACATGTAAGTAATAAAATACATAAAACGTCAGAAAATTCCATAACAAGAATACAGTTAGAAGAATGCTGTGAACAATTTGTGCATCGTGTTGACCTGAAGTACCAACCAAGTGTTTCCTAACCACCTCCATCTATTCGTGGATCGCTGCCAATCGGTTCCCTCCTGAATGTAGACCAGCTAGGGTGGTCTATTCCTAAAATAGACCGGATGTAGTCATTTAGAGGGTACGAAGAATCTAGGGATCCAAGCACCAGTGGCAGCCCTCGCCCTAGGTGTTGGTACTTGAGGACTTTCCGTCTGTATGCTACTTCGAGCATGTCGCAGAGATCGTCGAGAAGCACACGTGTCCTCGGTAGTATAGTGGTTAGTTTATGGAGGGTTTTCCGGAAGGGGAATAAACATGTATGAGGTGGGTGCATTTTAAAATATTACTAAAATTACATAAAAAAAATATGTGGGAAAGAATCTACTAATCTACTGGGTAGGGAGTTTCTACGGGAAAAGGGGGATATCCTCAGCTTCGGGGTTTGGTGCACCATGATGGAAATGGGCACACACCATTTCCATTGATCCCTGGATCGCTGCCAATCGGGCCTTGAATCGGAAGGCACCCCAGGATCTTCCGTTGATTCCGAGAATCGAACGGATTTCGTCGTTCCTGGGGTACCATGATCCAAGAGACCCGACAACCAGGGGGAGAATCCTCCCATGCGAAGAATATTTATCATATTTCCGCTGGTAGGCATTCTCCATACTCCCTGGTTGGTCATAGCAGACCACGACGTCGACCATCACCCGGGAACCGGATAGTTGAAATTCAACATCCGGTCTTAACCTTTGCCCGGGGATGGCATTGTTGATCGTGACGTCGTGTCCCTGCTTGACTAGCAGCGACTCCAAGAGATCTTGGATGGTGTTGTGCCTCTTGGTGGCGAGCTGGAGACCTTCTTCACAGTGGTTAAGCACATGAAACCCGGTCTCGTTTTCCTTTCCGCATCGGCGGCAACTCGTATCTTGCTCCTGTGAGCAAAACCACGAGTGCCCCCGAAGAGAAAGGATGTCGAGCCGGGCCCTGTGAAGATATCTCCAGTCTCGGAAGGAGAGGGGCGTACGGCAGGATACCAGGCGAGCCATGTCTTTCGACTTGTCTTCCAGGGAGAGGCCAGTGGCAACTACTCCCTGGTGGCTCTTGTCGGAAATTAGGTCCCTGGTATAGCGCTGCCGAGCTACTTTCCGAAGTCCGCGGACTGCCTTGACTGGGCTTACGGAGACGTCATCGGCGACAATTCTTAGATTTTCGTCGCCGGATACATCAATCCGCACTCCCAGTCGTTTGGCAGCTTGGCGGGCAAGAGTCCAAAGATTGGACCCTGCCTCCGCGTACCTCAGTCTGTAGAGCCCCCCATCCACGGATCCCATAGAACTTTCCGTCTGTATGCTACTTCGAGCATGTCGCAGAGATCGTCGAGAAGCACACGTGTCCTCGGTAGTATAGTGGTTAGTTTATGGAGGGGTTTCCGGAAGGGGAATAAACATGTATGGGGTAGGTGCATTTTAAAATATTGCTAAAATTACATAAATAAAATAGATGGGAAAGAGTCTACTAATCTACTGGGTAGGGAATTTCTACGGGAAGAGGGGGGATATCCTCAGCTTCGGGGTTTGGTGCACCATGATGGAAATGGGCACACACCATATCCATTGATCCCTGGATCGCTGCCAATCGGGCCCTGAATCGGAAGGCACCCCAGGATCTTCCGTTGATTCCAAGAATCGAACGGATTTCGTCGTTCCTGGGGTACCATGATCCAAGAGACCCGACAACCAGGGGGAGAATCCTCCCATGCGAAGAATATTTATCATATTTCCGCTGGTAGGCATTCTCCATACTCCCTGGTTGGTCAAAGCAGACCACGACGTCGACCATCACCCGGGAACCGGATAGTTGAAATTCAACATCCGGTCTTAACCTCTGCCCGGGGATGGCATTGTTGATCGTGACGTCGTGTCCTTGCTTGACTAGCAGCGACTCCAAGAGATCCTGGATGGTGTTGTGCCTCTTGGTGGCGAGCTGGAGACCTTCTTCACAGTGGTTAAGCACATGAAACCCGGTCTCGTTTTCCTTTCCGCATCGGCGGCAACTCGTATCTTGCTCCTGTGAGCAAAACCACGAGTGCCCCCGAAGAGGAAGGATGTCGAGCCGGGCCCTGTGAAGATATCTCCAGTCTCGGAAGGAGAGGGGCGTACGGCAGGATACCAGGCGAGCCATGTCTTTCGACTTGTCTTCCAGGGAGAGGCCAGTGGCAACTACTCCCTGGTGGCTCTTGTCAGAAATTAGGTCCCTGGTATAGCGCTGCCGAGCTACTTTCCGAAGTCCGCGGACTGCCTTGACTGGGCTTACGGAGACGTCATCGGCGACAATTCTTATATTTTCGTCGCCGGATACATCAATCCGCACTCCCAGTCGTTTTGCAGCTTGGCGGGCAAGAGTCCAAAGATTGGACCCTGCCTCCGCGTACCTCAGTCTGTAGAGCCCCCCATCCACGGATCCCGAAAGATATTCCCCAACTGGCAACACTCCTGGATGCTCGTTTCTGAACCCTCGCCGGATGGTGTCATGGAGCTGCTCTCGGCATATGTTCCTCACTGTAGGGTCTCTACAAGTGAGGAGCTGAGCAGCCCTGGCGATGGTCCAGATATCGGCATCATCAGTGAGGCGGCATGTTCCTAGGCCCCCAACCCGCCGGTCCGCGTAGAAAAACGGGACCGTTGCGTGATTGGGAAGGTTGCAAATAAGGCCTAGAAACTTCCTGCACTCAGTGTCCAGTTGGGTAAGACAGTCTTTCAGGACCCGACCCGAAGCGAGGTGATGGGAAAGGGAGGGAAGAAGGTGGCTACGGAAGATTTCAAGTTTTTGCCATGGTGCGAGGTGGGAGGCGGCAATCTTGTCGAGGTTAGGGATAAGGTCAGTTGGTGGTCGGAACCGCAATTTTCCTCCGATTGGTGTACCAAGATATGTTTCTTGGTCGTCTGGACCCAAGCACCGAATTAATTGATCACCAATTCGGCACTGGGCGTCAGACGGCTTGCCTTTGTCGAAGACCAGGCAAGCACACTTCCCGGCATTAAATTGCAGCCCCAAGGTGTTTGCGGTGAGGGTAAAAACGTTTAAAATATTTTGGAGCTCGAAGGGAGAATTTGTAACCACGGCAATGTCGTCAGCATATGCCGTGGTTTTCACGAGCGAGCCAAATAATAAAAATCCGGGGTTAATATTGGACTTTCCGGCCCTGACGAGGGGCTCGGAAGCCAGGTTAAAAATAGGGGAGCTAAGAGCGTCACCCTGGCGAACACCTGCTGTCGGGAAAATGCGGATGGATTCTTTCCCAACGGCAAAATCCATCCGATTTCCCGAATATATGTCCACCAGGATGCGCCGGAGGTCCTCTGGTATTGGAAGTGATGTGAACAGCTCATTCAGAACGGCGTGAGGCACAGATCCAAACGCGTTGCACATGTCCAGCCATGCAATAGACATGTGCTTTCGTTTGGTCTTTGTCTCCTCGACAACCGTCTGTAAGAGCTGTGTATGTTCCTGAATACCATGGACCCCCGGGAGGAAACCCTTTTGCTCGGGAGATAACCAGCCAAGGTCTGAAGCGACTTGCGTTATTCTCTGGCTGATCACTCCCGAGAACAGCTTGTAAATGGTAGGAAGAAGGGATATTGGTCTAAAGTTGGAATAGTCACTAGTGTCCCCTTTCTTGAAAATGGGGACAGTTCGCGATGTCTTCCAACAATTAGGAACCCCTAGCTTCCAAACCATTTTACAAACTGTTTCCAGCAGAATGCAGTTGGGGTCGATGGCTCTAAGATGACGGTATTCTAGGCCATCAACCCCTGGTGATGTGTTGGTAGCCCGGCGAAGCTTAGCTTCAAGCTCTTGTTGGGTTGGCGCACGATTAAGGAAGTTCATCTGGTCCTCTGAAGGTTGGGACCAGTCGCAGGTGTCGTAGAGTTCCCTCGCACTTTGGCACTGCTGCGGAGATGGTCTCAATCGGTTGTAAGTCCTCTTGAGATATTCCTCCGCAGCTTGTACAGTACCATCGTAGGAGGGTGAACGGTCTTCGAGCACCTCTCGAACGGCTCTTCTTGGGTAAATGTTGAAGAGCCGCTGAATCTTCCTCGCCTCGTACGCCTTTTGCTTGATATTTCGCCGGGCCTTCTGCATCTGCCGGTTTTGATTTCTTTTTCTTTTGTCAGGGTTTCCTCGGGGTTGTTCAGGGCTAGGGTCTTGTAAAATTTGTGCTTTAGGGAGCCAGTCAGCTGTGCAACGTGCGAGGACGTCGTCTAGGTCATGTAGAGTCCCACAGCTCAAGAAGGCAGGAACCCAGAGACTGACAAAATCGTCGTCTCTTTGGCTCTGCTCTTCTGAGCTGTTTTGACTACGTCCTCGATTGCTTTGCTGACTGGGGACAAAGGTTAAGGTCTCAGGGTTAGGTGAAGGGTCTAAAATCTCTTGTGATAAAATTGTGGGGCTAGTATTTTCTTGTGGGGGAGTTCATAAAGCCAACTAAAATTTTGTGTATTAAAAGAGGAGGCGAACTCCCTCCCAAGATCTAAAATAGGGCTTGCGGTAAAATTTGCTGGAGATAGGACATTACCAGGGGATTCCTCGATCGCTGGGATTTCCACCACGGATAGCTCATCACGCTCGTCTTCTGTTGCAGTAACACCCTCTAGAGAGATCACTGCAGCAGAAGAGTCACGGTTGGAGCCATCCATACTGGATATCCCAGCAAATCGGATGGAGGATGACCGATTGGAATGTAACCTTTGGTAATGTCCTTTTAGTGTAGGGCCATCTCCAGCAAATCCACACACTCCGCATTCCCAATATTTAACTAGTCGGAGTGTGTGGGCTGTCTCTAGGTGTCTGTGGATACTACCCATGGCTCTGGTGTTAGTTGCCAAGGTAGTCCACTCACACCTAGGACACTTCGTGGGTTTCCCAGGGTATTTTAAAATGATTTTGTCCCCTTCAATTCTGGAAGGGGAAAACGTGGGGAGAGAAGAGTGAGCGGGATTAGGAGACCCCCGAGAACCATCCATTGCAGATGCAATGGTTAGTTCGAGGGATTGGCGGAGAATACTGGAGGAAAGGGACTCAGTACAAGGTCTTGCATGTCTGCCGGCTGAAATAAACGAATTGAATTCCTTTTTACAGCCAAGGCAGACATACTGGGTGGTGTACTGAACCCCTCTCCTAGAATGTCTTTCTTTTATGTGTGTCTCCGCCAATTGTCTCTTGCGATCCCCAGACCAGGGACCGCTACCTCGCTCACCTTGACAGGATTTCTCCCCACGTTTTAAAATGTTTGGCAGAGGAACTGGGATTTTAATGATTGTCCCATGGAGTCTTACTCTAGTAGAATTTCTACTAGATGCTCCTTCCTCTGCCATTGCTACCCTGGGCCCACTTACATGTAAGAGTGCAAAACAGAAATTCTTATGAAGTAAAAATCAAAAATGAAATAAAATTCGGAAAAATATAGGGAGAAAAATTTAAAGACCAATTAAAAATATGAAGAAAAATATTTTTTTTTTTTTTTTTTTTTTTAAAGGATTTGATAGGATTAAAAAAAATAATAATAATAAGGGAAATGGAAAAAAAAATTCAAAGAACGGAAAATGAGATGGTTGACTATATGGTTTTGATGTAAAATGAGATTTAAAAGTAGTGGATATTTAAAAAATTTTAAAAATTTTAAAAATTTTCTGGGAACTTAGATTAAGATAAATAAAGATACCAAAATAAAAGTGCAAATTAGAAAATCTGAAAATAAAATAATTTTTTTTTTTTTTAATAATAAAATTTTAATCCGAAGAAAAGAAAATTAGCGATCAATAAAGTGATTTTAATTTTAATAAAAAAAAAAAAGATAAATCAATTAAAAATTAAAATAAATAAACAATTAGAATGGAATAGTAAGATTAAAGAAAAAATAGTATTGAATAAAAGCAAAATATTTGTTTTTGTAAAAACAGAAGAGTTTCTCGGATGAAGTTAGATAAAAAAGAAGAACAATATAACGAGCTAAAACATAACCAATAAAAACAAAAACCCTTTAAAAAAAAAATCCTCTCCAAAAAAAAAAAAAAAAAAAAAAAAAAAAAAAAAATTTTGTAGTATAGTGGTCAGTATCCCCGCCTGTCACGCGGGAGACCGGGGTTCAATTCCCCGCCGGGGAGGGGGTCAGCTTTGCTGTTTCAAGTACATGCTTCTTTTTAAACAGCCACCTGTAAACAACAACAGCAACCTTAAAACAAACTGAATCTTGCTCTGGTTACTATTCCCTTCGCTCTCCTTCGTGTAGAACAAGTCTACAACATTGAGCACTGGTTTCTTAAACGTTGACACTTGAACCACGTTCTTCTCGACCACGAGAATACACATTCGATTTTGACTCATGGAATCCGACATCACACGCCATCTCATGTTTATCTCTTGAACTACATAGCCAAATTGAGTTCAAGTTGTGTCTTTTGTCGAACTAGGAACCTGCTAATGGGGACATCACTTTCAACCCGGATGTATAGCTTTTGATCTCTAAAAGCTTCCTCGGTAGTATATTGGGTTGACATCACTATACTTACATTCCGTGAGAACGCGGAATGACCACACATGAAAAAAATGCAATCAAAGTACATAAGCAACATGAAAATTAATACTTGAAGAATTTACAGAGATAGGGGAAAAGCACGGAAAATATGCGGAAAGAAATTACATATTAGTAATAAAATACATAAAACGTCAGAAAAATCCATAACAAGAATACAGTTAGGAAGAATGCTGTGAACAATTTGTGCATCGTGTTGACCTGAAGTACCAACCAAGTGTTTCCTAACCACCTCCATCTATTCGTGGATCGCTGCCAATCGGTTCCCCCCCTGAATGTAGACCAGCTAGGGTGGTCTATTCCTAAAATAGACCGGATGTAGTCATTTAGAGGGTACGAAGAATCTAGGGATCCAAGCACCAGTGGCAGCCCTCGCCCTAGGTGTTGGTACTTGAGGACTTTCCGTCTGTATGCTACTTCGAGCATGTCGCAGAAGATCGTCGAGAAGCACACGTGTCCTCGGTAGTATAGTGGTCAGTATCCCCGCCTGTCACGCGGGAGACCGGGGTTCAATTCCCCGCCGGGGGAGGGGTCAGCTTTGCTGTTTCAAGTATATGCTTCTTTTTAAACAGCCACCTGATAAACAACAACAACAACCTTAAAAACAAACTGAATCTTGCTCTGGTTACTTTTCCCTTCGCTCTCCTTCGTGTAGAACAAGTCTACAACATTGAGCACTGGTTTCTTAAACGTTGACACTTGAACCACGTTCTTCTCGACCACGAGAATACACATTCGATTTTGACTCATGGAATCCGACATCACACGCCATCTCATGTTTATCTCTTGAACAGAGTAGTGCAGATGACTGCCATTGAAAATCTAATTGAGTTCAAGTTGTGTCTTTTGTCGAACTAGGAACCTGCTAATGGGGACATCACTTTCAACCCGGATGTATAGCTTTTGATCTCTAAAAGCTTCCTCGGTAGTATATTGGGTTGACATCATTATACTTACATTCCGTGAGAACGCGGAATGACCACACATAAAAAAAATCCAATCAAAGTACATAAGCAACATGAAAATTAATACTTGAAGAATTTACGGAGATAGGGGAAAAGCACGGAAAATATGCGGGCGGAAAGAAATTGCATATTAGCAATAAAATACATAAAACGTCGGAAAATTCCATAACAAGAATACAGTTAGGAAGAATGCTGTGAACAATTTGTGCATCGTGTTGACCTGAAGTACCAACCAAGTGTTTCCTAACCACCTCCATCTATTCGTGGATCGCTGCCAATCGGTTCCCTCCTGAATGTAGACCAGCTAGGGTGGTCTACTCCTAAAATAGACCGGATGTAGTCATTTAGAGGGTACGAAGAATCTAGGGATCTCCAAGCACCAGTGGCAGCCCTCGCCCTAGGTGTTGTTACTTGAGGACTTTCCGTCTGTATGCTACTTCGAGCATGTCGCAGAGATCGTCGAGAAGCACACGTGTCCTCGGTAGTATAGTGGTCAGTATCCCCGCCTGTCACGCGGGAGACCGGGGTTCAATTCCCCGCCGGGGAGAAGCTCGGCTTTGGTGTTTCAAGTATATGCTTCTTTTTAAACAGCAACCGATAAACAACAACAACAACCTTAAAAATAAAACAGAATCTTGCTCTGGTTACTTTTTCCTTCGCTCTCCTTCGTGTAGAACAAGTCTACAACATTGAGCACTAGTTTCGTAAACGTTGACACTTGAACCACGTTCTTCTCGACCACGAGAATACACATTCGATTTTGACTCATAGAATCCGACATCACACGCCATCTGATGTTTATCTCTTGAACAGAGTAGTGCAGATGACTGGCATTGCGACTAACCACACACCATCTGCTGTTCGTCTCTTCAACTACATAGCCAAATTGAGTTCAAGTTATGTCTTTTGTCGAACTAGGAACCTGCTAATGGGGACATCACTTTCAACCCGGATGTATAGCTTTTGATCTCTAAAAGCGTCCTCGGTAGTATATTGGGTTGACCTCATTATACTTACATTCCGTGAAAACGCGGAATGACCACACATAAAAAAATTCCAATCAAAGTACATAAGCAACATGAAAACTAATACTTGAAGAATTTACGGAGATAGGGGAAAAAGCACGGAAAATATGCGGGAAGAAATTGCATATTAACAATAAAATACATAAAACGTCGGAAAAATCCATAACAAGAATACAGTTAGGAGAATGTTGTGAACAATTTGTGCATCATGTTGACCTTAAGTACCAACCAAATGTTTCCTAACCACCTCCATCTATTCGTGGATCGCTGCCAACCGGTTCCCTCCTGAATGTAGACCAGCTAGGGTGGTCTACTCCTAAAAGAGACCGGATGTAGTCATTTAGAGGGTACGAAGAATCTAGGATCTCCAAGCACCAGTGGCAGCCTTCGCCCTAGGTGTTGTTACTTGAGGACTTTCGGTCTGTATGCTACTTCGAGCATGTCGCAGAGATTGTAGAGGAGAAAACGTGTCCTCGGTAGTATAGTAGTCAGTATCCCCGCCTGTCACGCGGGAGACCGGGGTTCAATTCCCCGCCGGGGGGAAGCTCAGCTTTGGTGTTTCAAGTATATGCTTCTTTTTAAACAGCAACCGATAAACAACAACAACAACCTTAAAAAAAATAGAATCTTGCTCTGGTTACTTTTCTTCTCCTTCGCTCTCCTTCGTGTAGAACAAGTCTACAACATTGAGCACTAGTTTCGTAAACGTTGACACTTGAACCACGTTCTTCTCGACCACGAGAATACACATTTGATTTTGACTCATAGAATCCGACATCACACGCCATCTGATGTTTATCTCTTGAACAGAGTAGTGCAGATGACTGGCATTGCGCCTAACCACACACCATCTGCTGTTCGTCTCTTCAACTACATAGCCAAATTGAGTTCAAGTTATGTCTTTTGTCGAACTAGGAACCTGCTAATGGGGACATCACTTTCAACCCGGATGTATAGCTTTTGATCTCTAAAAGCGTCCTCGGTAGTATATTGGGTTGACCTCATTATACTTACATTCCGTGAAAACGCGGAATGACCACACATAAAAAAATTCCAATCAAAGTACATAAGCAACATGAAAACTAATACTTGAAGAATTTACGGAGATAGGGAAAAAGCACGGAAAATATGCGGGAAGAAATTGCATATTAACAATAAAATACATAAAACGTCGGAAAAATCCATAACAAGAATACAGTTAGGAGAATGTTGTGAACAATTTGTGCATCATGTTGACCTTAAGTACCAACCAAGTGTTTCCTAACCACCTCCATCTATTCGTGGATCGCTGGCAACCGGTTCCCTCCTGAATGTAGACCAGCTAGGGTGGTCTACTCCTAAAAGAGACCGGATGTAGTCATTTAGAGGGTACGAAGAATCTAGATCTCCAAGCACCAGTGGCAGCCTTCGCCCTAGGTGTTGTTACTTGAGGACTTTCGGTCTGTATGCTACTTCGAGCATGTCGCAGAGATTGTAGAGGAGAAAACGTGTCCTCGGTAGTATAGTGGTCAGTATCCCCGCCTGTCACGCGGGAGACCGGGGTTCAATTCCCCCCCGGGGAGAGCTCAGCTTTGGTGTTTCAAGTATATGCTTCTTTTTAAACAGCAACCGATAAACAACAACAACAACCTTAAAAAAAATAGAATCTTGCTCTGGTTACTTTTTCCTTCGCTCTCCTTCGTGTAGAACAAGTCTACAACATTGAGCACTAGTTTCGTAAACGTTGACACTTGAACCACGTTCTTCTCGACCACGAGAATACACATTCGATTTTGACTCATAGAATCCGACATCACACGCCATCTGATGTTTATCTCTTGAACAGAGTAGTGCAGATGACTGGCATTGCGCCTAACCACACACCATCTGCTGTTCGTCTCTTCAACTACATAGCCAAATTGAGTTCAAGTTATGTCTTTTGTCGAACTAGGAACCTGCTAATGGGGACATCACTTTCAACCCGGATGTATAGCTTTTGATCTCTAAAAGCGTCCTCGGTAGTATATTGGGTTGACCTCATTATACTTACATTCCGTGAAAACGCGGAATGACCACACATAAAAAAATTCCAATCAAAGTACATAAGCAACATGAAAACTAATACTTGAAGAATTTACGGAGATAGGGGAAAAGCACGGAAAATATGCGGGAAGAAATTGCATATTAACAATAAAATACATAAAACGTCGGAAAAATCCATAACAAGAATACAGTTAGGAGAATGTTGTGAACAATTTGTGCATCATGTTGACCTTAAGTACCAACCAAGTGTTTCCTAACCACCTCCATCTATTCGTGGATCGCTGCCAACCGGTTCCCTCCTGAATGTAGACCAGCTAGGGTGGTCTACTCCTAAAAGAGACCGGATGTAGTCATTTAGAGGGTACGAAGAATCTAGATCTCCAAGCACCAGTGGCAGCCTTCGCCCTAGGTGTTGTTACTTGAGGACTTTCGGTCTGTATGCTACTTCGAGCATGTCGCAGAGATTGTAGAGGAGAAAACGTGTTCTCGGTAGTATAGTGGTCAGTATCCCCGCCTGTCACGCGGGAGACCGGGGTTCAATTCCCCGCCGGGGAGAAGCTCAGCTGTGGTGTTTCAAGTATATGCTTCTTTTAAAACAGCAACCGATAAACAACAACAACAACCTTAAAAAAAAACAGAATCTTGCTCTGGTTACTTTTTCCTTCGCTCTCCTTCGTGTAGAACAAGTCTACAACATTGAGCACTAGTTTCGTAAACGTTGACACTTGAACCACGTTCTTCTCGACCACGAGAATACACATTCGATTTTGACTCATAGAATCCGACATCACACGCCATCTGATGTTTATCTCTTGAACAGAGTAGTGCAGATGACTGGCATTGCGCCTAACCACACACCATCTGCTGTTCGTCTCTTCAACTACATAGCCAAATTGAGTTCAAGTTATGTCTTTTGTCGAACTAGGAACCTGCTAATGGGGACATCACTTTCAACCCGGATGTATAGCTTTTGATCTCTAAAAGCGTCCTCGGTAGTATATTGGGTTGACCTCATTATACTTACATTCCGTGAAAACGCGGAATGACCACACATAAAAAAATTCCAATCAAAGTACATAAGCAACATGAAAACTAATACTTGAAGAATTTACGGAGATAGGGAAAAAGCACGGAAAATATGCGGGAAGAAATTGCATATTAACAATAAAATACATAAAACGTCGGAAAAATCCATAACAAGAATACAGTTAGGAGAATGTTGTGAACAATTTGTGCATCATGTTGACCTTACGTACCAACCAAGTGTTTCCTAACCACCTCCATCTATTCGTGGATCGCTGCCAACCGGTTCCCTCCTGAATGTAGACCAGCTAGGGTGGTCTACTCCTAAAAGAGACCGGATGTAGTCATTTAGAGGGTACGAAGAATCTAGATCTCCAAGCACCAGTGGCAGCCTTCGCCCTAGGTGTTGTTACTTGAGGACTTTCGGTCTGTATGCTACTTCGAGCATGTCGCAGAGATTGTAGAGGAGAAAACGTGTCCTCGGTAGTATAGTGGTTAGTTTATGGAGGGGTTTCCGGAAGGGGAATAAACATGTATGGGGTAGGTGCATTTTAAAATATTGCTAAAATTACATAAATAAAATAGATGGGAAAGAGTCTACTAATCTACTGGGTAGGGAATTTCTACGGGAAGAGGGGGGATATCCTCAGCTTCGGGGTTTGGTGCACCATGATGGAAATGGGCACACACCATATCCATTGATCCCTGGATCGCTGCCAATCGGGCCCTGAATCGGAAGACACCCCAGGATCTTCCGTTGATTCCAAGAATCGAACGGATTTCGTCGTTCCTGGGGTACCATGATCCAAGACACCCGACAACCAGGGGGAGAATCCTCCCATGCGAAGAATATTTATCATATTTCCGCTGGTAGGCATTCTCCATACTCCCTGGTTGGTCAAAGCAGACCACGACGTCGACCATCACCCGGGAACCGGATAGTTGAAATTCATCATCCGGTCTTAACCTCTGCCCGGGGATGGCATTGTTGATCGTGACGTCGTGTCCTTGCTTGACTAGCAGCGACTCCAAGAGATCCTGGATGGTGTTGTGCCTCTTGGTGGCGAGCTGGAGACCTTCTTCACAGTGGTTAAGCACATGAAACCCGGTCTCGTTTTCCTTTCCGCATCGGCGGCAACTCGTATCTTGCTCCTGTGAGCAAAACCACGAGTGCCCCCGAAGAGGAAGGATGTCGAGCCGGGCCCTGTGAAGATATCTCCAGTCTCGGAAGGAGAGGGGCGTACGGCAGGATACCAGGCGAGCCATGTCTTTCGACTTGTCTTCCAGGGAGAGGCCAGTGGCAACTACTCCCTGGTGGCTCTTGTCAGAAATTAGGTCCCTGGTATAGCGCTGCCGAGCTACTTTCCGAAGTCCGCGGACTGCCTTGACTGGGCTTACGGAGACGTCATCGGCGACAATTCTTATATTTTCGTCGCCGGATACATCAATCCGCACTCCCAGTCGTTTTGCAGCTTGGCGGGCAAGAGTCCAAAGATTGGACCCTGCCTCCGCGTACCTCAGTCTGTAGAGCCCCCCATCCACGGATCCCGAAAGATATTCCCCAACTGGCAACACTCCTGGATGCTCGTTTCTGAACCCTCGCCGGATGGTGTCATGGAGCTGCTCTCGGCATATGTTCCTCACTGTAGGGTCTCTACAAGTGAGGAGCTGAGCAGCCCTGGCGATGGTCCAGATATCGGCATCATCAGTGAGGCGGCATGTTCCTAGGCCCCCAACCCGCCGGTCCGCGTAGAAAAACGGGACCGTTGCGTGATTGGGAAGGTTGCAAATAAGGCCTAGAAACTTCCTGCACTCAGTGTCCAGTTGGGTAAGACAGTCTTTCAGGACCCAACCCGAAGCGAGGTGATGGGAAAGGGAGGGAAGAAGGTGGCTACGGAAGATTTCAAGTTTTTGCCATGGTGCGAGGTGGGAGGCGGCAATCTTGTCGAGGTTAGGGATAAGGTCAGTTGGTGGTCGGAACCGCAATTTTCCTCCGATTGGTGTACCAAGATATGTTTCTTGGTCGTCTGGACCCAAGCACCGAATTAATTGATCACCAATTCGGCACTGGGCGTCAGACGGCTTGCCTTTGTCGAAGACCAGGCAAGCACACTTCCCGGCATTAAATTGCAGCCCCAAGGTGTTTGTAAGGGAGAATTTGTAACCACGGCAATGTCGTCAGCATATGCCGTGGTTTTCACGAGCGAGCCAAATAATAAAAATCCGGGGTTAATATTGGACTTTCCGGCCCTGACGAGGGGCTCGGAAGCCAGGTTAAAAATAGGGGAGCTAAGAGCGTCACCCTGGCGAACACCTGCTGTCGGGAAAATGCGGATGGATTCTTTCCCAACGGCAAAATCCTTCCGATTTCCCGAATATATGTCCACCAGGATGCGCCGGAGGTCCTCTGGTATTGGAAGTGATGTGAACAGCTCATTCAGAACGGCGTGAGGCACAGATCCAAACGCGTTGCACATGTCCAGCCATGCAATAGACATGTGCTTTCGTTTGGTCTTTGTCTCCTCGACAACCGTCTGTAAGAGCTGTGTATGTTCTTGAATACCATGGACCCCCGGGAGGAAACCCTTTTGCTCGGGAGATAACCAGCCAAGGTCTGAAGCGACTTGCGTTATTCTCTGGCTGATCACTCCCGAGAACAGCTTGTAAATGGTAGGAAGAAGGGATATTGGTCTAAAGTTGGAATAGTCACTAGTGTCCCCTTTCTTGAAAATGGGGACAGTTCGCGATGTCTTCCAACAATTAGGAACCCCTAGCTTCCAAACCATTTTACAAACTGTTTCCAGCAGAATGCAGTTGGGGTCGATGGCTCTAAGATGACGGTATTCTAGGCCATCAACCCCTGGTGATGTGTTGGTAGCCCGGCGAAGCTTAGCTTCAAGCTCTTGTTGGGTTGGCGCACGATTAAGGAAGTTCATCTGGTCCTCTGAAGGTTGGGACCAGTCGCAGGTGTCGTAGAGTTCCCTCGCACTTTGGCACTGCTGCGGAGATGGTCTCAATCGGTTGTAAGTCCTCTTGAGATATTCCTCCGCAGCTTGTACAGTACCATCGTAGGAGGGTGAACGGTCTTCGAGCACCTCTCGAACGGCTCTTCTTGGGTAAATGTTGAAGAGCCGCTGAATCTTCCTCGCCTCGTACGCCTTTTGCTTGATATTTCGCCGGGCCTTCTGCATCTGCCGGTTTTGCATAGAATTGCCCATTGCCAGCAATTGCTGCATTGTCCTCGGTAGTATAGTGGTCAGTATCCCCGCCTGTCACGCGGGAGACCGGGGTTCAATTCCCCGCCGGGGAGAAGCTCAGCTGTGGTGTTTCAATTATATGCTTCTTTTTAAACAGCAACCGATAAACAACAACAACAACCTTAAAAAAAAAACAGAATCTTGCTCTGGTTACTTTTTCCTTCGCTCTCCTTCGTGTAGAACAAGTCTACAACATTGAGCACTAGTTTCGTAAACGTTGACACTTGAACCACGTTCTTCTCGACCACGAGAATACACATTCGATTTTGACTCATAGAATCCGACATCACACGCCATCTGATGTTTATCTCTTGAACAGAGTAGTGCAGATGACTGGCATTGCGCCTAACCACACACCATCTGCTGTTCGTCTCTTCAACTACATAGCCAAATTGAGTTCAAGTTATGTCTTTTTTCGAACTAGGAACCTGCTAATGGGGACATCACTTTCAACCCGGATGTATAGCTTTTGATCTCTAAAAGCGTCCTCGGTAGTATATTGGGTTGACTTCATTATACTTACATTCCGTGAAAACGCGGAATGACCACACATAAAAAAATTCCAATCAAAGTACATAAGCAACATGAAAACTAATACTTGAAGAATTTACGGAGATAGGGAAAAAGCACGGAAAATATGCGGGAAGAAATTGCATATTAACAATAAAATACATAAAACGTCGGAAAAATCCATAACAAGAATACAGTTAGGAGAATGTTGTGAACAATTTGTGCATCATGTTGACCTTAAGTACCAACCAAGTGTTTCCTAACCACCTCCATCTATTCGTGGATCGCTGCCAACCGGTTCCCTCCTGAATGTAGACCAGCTAGGGTGGTCTACTCCTAAAAGAGACCGGATGTAGTCATTTAGAGGGTACGAAGAATCTAGATCTCCAAGCACCAGTGGCAGCCTTCGCCCTAGGTGTTGTTACTTGAGGACTTTCGGTCTGTATGCTACTTCGAGCATGTCGCAGAGATTGTAGAGGAGAAAACGTGTCCTCGGTAGTATAGTGGTTAGTTTATGGAGGGGTTTCCGGAAGGGGAATAAACATGTATGGGGATGGTGCATTTAAAAATATTCCTAAAATTACATAAATAAAATAAATGGGGAAGAGTCTACTAATCTACTGGGTATAGAGTTACTACGGGAAGAGGGGGGTTATCCTCAGCTTCGGGGTTTGGTGCACCATGATGGAAATGGGCACACACCATATCCATTGATCCCTGGATCGCTGCCAATCGGGCCTTGAATCGGAAGGCACCCCAGGATCTTCCGTTGATTCCAAGAATCGAACGGATTTCGTCGTTCCTGGGGTACCATGATCCAAGAGACCCGACAACCAGGGGGAGAATCCTCCCATGCGAAGAATATTTATCATATTTCCGCTGGTAGGCATTCTCCATACTCCCTGGTTGGTCATAGCAGACCAAGACGTCGACCATCACCCGGGAACCGGATAGTTGAAATTCAACATCTGGTCTTAACCTTTGCCCGGGGATGGCATTGTTGATCGTGACGTCGTGTCCCTGCTTGACTAGCAGCGACTCCAAGAGATCTTGGATGGTGTTGTGCCTCTTGGTGGCGAGCTGGAGACCTTCTTCACAGTGGTTAAGCACATGAAACCCGGTCTCGTTTTCCTTTCCGCATCGGCGGCAACTCGTGTCTTGCTCCTGTGAGCAAAACCACGAGTGCCCCCGAAGAGGAAGGATGTCGAGCCGGGCCCTGTGAAGATATCTCCAGTCTCGGAAGGAGAGGGGCGTACGGCAGGATACCAGGTGAGCCATGTCTTTCGACTTGTCTTCCAGGGAGAGGCCAGTGGCAACTACTCCCTGGTGGCTCTTGTCGGAAATTAGGTCCCTGGTATAGCGCTGCCGAGCTACTTTCCGAAGTCCGCGGACTGCCTTGACTGGGCTTACGGAGACGTCATCGGCGACAATTCTTAGATTTTCGTCGCCGGATACATCAATCCGCACTCCCAGTCGTTTGGCAGCTTGGCGGGCAAGAGTCCAAAGATTGGACCCTGCCTCCGCGTACCTCAGTCTGTAGAGCCCCCCATCCACGGATCCCGAAAGATATTCCCCAACTGGCAACACTCCTGGATGCTCGTTTCTGAACCCTCGCCGGATGGTGTCATGGAGCTGCTCTCGGCATATGTTCCTCACTGTAGGGTGTCTACAAGTGAGGAGCTGAGCAGCCCTGGCGATGGTCCAGATATCGGCATCATCAGTGAGGCGGCATGTTCCTAGGCCCCCAACCCGCCGGTCCGCGTAGAAAAACGGGACCGTTGCGTGATTGGGAAGGTTGCAAATAAGGCCTAGAAACTTCCTACACTCAGTGTCCAGTTGGGTAAGGCAGTCTTTCAGGACCCGACCCGAAGCGAGGTGATGGGAAAGGGAGGGAAGAAGGTGGCTACGGAAGATTTCAAGTTTTTGCCATGGTGCGAGGTGGGAGGCGGCAATCTTGTCGAGGTTAGGGATAAGGTCAGTTGGTGGTCGGAACCGCAATTTTCCTCCGATCGGTGTACCAAGATATGTTTCTTGGTCGTCTGGACCCAAGCACCGAATTAATTGATCACCAATTCGGCACTGGGCGTCAGACGGCTTGCCTTTGTCGAAGACCAGGCAAGCACACTTCCCGGCATTAAATTGCAGCCCCAAGGTGTTTGCGGTGAGGGTAAAAACGTTTAAAATATTTTGGAGCTCGGAGGGAGAATTTGTTACCACGGCAATGTCGTCAGCATATGCCGTGGTTTTCACGAGCGAGCCAAATAATAAAAATCCGGGGTTAATATTGGATTTTCCGGCCCTGACGAGGGGCTCGGAAGCCAGGTTAAAAATAGGGGAACTAAGAGCGTCACCCTGGCGAACACCTGCTGTCGGGAAAATGCGGATGGATTCTTTCCCAACGGCAAAATCCATCCGATTTTCCGAATATATGTCCACCAGGATGCGCCGGAGGTCCTCTGGTATTGGAAGTGATGTGAACAGCTCATTCAGAACGGCGTGAGGCACAGATCCAAACGCGTTGCACATGTCCAGCCATGCTATAGACATGTGCTTTCGTTTGGTCTTTGTCTCCTCGACAACCGTCTGTAAGAGCTGTGTATGTTCCTGAATACCATGGACCCCCGGGAGGAAACCCTTTTGCTCGGGAGATTACCAGCCAAGGTCTGAAGCGACTTGCGTTATTCTCTGGCTGATCACTCCCGAGAACAGTTTGTAAATGGTAGGAAGAAGGGATATTGGTCTAAAGTTGGAATAGTCGCTAGTGTCCCCTTTCTTTAAAATGGGGACAGTTCGCGATGTCTTCCAACAATTAGAAACCCCTAGCTTCAAAACCATTTTACAAACTGTTTCCAGCAGAATGCAGTTGGGGTCGATGGCTCTAAGATGACGGTATTCTAGGCCATCAACCCCTGGTGATGTGTTGGTAGCCCGGCGAAGCTTAGCTTCAAGCTCTTGTTGGGTTGGCGCACGATTAAGGAAGTTCATCTGGTCCTCTGAAGGTTGGGACCAGTCGCAGGTGTCGTAGAGTTCCCTCGCACTTTGGCACTGCTGCGGAGATGGTCTCAATCGGTTGTAAGTCCTCTTGAGATATTCCTCCGCAGCTTGTATAGTACCATCGTAGGAGGGTGAACGGTCTTCGAGCACCTCTCGAACGGCTCTTCTTGGGTAAATGTTGAAGAGCCGCTGAATCTTCCTCGCCTCGTACGCCTTTTGCTTGATATGTCGCCGGGCCTTCTGCATCTGCCGGTTTTGGTTTCTTTTTCTTTTTTCAGGGTTTCCTCGGGGTTGTTCAGGGCTAGGGTCTTGTAAAATTTGTGCTTTAAGGAGCCAGTCAGCTGTGCAACGTTCGAGGACGTCGTCTAGGTCATGTAGGGTCTTACAGCTCAAGAAGGCAGGAACCCAGAGACTGACAAAATCGTCGTCTCTTTGGCTCTGCTCTTCTGAGCTGTTATGACTACGTCCTCGATTGCTTTGCTGACTGGGGACAAAGGTTAAGGTCTCAGGGTTAGGTGAAGGGTCTAAAATCTCTTGTAATAAAATTGTGGGGCTAGTATTTTCTTGTGGGGGAGTTCATAAAGCCAACTAAAATTTTGTGTATTAAAAGAGGAGGCGAACTCCCTCCCAAGATCTAAAATAGGGCTAGCGGTAAAATTTGCTGGGGACAGGACATTACCAAGGGATTCCTCGATCGCTGGGATTTCCACCACGGATAGCTCATCACGCTCGTCTTCTGTTGCAGTAACATCCTCTAGAGAGATCACTGCAGCAGAAGAGTCACGGTTGGAGCCATCCATACTGGATATCCCAGCAAATCGGATGGAGGGTGATGGGTTGTTATTAGAATGTAACCTTTGGTAATGTCCTTTTAGTGTAGGGCTATCTCCAGCAAATCCACACACTCCGCATTCCCAATATTTAACTAGTCGGAGTGTGTGGGCTGTCTCTAGGTGTCTGTGGATACTACCCATGGCTCTGGTGTTAGTTGCCAAGGTAGTCCACTCACACCTAGGACACTTCGTGGGTTTACCAGGGTATTTTAAAATGATTTTGTCCCCTTCAATTCTGGAAGGGGAAAACGTGGGGAGAGAAGAGTGAGCGGGATTAGGAGACCCGTTCGAACCATCCATTGCAGATACAATGGTTAGTTCGAGGGATTGGCGGAGAATACTGGAGGAAAGGGACTCAGTACAAGGTCTTGCATGTCTGCCGGCTGAAATAAACGAATTAAATTCCTTTTTACAGCCAAGGCAGACATACTGGGTGGTGTACTGAACCCCTCTCCTAGAATGTCTTTCTTTTATGTGTGTCTCCGCCAATTGTCTCTTGCGATCCCCAGACCAGGGACCGCTACCTCGCTCACCTTGACAGGATTTCTCCCCACATTTTAAAATGTTTGGCAGAGGAACTGGGATTTTAATTATTGTCCCATGGAGTCTTACTCTAGTAGCATTTCTACTAGATGCTCCTACCTCTGCCATTGCTACCCTGGGCCCACTTACATATGAAAGAATAAAACAGTAATTCTTATTGACTAAAACGAAAGAAGTAAAGAAAAAATCGGTAAAATATTGTTAGAAAAATAAAAAATAAACCATTAAAAATCTGGAGAGAAAATTCTAAATAAATATAAAAA
Organism: Daphnia magna; assembly: GCF_020631705.1. Taxonomy (NCBI): domain Eukaryota; kingdom Metazoa; phylum Arthropoda; class Branchiopoda; order Diplostraca; family Daphniidae; genus Daphnia; species Daphnia magna. Next base: position 8,058,828 of record NC_059184.1, read on the forward strand.
GAAAGGATTTATAGAAATTTAAGAAAGAGGAAAAAAAAGCAAAATTGACGTTATAAGCAATAAAAATAAAAAAATAAAATAATTTTGTGAAGAATAAAAAAAATTAAAACAGAAGAAATTGTGGAATAAAAAAACTTGAGTGAAGAATAAAAAAAAATATAAAATAAATTTAAACCGAGGAAATCGGGGGAAAAAAAAAAAATAAATAATAAATTTGTTAAGAATAAAAAAAAATTTTTAAACCGAAGAAAGTGTGGAATCAAATGAAAAAAAAAATCAAGGATGAAAAGAATAAATAAATAAATTCTATGGAGTTTTAAAATTAAAGAAATATATGCATTAAAATTCAATATTTGTTTTGGTTAAAGCATAAGAATGTTTTTAAGGGATTTTTGGATGTCAATGGATAAAATGTAAAAATAATACAAGGAGCTAAAACACTACATCAATAAAAACCGGAGCTCTTTAAAAACACGTCTGCTCTCCACGAAGTCTAGCAGACCAACAGGTTCCAATCAAAGTACATAAGCAACATGAAAACTAATACTTGAAGAATTTACGGAGATAGGGAAAAAGCACGGAAAATATGCGGGAAGAAATTGCATATTAACAATAAAATACATAAAACGTCGGAAAAATCCATAACAAGAATACAGTTAGGAGAATGTTGTGAACAATTTGTGCATCATGTTGACCTTAAGTACCAACCAAGTGTTTCCTAACCACCTCCATCTATTCGTGGATCGCTGCCAACCGGTTCCCTCCTGAATGTAGACCAGCTAGGGTGGTCTACTCCTAAAAGAGACCGGATGTAGTCATTTAGAGGGTACGAAGAATCTAGATCTCCAAGCACCAGTGGCAGCCTTCGCCCTAGGTGTTGTTACTTGAGGACTTTCGGTCTGTATGCTACTTCGAGTAAGTCGCAGAGATTGTAGAGGAGAAAACGTGTCCTCGGTAGTATAGTGGTCAGTATCCCCGCCTGTCACGCGGGAGACCGGGGTTCAATTCCCCGCCGGGGAGAAGCTCAGCTTTGGTGTTTCAAGTATATGCTTCTTTTTAAACAGCAACCGATAAACAACAACAACAACCTTAAAAAAAAAACAGAATCTTGCTCTGGTTACTTTTTCCTTTGCTCTCCTTCGTGTAGAACAAGTCTACAACATTGAGCACTAGTTTCGTAAACGTTGACACTTGAACCACGTTCTTCTCGACCACGAGAATACACATTCGATTTTGACTCATAGAATCCGACATCACACGCCATCTGATGTTTATCTCTTGAACAGAGTAGTGCAGATGACTGGCATTGCGCCTAACCACACACCATCTGCTGTTCGTCTCTTCAACTACATAGCCAAATTGAGTTCAAGTTATGTCTTTTGTCGAACTAGGAACCTGCTAATGGGGACATCACTTTCAACCCGGATGTATAGCTTTTGATCTCTAAAAGCGTCCTCGGTAGTATATTGGGTTGACCTCATTATACTTACATTCCGTGAAAACGCGGAATGACCACACATAAAAAAATTCCAATCAAAGTACATAAGCAACATGAAAACTAATACTTGAAGAATTTACGGAGATAGGGAAAAAGCACGGAAAATATGCGGGAAGAAATTGCATATTAACAATAAAATACATAAAACGTCGGAAAAATCCATAACAAGAATACAGTTAGGAGAATGTTGTGAACAATTTGTGCATCATGTTGACCTTAAGTACCAACCAAGTGTTTCCTAACCACCTCCATCTATTCGTGGATCGCTGCCAACCGGTTCCCTCCTGAATGTAGACCAGCTAGGGTGGTCTACTCCTAAAAGAGACCGGATGTAGTCATTTAGAGGGTACGAAGAATCTAGATCTCCAAGCACCAGTGGCAGCCTTCGCCCTAGGTGTTGTTACTTGAGGACTTTCGGTCTGTATGCTACTTCGAGCATGTCGCAGAGATTGTAGAGGAGAAAACGTGTCCTCGGTAGTATAGTGGTCAGTATCCCCACCTGTCACGCGGGAGACCGGGGTTCAATTCCCCGCCGGGGAGGAGCTCAGCTTTGGTGTTTCAAGTATATGCTTCTTTTTAAACAGCAACCGATAAACAACAACAACAACCTTAATAAAAAACAGAATCTTGCTCTGGTTACTTTTTCCTTCGCTCTCCTTCGTGTAGAACAAGTCTACAACATTGAGCACTAGTTTCGTAAACGTTGACACTTGAACCACGTTCATCTCGACCACGAGAATACACATTTGATTTTGACTCATAGAATCCGACATCACACGCCATCTGATGTTTATCTCTTGAACAGAGTAGTGCAGATGACTGGCATTGCGCCTAACCACACACCATCTGCTGTTTGTCTCTTCAACTACATAGCCAAATTGAGTTCAAGTTATGTCTTTTGTCGAACTAGGAACCTGCTAATGGGGACATCACTTTCAACCCGGATGTATAGCTTTTGATCTCTAAAAGCGTCCTCGGTAGTATATTGGGTTGACCTCATTATACTTACATTCCGTGAAAACGCGGAATGACCACACATAAAAAAATTCCAATCAAAGTACATAAGCAACATGAAAACTAATACTTGAAGAATTTACGGAGATAGGGAAAAAGCACGGAAAATATGCGGGAAGAAATTGCATATTAACAATAAAATACATAAAACGTCGGAAAAATCCATAACAAGAATACAGTTAGGAGAATGTTGTGAACAATTTGTGCATCATGTTGACCTTAAGTACCAACAAAGTGTTTCCTAACCACCTCCATCTATTCGTGGATCGCTGCCAACCGGTTCCCTCCTGAATGTAGACCAGCTAGGGTGGTCTACTCCTAAAAGAGACCGGATGTAGTCATTTAGAGGGTACGAAGAATCTAGATCTCCAAGCACCAGTGGCAGCCTTCGCCCTAGGTGTTGTTACTTGAGGACTTTCGGTCTGTATGCTACTTCGAGCATGTCGCAGAGATTGTAGAGGAGAAAATGTGTCCTCGGTAGTATAGTGGTTAGTTTATGGAGGGGTTTCCGGAAGGGGAATAAACATGTATGAGGTGGGTGCATTTTAAAATATTACTAAAATTACATAAATAAAATATGTGGGAAAGAATCTACTAATCTACAGGGTAGGGAGTTTCTACGGGAAAAGGGGGGATATCCTCAGCTTCGGGGTTTGGTGCACCATGATGGAAATGGGCACACACCATTTCCATTGATCCCTGGATCGCTGCCAATCGGGCCTTGAATCGGAAGGCACCCCAGGATCTTCCGTTGATTCCGAGAATCGAACGGATTTCGTCGTTCCTGGGGTACCATGATCCAAGAGACCCGACAACCAGGGGGAGAATCCTCCCATGCGAAGAATATTTATCATATTTCCGCTGGTAGGCATTCTCCATACTCCCTGGTTGGTCATAGCAGACCACGACGTCGACCATCACCCGGGAACCGGATAGTTGAAATTCAACATCCGGTCTTAACCTTTGCCCGGGGATGGCATTGTTGATCGTGACGTCGTGTCCCTGCTTGACTAGCAGCGACTCCAAGAGATCTTGGATGGTGTTGTGCCTCTTGGTGGCGAGCTGGAGACCTTCTTCACAGTGGTTAAGCACATGAAACCCGGTCTCGTTTTCCTTTCCGCATCGGCGGCAACTCGTATCTTGCTCCTGTGAGCAAAACCACGAGTGCCCCCGAAGAGGAAGGATGTCGAGCCGGGCCCTGTGAAGATATCTCCAGTCTCGGAAGGAGAGGGGCGTACGGCAGGATACCAGGCGAGCCATGTCTTTCGACTTGTCTTCCAGGGAGAGGCCAGTGGCCACTACTCCCTGGTGGCTCTTGTCGGAAATTAGGTCCCTGGTATAGCGCTGCCGAGCTACTTTCCGAAGTCCGCGGACTGCCTTGACTGGGCTTACGGAGACGTCATCGGCGACAATTCTTATATTTTCATCGCCGGATACATCAATCCGCACTCCCAGTCGTTTGGCAGCTTGGCGGGCAAGAGTCCAAAGATTGGACCCTGCCTCCGCGTATCTCAGTCTGTATAGCCCCCCATCCACGGATCCCGAAAGATATTCCCCAACTGGCAACACTCCTGGATGCTCGTTTCTGAACCCTCGCCGGATGGTTTCATGGAGCTGCTCTCGACATATGTTCCTCACTGTAGGGTCTCTACAAGTGAGGAGCTGAGCAGCCCTGGCGATGGTCCAGATATCGGCATCATCAGTGAGGCGGCATGTTCCTAGGCCCCCAACCCGCCGGTCCGCGTAGAAAAACGGGACTGTTGCGTGATTGGGAAGGTTGCAAATAAGGCCTAAGAACTTCCTACACTCAGTGTCCAGTTGGGTGAGGCAGTCTTTCAGGACCCGACCCGAAGCGAGGTGATGGGAAAGGGAAGGTAGAAGGTGGCTACGGAAAATCTCAAGTTTTTGCCATGGTGCGAGGTGGGAGGCGGCAATCTTGTCAAGGTTAGGGATAAGGTCAGTGGGAGGACGAAACCGCAATTTCCCGCCGATCGGTGTACCAAGATATGTCTCTTGGTCGTCTGGTCCCAAGCACCGAATGGGTTGAGTACCGATTCGGCACAGAGCCTCAGACGGCTTGCCTTTGTCAATGACCAAGCAAGCACACTTCCCGGCGTTGAATTGCAGCCCTAAGGTGTCAGCGGTGAGGGATAAAATGTCTAAAATATTTTGGAGCTCGTCAGGAGAATTTGTAACCACGGCAATGTCGTCAGCATATGCCGTGGTCTTGACGAGCGAGCCAATTAATAAAAATCCGGGGTTGATATTGGACTTTCCGGCCCTGACGAGGGGCTCGGAAGCCAGATTAAAAATAGGGGCGCTAAGAGCGTCACCCTGACGAACACCTGCTGTTGGGGAAATACGAACAGATTCTTTCTGAACGGCAAAATCCATCCGATTCCCCGAGTAAATGTCCGCCAGGATGCGCCGGAGGTCGTCTGGTATCGGAAGAGAAGCAAACAGCTCTCCAAGAACGGCGTGAGGAACAGAACCAAACGCATTGCACATGTCTAGCCATGCTATAGACACATGCCTACGTTTGGTCCTTGTCTCCTCGACAACGGTCTGCAAGAGCTGTGTGTGCTCCTGGATACCATGGACCCCCGGGAGGAAACCCTTTTGCTCGGGGAGATAACCAGCCAAGATCTGAGGCGACCTCTGTGAGTCTCTGGCTGATTACTCCCGAGAACAGTTTGTAGATGGTCGGAAGAAGGGAAATTGGCCTAAAGTTGGAATAATCGCTAGTGTCCCCTTTCTTAAAGATGGGGACTGTTCGCGATATTTTCCAACAGTTAGGAATTCCAATCTTCCAAACTATTCTACAAACTGTTTCCAGCAAGATGCAGTCCGGGTCGAGGGCTCTTAGATGTCGATATTCTAGGCCATCGACCCCTGGTGATGTATTTGTAGCCCGGCGAAGTTTAGCCTCAAGCTCTTTTTGGCTAGGCGCACGATTGAGGAAGTCCATCTGGTCCCTTGATGGATGGGACCAGTCGCAGGTGTCGTAGAGTACCCTCGCACTCTGGCACTGCTGCGAAGGTAGACTCGAGCGGTGGTAAGTCCTCTCGAGGTATTCCTCCGCAGCTTCAACAGTGCCATCGTAGGAGGGTGAACGATCTCCGAGCACCTCTCGAACGGCTCTTCTTGGGTAGATATTGAAAAGCCGTTGAATCTTCCTCGCTTCGTAGGCCTTGAGCTTGATCTGTCGCCGGGCTCTCTGCATCTGCCGGTTTTGGTTTCTTTTTCTACCATTAGGGTTTCCTCGGGGTTTTTCAGGGCTGGGGTCTTCTAAAATCTGTGCTTTGGGGAGCCAGTCAGCAGTGCAACGTTCGAGGACGCCTTCAAGATCAAGAAGAGTCTCGCAGCTCAGAAAAGCAGGTACCCAGAGACAAGCGAAATCGCCGCCTCTTTGGCTTTGCTCTTCTGAGCTGTCTTGGCTGCATCCTCGAACATTTTGCTGACTGGGGGAAAAGGGTTGGGTCTCTTGAGGGGGATCGGGTTGGGGCCCTTCCGGAGCTACAGGTGGCGGATAAGAAATTTCTTGTAGAGGGAGTTCGTAGAGCCAACTAAAATTTTGTGTATTAAAAGATGCGGTGAACTCCCTCTCAAGAATTAAAATGGGGCTTTGGGTAAAATTTGCTGGAGATTGGGCATTACCAGGCCCCTCCTCTTCGATCGCCGGCATTCCCATCACGGATAACTCTTGACGCTCATCTTCTGTGACAGCGATCTTCTCTTGGAAGGTCGCTTTCTTTGGAGAATGTGTGTCCTCGGTAGTATAGTGGTCAGTATCCCTGCCTGTCACGCGGGAGACCGGGGTTCAATTCCCCGCCGGGGAGAAGCTCAGCTTTGGTGTTTCAAGTATATGCTTCTTTTTAAACAGCAACCGATAAACAACAACAACAACCTTAAAAAAAAACAGAATCTTGCTCTGGTTACTTTTTCCTTCGCTCTCCTTCGTGTAGAACAAGTCTACAACATTGAGCACTAGTTTCGTAAACGTTGACACTTGAACCACGTTCTTCTCGACCACGAGAATACACATTCGATTTTGACTCATAGAATCCGACATCACACGCCATCTGATGTTTATCTCTTGAACAGAGTAGTGCAGATGACTGGCATTGCGCCTAACCACACACCATCTGCTGTTCGTCTCTTCAACTACATAGCCAAATTGAGTTCAAGTTATGTCTTTTATCGAACTAGGAACCTGCTAATGGGGACATCACTTTCAACCCGGATGTATAGCTTTTGATCTCTAAAAGCGTCCTCGGTAGTATATTGGGTTGACCTCATTATACTTACATTCCGTGAAAACGCGGAATGACCACACATAAAAAAATTCCAATCAAAGTACATAAGCAACATGAAAACTAATACTTGAAGAATTTACGGAGATAGGGAAAAAGCACGGAAAATATGCGGGAAGAAATTGCATATTAACAATAAAATACATAAAACGTCGGAAAAATCCATAACAAGAATACAGTTAGGAGAATGTTGTGAACAATTTGTGCATCATGTTGACCTTAAGTACCAACCAAGTGTTTCCTAACCACCTCCATCTATTCGTGGATCGCTGCCAACCGGTTCCCTCCTGAATGTAGACCAGCTAGGGTGGTCTACTCCTAAAAGAGACCGGATGTAGTCATTTAGAGGGTACGAAGAATCTAGATCTCCAAGCACCAGTGGCAGCCTTCGCCCTAGGTGTTGTTACTTGAGGACTTTCGGTCTGTATGCTACTTCGAGCATGTCGCAGAGATTGTAGAGGAGAAAACGTGTCCTCGGTAGTATAGTGGTCAGTATCCCCGCCTGTCACGCGGGAGACCGGGGTTCAATTCCCCGCCGGGGAGAAGCTCGGCTTTGGTGTTTTAAGTATATGCTTCTTTTTAAACAGCAACCGATAAACAACAACAACAACCTTAAAAAAAAAACAGAATCTTGCTCTGGTTACTTTTTCCTTCGCTCTCCTTCGTGTAGAACAAGTCGACAACATTGAGCACTAGTTTCGTAAACGTTGACACTTGAACCACGTTCTTCTCGACCACGAGAATACATATTCGATTTTGACTCATAGAATCCGACATCACACGCCATCTGATGTTTATCTCTTGAACAGAGTAGTGCAGATGACTGGCATTGCGCCTAACCACACACCATCTGCTGTTCGTCTCTTCAACTACATAGCCAAATTGAGTTCAAGTTATGTCTTTTGTCGAACTAGGAACCTGCTAATGGGGACATCACTTTCAACCCGGATGTATAGCTTTTGATCTCTAAAAGCGTCCTCGGTAGTATATTGGGTTGACCTCATTATACTTACATTCCGTGAAAACGCGGAATGACCACACATAAAAAAATTCCAATCAAAGTACATAAGCAACATGAAAACTAATACTTGAAGAATTTACGGAGATAGGGAAAAAGCACGGAAAATATGCGGGAAGAAATTGCATATTAACAATAAAATACATAAAACGTCGGAAAAATCCATAACAAGAATACAGTTAGGAGAATGTTGTGAACAATTTGTGCATCATGTTGACCTTAAGTACCAACCAAGTGTTTCCTAACCACCTCCATCTATTCGTGGATCGCTGCCAACCGGTTCCCTCCTGAATGTAGACCAGCTAGGGTGGTCTACTCCTAAAAGAGACCGGATGTAGTCATTTAGAGGGTACGAAGAATCTAGATCTCCAAGCACCAGTGGCAGCCTTCGCCCTAGGTGTTGTTACTTGAGGACTTTCGGTCTGTATGCTACTTCGAGCATGTCGCAGAGATTGTAGAGGAGAAAACGTGTCCTCGGTAGTATATTGATTAGTTTATGGAGGGGTTTCCGGAAGGGGAATAAACATGTATGAGGTAGGTGCATTTTAAAATATTACAAAAATTACATAAATAAAATATGAGGGAAAGAATCTACTAATCTACTGGGTAGGGAGTTTCTACGGGAAAAGGGGGGATATCCTCAGCTTCGGGGTTTGGTGCACCATGATGGAAATTGGCACACACCATATCCATTGATCCCTGGATCGCTGCCAATCGGGCCTTGAATCGGAAGGCACCCCAGGATCTTCCGTTGATTCCGAGAATCGAACGGATTTCGTCGTTCCTGGGGTACCATGATCCAAGAGACCCGACAACCAGGGGGAGAATCCTCCCATGCGAAGAATATTTATCATATTTCCGCTGGTAGGCATTCTCCATACTCCCTGGTTGGTCATAGCAGACCACGACGTCAACCATCACCCGGGAACCGGATAGTTGAAATTCAACATCCGGTCTTAACCTTTGCCCGGGGATGGCATTGTTGATCGTGACGTCGTGTCCCTGCTTGACTAGCAGCGATTCCAAGAGATCTTGGATGGTGTTGTGCCTCTTGGTGGCGAGCTGGAGACCTTCTTCACAGTGGTTAAGCACATGAAACCCGGTCTCGTTTTCCTTTCCGCATCGGCGGCAACTCGTATCTTGCTCCTGTGAGCAAAACCACGAGTGCCCCCGAAGAGGAAGGATGTCGAGCCGGGCCCTGTGAAGATATCTCCAGTCGCGGAAGGAGAGGGGCGTACGGCAGGATACCAGGCGAGCCATGTCTTTCGACTTGTTTTCCAGGGAGAGGCCAGTGGCAACTACTCCCTGGTGGATCTTGTCGGAAATTAGGTCCCTGGTATAGCGCTGCCGAGCTACTTTCCGAAGTCCGCGGACTGCCTTGACTGGGCTTACGGAGACGTCATCGGCGACAATTCTTAGATTTTCGTCGCTGGATACATCAATCCGCACTCCCAGTCGTTTGGCAGCTTGGCGGGCAAGAGTCCAAAGATTGGACCCTGCCTCCGCGTACCTCAGTCTGTAGAGCCCCCCATCCACGGATCCCGAAAGATATTCCCCAACTGGCAACACTCCTGGATCCTCGTTTCTGAACCCTCGCCGGATGGTGTCATGGAGCTGCTCTCGGCATATGTTCCTCACTGTAGGGTCTCTACAAGTGAGGAGCTGAGCAGCCCTGGCGATGGTCCAGATATCGGCATCATCAGTGAGGCGGCATGTTCCTAGGCCCCCAACCCGCCGGTCCGCGTAGAAAAACGGGACCGTTGCGTGATTGGGAAGGTTGCAAAAAAGGCCCAAAAAACCCCCACACCCAATGTCCATTTGGGAAAAAAAATTTTTAACACCCCCCCCCAAGGGGGGGGGGGGGGAAAGGGGGGGGAAGAAGGTGGCTACGGAAGATTTCAAGTTTTTGCCATGGTGCGAGGTGGGAGGCGGCAATCTTGTCGAGGTTAGGGATAAGGTCAGTTTGTGGTCGGAACCGCAATTTTCCTCCGATCGGTGTACCAAGATATGTTTCTTGGTCGTCTGGACCCAAGCACCGAATTAATTGATCACCAATTCGGCACTGGGCGTCAGACGGCTTGACTTTGTCGAAGACCAGGCAAGCACACTTCCCGGCATTAAATTGCAGTCACAAGGTGTTTGCGGTGAGGGTAAAATGCGGTAATATAGTGGTCAGTATCCCCGCCTGTCACGCGGGAGACCGGGGTTCAATTCCCCGCCGGGGAGAAGCTCAGCTTTGGTGTTTCAAGTATATGCTTCTTTTTAAACAGCAACCGATAAACAACAACAACAACCTTAAAAAAAAAACATAATCTTGCTCTGGTTACTTTTTCCTTCGCTCTTCTTCGTGTAGAACAAGTCTACAACATTGTGCACTAGTTTCGTAAACGTTGACACTTGAACCACGTTCTTCTCGACCACGAGAATACACATTCGATTTTGACTCATAGAATCCGACATCACACGCCATCTGATGTTTATCTCTTGAACAGAGTAGTGCAGATGACTGGCATTGCGCCTAACCACACACCATCTGCTGTTCGTCTCTTCAACTACATAGCCAAATAGAGTTCAAGTTATGTCTTTTGTCGAACTAGGAACCTGCTAATGGGGACATCACTTTCAACCCGGATGTATAGCTTTTGATCTCTAAAAGCGTCCTCGGTAGTATATTGGGTTGACCTCATTATACTTACATTCCGTGAAAACGCGGAATGACCACACATAAAAAAATTCCAATCAAAGTACATAAGCAACATGAAAACTAATACTTGAAGAATTTACGGAGATAGGGAAAAAGCACGGAAAATATGCGGGAAGAAATTGCATATTAACAATAAAATACATAAAACGTCGGAAAAATCCATAACAAGAATACAGTTAGGAGAATGTTGTGAACAATTTGTGCATCATGTTGACCTTAAGTACCAACCAAGTGTTTCCTAACCACCTCCATCTATTCGTGGATCGCTGCCAACCGGTTCCCTCCTGAATGTAGACCAGCTAGGGTGGTCTACTCCTAAAAGAGACCGGATGTAGTCATTTAGAGGGTACGAAGAATCTAGATCTCCAAGCACCAGTGGCAGCCTTCGCCCTAGGTGTTGTTACTTGAGGACTTTCGGTCTGTATGCTACTTCGAGCATGTCGCAGAGATTGTAGAGGAGAAAACGTGTCCTCGGTAGTATAGTGGTTAGGCTTTAAGGGTATTTTCCAAAAGGGAAGAAACTTGTATTAAAAGGGTTCATTTTAAAATGTATTAAAATAAGGGAAAAGTACAAAAATATATTTAAAACAAAATAAAATTTAATAAAATTGACTAAAAAAAACTATTCTACTGGGAGTGGGGAATCTACGGGACTTGGGGGTTTTCCTTGTCTTTGGGGTTTGTTGCACCGTAGTGGAAGTGGGCACACACCATTTCCATTGATCCCTGGATTGCTGCTAATCGGGCCTTGAATCGAAATGCACCCCAGGACCGTCCATCGATACCAAGTATCGAGCGAATTTCTTCGTTCCTGGGGTTCCATGATCCAAGGGACCCGATAACCAGGGGGAGAATCCTACCAAGGGAAGAATATTTAGCAATCTTTCGCTGGTAGGCATTCTCCATGCTCCCTGGTTGGTCATAGCAGACCACGACGTCAACCATCACCCGGGAACCAGATAATGTTAATTCAACATCTGGTCTTAGTCGTTGCCCGGGGAAGGATTTGTTGACAGTGACATCGTGGCCTTGCTTGACAAGCAGCGTTTCCAGGAGATCTTGGACGGTGTTGTGCCTCTTGGTGGCTAACTGGAGACCTTCTTCACAGTGATTAAGAACGTGATACCCAGTCTCGTTTTCCTTCCCACATCGTCGACAACTCGTATCCTGCTCCTGAGAGCAAAACCACGAGTGACCCCGAAGAGGAAGGATGTCGAGCCGGGCTCTGTGAAGATATCTCCAGTCGCGAAAGGAGAGGGGCATACGGCAGGATACCAGGCGAGCCATGTCTTTCGATGTTCCTTCCAGGGAGAGGCAATGGGCTACAACTCCCTGGTGGCTCTTGTCGGTGAGCAGGTTCCTGGTATAGCGCTGCCGTGCTACTTTCCGAAGTCCGCGGACTGCCTTAACTGGGCTTACGGAGACGTCATCGGCGACAATTCTTAAATTTTCGTCGCCGGATACATCAATCCGCACTCCCAGTCGTTTGGCAGCTTGGCGGGCAAGAGTCCAAAGGTTAGACCCTGCCTCCACGTACCTCAGTCTGTAGAGCCCCCCATCCATGGATCCTGAAAGATATTCCCCAACTGGTAACACTCCTGGATGCTCAGTTCTGAACCCTCGCCGAATGGTGTCGTGGAGCTGCTCTCGGCAAACATTCCTCACTGTAGGATCTTTACAAGTGAGGAGCTGAGCAGCTCTGGCGATGGTCCAGATATCAGCATCATCAGTAAGGCGGCATGTTCCTAGGCCCCCAACCCGCCGATCTGCATAGAAAAAGGGGACAGTTGCGTGGTTGGGTAAGTTTCAAATAAGGCCTAGGAACTTCCTGCACTCAGTGTCCAGTTGGGTAAGGGAATCTTTCAGGACCCGACCCGAAGCGAGGTGATGGGAAAGGGAGGGAAGAAGGTGACTACGGAAAATTTCAAGTTTTTGCCATGGTGCAAGGTTGGAGGCGGCAATCTTGTCAAGGTTAGGGATAAGGTCAGTTGGTGGTCGGAACCGCAATTTTCCGCCTATCGGTGTACCAAGATATTGTCACGGGAATTTTAACAAAGGGCATGAATTAACAAATCTGACGAAAACTCAACCAATAGTGATTGTCCGGCTCTTTGCTGCTTAGCGAATAAGGCAGTCAATTTGCCTAACTTCCACTAATTGGCGAAAACACGGCCAAAGAGTGGATCAAACTAACACTGCCAAAAAAGAACAAGATCAAAAAAGTTCCATGCGTACACTCGGACGAACATGCAGAAACTGCGTCTAGTAGGTCTTCAAATTTTTCTAAAGAGGTGAAGGTTAATGGATTTCTGGGTTCAACATTAGAATTCTGGGTAGAATCATTAATTAAGGGTTTCTGGGTAGTAAGGAAGGTCATTCTCTGGAAAGAGCGAGAATGACCTTGTGTAAAAGGCATAGGAGTTATCAAACCAATAATCTCATGACAATATGTTTCTTGGTCGTCTGGACCCAATCAGCGAATCAATTGATTATCAATTCGGCACTGGGTCTCAGACGGCTTGCCTTTGTCAAAGACCAGACAAGCACACTTCCCGGAATTAAATTGCAGTCCCAAGGTGTTAGCGGTGTGGGTTAAAACGTTTAAAATATTTTGGAGCTCGGAAGGAGAATTTGTAACCACGGCAATGTCGTCAGCATATGCCGTGGTTTTCACGAGCGAGCCAAATAATAAAAATCCGGGACTAATATTGGACTTTCCGGCCCTGACGAGGGGCTCGGAAGCCAGGTTAAAAATAGGGGAACTAAGAGCGTCACCCTGGCGAACACCCGCTGTCGGGAAAATGCGAATGGATTCTTTCCCAACGGCAAAATCCATCCGATTTCCCGAATATATGTCCACCAGGATGCGCCGGAGGTCTTCTGGTATTGGAAGTGATGTGAACAGCTCATCCAGAACGGCGTGAGGCACAGAACCAAACGCATTGCACATGTCCAGCCATGCTATGGACATGTGCCTTCGCTTGGTCTTTGTTTCCTCGACAACCGTCTGTAAGAGCTGTGTATGTTCTTGAATACCATGGACCCCCGGGGAGAAACCCTTTTGCTCGGGAGATAACCAGCCAAGGTCTGAGGCGACCTCCGTTATTCTTTGGCTGATCACTCCCGAGAACAGTTTGTAAATGGTGGGAAGAAGGGATATTGGTCTATAGTTGGAATAGTCGCTAGTGTCCCCCTTCTTGAAAATGGGGACAGTTCGCGATGTCTTCCAACAGTTAGGAATCCCCAGCTTCCAGACCATTTTACAAACTGTTTCCAGCAGAATGCAGTTGGGGTCGATGGCTCTAAGATGACGGTATTCTAGGCCATCAACCCCTGGTGATGTATTGGTAGCCCGGCGAAGCTTAGCTTCAAGCTCTTGTTGGGTTGGCGCACGATTGAGGAAGTTCATCTGGTCCTCTGATGGTTGGGACCAGTCGCAGGTGTCGTAGAGTTCCTTCGCACTTTGGCACTGCTGCGGAGATGGTCTCAATCGGTTGTAACTCCTCTCGAGATATTCCTCCGCAGCTTGAACAGTACCATCGTACGAAGGTGAACGGTCTTCGAGCACCTCTCGAACGGCTCTTCTTGGGTAGATGTTGAAGAGCCGCTGAATCTTCCTCGCCTCGTACGCCTTTTGCTTGATATGTCGCCGGGCCTTCTGCATCTGCCGGTTTTGGTTTCTTTTTCTTTTGTCAGGGTTTCCTCGGGGTTGTTCAGGGCTAGGGTCTTGTAAAATTTGAGCTTTAGGGAGCCAGTCAGCTGTGCAGCGTTCGAGGACGTCGTTTAGGTCATTAAGTGTCACACAGCCCAAGAAGGCAGGGACCCAGAGACTAACAAAATCGTCGTCTCTTTGGCTCTGCTCTTCTGAGCTGTGCTGACTACGTCCTCGAATACTTTGCTGACTGGGGACAAGGGATAACATCTCAAGGTTCGGTGAAGGGTCTAAATTCTGTTCTGTTAAAATTTGGGGGTTAATATTTTCTTGTGGAGGGAGTTCATAAAGCCAACTAAAATTTTGTGTGTTAAAAGAAGTGGTGAACTCCCTCCTAAGATCTAAAATTGGGCTGTCGTTAAAATATGCTGGAGATAGGACATTACCAGGGGATTCCACGATCGCTGGGATTTCCACCACGGATTGCTCATCACGCTCGTCTTCTGTTGCAGTAACCTCCTCTAGAGAGATCACTGCAGCAGAAGAGTCACGGTTGGAGCAATCCATATTGGGCATCCCAGCAAATCGGATGGAGGGTGATGGATTGGGACTGGAATGTAATCTTTGGTAATGTCCTTTTAGGGTAGGGCCATCTCCAGCAAATCCACACACTCCGCATTCCCAATATTTAACTAGTCGGAGTGTGTGGGCTGTCTCTAGGTGTCTGTGGATACTACCCATGGCTCTGGTGTTAGTTGCCAAGGTAGTCCACTCACACCTAGGACACTTCGTGGGTTTCCCAGGGTATTTTAAAATGATTTTGTCCCCTTCAATTCTGGAAGGGGAAAACGTGGGGAGAGAAGAGTGAGCGAGATTAGGAGACCCCCCTAGAACCATCCATTGCAGATGCAATGGTTAGTTCGAGGGAATGGCGGAGAATGCTGGAGGAAAGGGACTCAGTACAAGGTCTTGCATGTCTGCCGGCTGAAATAAAGGAATTAAATTTCTTTTTACAGCCAAGGCAGACATACTGGGTGGTGTACTGAACCCCTCTCCTAGAATGTCTTTCTTTTCTGTGTGTCTCCGCCAATTGTCTCTTGCGATCCCCAGACCAGGGACCGCTACCTCGCTCACCTTGATAGGATTTCTCCCCACATTTTAAAATGTTTGGCAGAGGAACTGGGATTTTAATGATTGTCCCATGGAGTCTTACTCTAGTAGAATTTCTACTAGATGCTCCTTCCTCTGCCATTGCTACCCTGGGTCCACTTACATATAAGAGTGTAAAACAGAAATTCTTATGAAGTAAAACAAAAAAATGAAATAAGAATCAGGAAAAATATAGGGAGAAAAATTTAAAGACCAATTAAAAATATGAAGAAAATTTTTTTTTTTTTAAAGGATTTGATAGGATTTAAAAAATAAATAAATAAATAATAAGGGAAATGGAAAATGGAAAAAAAAGTTTAAAGAACGGAAAATGAGATGGTTGACCATATGATTTTGATGTAAAATGAGATTCAAAAGTAGTGACTATAAAAAAAAAATTTAAAATTTTCTGGGAACTTAGATTGAGATAAATTAAGATACCAAAATAAAAGTGCAAACTAGATGTTTGAAATAAGAAAATCTGAAAATAAAATATATATATATTTTTTTTTAAATAATAAAATTTTAATCAGAAAAAAAGAAAATTGGCGATAAATGAAGTGATTTTAATTTGAAAAAAAAATATAAATAAATTTTAAAATGAAAATAAATAAACAATTAGAATGGAATATAAAAATTAAAGAAAAAACAGTATTGAATAAAAGCAAAATATTTGTTTTTGTAAAAAAAGAAGAGTTTCTCGGATGAAGTTAGATAAAAAAGAAGAACAATATAACGAGCTAAAACATAACATCCATAAAAACCCAGGGCTCTTTGAAAACACGTCTGCTCTCGACAAAGTTTAGCAGAAGAGATAGTGGTCAGTATCCCCGCCTGTCACGAGGGAGACCGGGGTTCAATTCCCCGCCGGGGAGAAGCTCAGCTTTGGTGTTTCAAGTATATGCTTCTTTTTAAACAGCAACCGATAAACAACAACAACAACCTTAAAAAAAAACAGAATCTTGATCTGGTTACTTTTTCCTTCGCTCTCCTTCGTGTAGAACAAGTCTACAACATTGAGCACTAGTTTCGTAAACGTTGACACTTGAACCACGTTCTTCTCGACCACGAGAATACACATTCGATTTTGACTCATAGAATCCGACATCACACGCCATCTGATGTTTATCTCTTGAACAGAGTAGTGCAGATGACTGGCATTGCGCCTAACCACACACCATCTGCTGTTCGACTCTTCAACTACATAGCCAAATTGAGTTCAAGTTATGTCTTTTGTCGAACTAGGAACCTGCTAGTGGGGACATCACTTTCAACCCGGATGTATAGCAGTTGATCTCTAAAAGCGTCCTCGGTAGTATATTGGGTTGACCTCATTATACTTACATTCCGTGAAAACGCGGAATGACCACACATAAAAAAATTCCAATCAAAGTACATAAGCAACATGAAAACTAATACTTGAAGAATTTACGGAGATAGGGAAAAAGCACGGAAAATATGCGGGAAGAAATTGCATATTAACAATAAAATACATAAAACGTCGGAAAAATCCATAACAAGAATACAGTTAGGAGAATGTTGTGAACAATTTGTGCATCATGTTGACCTTAAGTACCAACCAAGTGTTTCCTAACCACCTCCATCTATTCGTGGATCGCTGCCAACCGGTTCCCTCCTGAATGTAGACGAGCTAGGGTGGTCTACTCCTAAAAGAGACCGGATGTAGTCATTTAGAGGGTACGAAGAATCTAGATCTCCAAGCACCAGTGGCAGCCTTCGCCCTAGGTGTTGTTACTTGAGGACTTTCGGTCTGTATGCTACTTCGAGCATGTCGCAGAGATTGTAGAGGAGAAAACGTGTCCTCGGTAGTATAGTGGTTAGGCTTCAAGGGTATTTTCCAAAAGGGAAGAAACTTGTATTAAAAGGGTTCATTTTAAAATGTATTAAAATAAGAGAAAAGTACAAAAATATATTTAAAACAAAATACAATTAAATAAAATTGACTAAAAAAAACTATTCTACTGGGAGTGGGGAATCTACGGGACTTGGGGGTTTTCCTTCGTCTTCGGGGTTTGTTGCACCGTAGTGGAAGTGGGCACACACCATTTCCATTGATCCCTGGATTGCTGCTAATCGGGCCTTGAATCGAAATGCACCCCAGGACCGTCCATCGATACCAAGTATCGACCGAATTTCTTCATTCCTGGGGTTCCATGATCCAAGGGACCCGATAACCAGGGGGAGAATCCTACCAAGGGAAGAATATTTAGCAATCTTTCGCTGGTAGGCATTCTCCATGCTCCCTGGTTGGTCATAGCAGACCACGACGTCAACCATCACCCGGGAACCAGATAATGTTAATTCAACATCTGGTCTTAGGCGTTGCCCGGGGATGGCTTTGTTGACAGTGACATCGTGGCCTAGCTTGCCAAGCAGCGTTTCCAGGAGATCTTGGACGGTGTTGTGCCTCTTGGTGGCTAACTGGAGACCTTCTTCACAGTGATTAAGAACGTGATACCCAGTCTCGTTTTCCTTCCCACATCGTCGACAACTCGTATCCTGCTCCTGAGAGCAAAACCACGAGTGCCCCCGAAGAGGAAGGATGTCGAGCCGGGCTCTGTGAAGGTATCTCCAGTCGCGAAAGGAGAGGGGCGTACGGCAGGATACCAGGCGAGCCATGTCTTTCGATGTTCCTTCCAGGGAGAGGCAATGGGCTACAACTCCCTGGTGGCTCTTGTCGGTGAGCAGGTTCCTGGTATAGCGCTGCCGTGCTACTTTCCGAAGTCCGCGGACTGCCTTAACTGGGCTTACGGAGACGTCATCGGCGACAATTCTTAAATTTTCGTCGCCGGATACATCAATCTGCACTCCCAGTCGTTTGGCAGCTTGGCGGGCAAGAGTCCAAAGGTTAGACCCTGCCTCCGCGTACCTCAGTCTGTAGAGCCCCCCATCCATGGATCCTGAAAGATATTCCCCAACTGGTAACACTCCTGGATGCTCAGTTCTGAACCCTCGCCGAATGGTGTCGTGGAGCTGCACTCGGCAAACATTCCTCACTGTAGGATCTCTACAAGTGAGGAGCTGAGCAGCTCTGGCGATGGTCCAGATATCAGCATCATCAGTGAGGCGGCATGTTCCTAGGCCCCCAACCCGCCGATCTGCATAGAAAAAGGGGACTGTTGCGTGGTTGGGTAAGTTGCAAATAAGGCCTAGGAACTTCCTGCACTCAGTGTCCAGTTGGGTAAGGGAATCTTTCAGGACCCGACCCGAAGCGAGGTGATGGGAAAGGGAGGGAAGAAGGTGACTACGGAAAATTTCAAGTTTTTGCCATGGTGCAAGGTTGGAGGCGGCAATCTTGTCAAGGTTAGGGATAAGGTCAGTTGGTGGTCGGAACCGCAATTTTCCGCCTATCGGTGTACCAAGATATGTTTCTTGGTCGTCTGGACCCAAGCACCGAATCAATTGATTATCAATTCGACACTGGGTCTCAGACGGCTTGCCTTTGTCAAAGACCAGACAAGCACACTTCCCGGCATTAAATTGCAGTCCCAAGGTGTTAGCGGTGTGGGTTAAAACGTTTAAAATATTTTGGAGCTCGGAAGGAGAATTTGTAACCACGGCAATGTCGTCAGCATATGCCGTGGTTTTCACGAGCGAGCCAAATAATAAAAATCCTTGGTTTTTCCTTCGCTCTCCTTCGTGTAGAACAAGTCTACAACATTGAGCACTAGTTTCGTAAACGTTGACACTTGAACCACGTTCTTCTCGACCACGAGAATACACATTCGATTTTGACTCATAGAATCCGACATCACACGCCATCTGATGTTTATCTCTTGAACAGAGTAGTGCAGATGACTGGCATTGCGCCTAACCACACACCATCTGCTGTTCGTCTCTTCAACTACATAGCCAAATTGAGTTCAAGTTATGTCTTTTGTCGAACTAGGAACTTGCTAATGGGGACATCACTTTCAACCCGGATGTATAGCTTTTGATCTCTAAAAGCGTCCTCGGTATTATATTGGGTTGACCTCATTATACTTACATTCCGTGGAAACGCGGAATGACCACACATAAAAAAATTCCAATCAAAGTACATAAGCAACATGAAAACTAATACTTGAAGAATTTACGGAGATAGGGAAAAAGCACGGAAAATATGCGGGAAGAAATTGCATATTAACAATAAAATACATAAAACGTCGGAAAAATCCATAACAAGAATACAGTTAGGAGAATGTTGTGAACAATTTGTGCATCATGTTGACCTTAAGTACCAACCAAGTGTTTCCTAACCACCTCAATCTATTCGTGGATCGCTGCCAACCGGTTCCCTCCTGAATGTAGACCAGCTAGGGTGGTCTATTCCTAAAAGAGACCGGATGTAGTCATTTAGAGGGTACGAAGAACCTAGATCTCCAATCACCAGTGGCAGCCTTCGCCCTAGGTGTTGTTACTTGAGGACTTTCGGTCTGTATGCTACTTCGAGCATGTCGCAGAGATCGTAGAGGAGAAAACGTGTCCTTGGTAGTATTGTAAAGGAGTACACGACGTTGTCATGTTGTCTCCAATACGGAAAAGTTTAATTTAATGCGGCGTCTTTACTCACAATGTCTTGTATACTTAGCAAGCATAAAACAACACGCACGCAATAAATAAAAAGCCGTGTATTATAAACCGATTTGCAACAGGTAGCCGTAGAATAATTAAACAAGCTCGTAAATTGAGGGAAGAAGACTCATGACACTTTAAGGTTACCAATGGGTACTAACTTCAAGGCATAGACGTAATAAAGTAATAGTCAATCAGCTACTTAGTGATTACTTTAAGGGTACTTATTCTGCGGCTTGCAAGAGTTACGGTAGCGGGCTCGGCGGGAGAGCTGCAGAGGCCTAAGTTGGCACACGGAGCAGGCAGAGTAGATCTGACTGCCTTTTGGGAGTTTGCGGTGGCTTTTTATATGTTAGTCATCATCCCGTGGGGGACATACGGGACAATGTTAAGGTATAGGCGGACAAAATCGGGCGGTATCGGGCGAATTTGGACGTCACGAAGAGGTATAGGCGGACAAATTCAAGCGGTATCGGGCGAATTTGGACGATTGTTAAAAATAGGCCGGGCAGTTTCGGGCCGTTTCGGGCAATTCCCAACAGACAAAAATATATCTATTTTTAGCTACGGCAGGTTAAGGCCGTTTTTGGGCGGCTTTGGACAAATCATAAAAGTTTCTATTTATAACGGGCGTGCCGAGACTTGTTCTCTCCGCTTGTTATATTTTCTAGAAAGTCTAATAACTAGGTCAACTAGTGGGGTATTAAGTTAAGGGGAGTTTAAGAAATAAGGTCTTAGTTTAATTAAGCAAAAATAAAAGGGGCAAGAAGGGTCTTCGCTTGGCGTTTCGTTACAGTATAGTGGTCAGTATCCCCGCCTGTCACGCGGGAGACCGGGGTTCAATTCCCCGCCGGGGGGAAGCTCAGCTTTGATGTTTCAAGTATTTGCTTCTTTTTAAACAGCAACCGATAAACAACAACAACAACCTTAAAAAAAAAACAGAATCTTGCTCTGGTTACTTTTTCCTTCTCTCTCCTTCGTGTAGAACAAGTCTACAACATTGAGCACTAGTTTCGTAAACGTTGACACTTGAACCACGTTCTTCTCGACCACGAGAATACACATTCGATTTTGAATCATAGAATCCGACATCACACGCCATCTGATGTTTATCTCTTGAACAGAGTAGTGCAGATGACTGGCATTGCGCCTAACAACACACCATCTGCTGTTCGTCTCTTCAACTACATAGCCAAATTAAGTTCAAGTTATGTCTTTTGTCGAACTAGGAACCTGCTAATGGGGACATCACTTTCAACCCGGATGTATAGCTTTTGATCTCTAAAAGCGTCCTCGGTAGTATATTGGGTTGACCTCATTATACTTACATTCCGTGAAAACGCGGAATGACCACACATAAAAAAAATGCAATCAAAGTACATAATCAACATGAAAATTAATACTTGAAGAATTTACGGAGATAGGGAAAAAGCACGGAAAATATGCGGGAAGAAATTACATATTAACAATAAAATACATAAAACGTCGGAAAAATCCATAACAAGAATACAGTTAGGAGAATGTTGTGAACAATTTGTGCATCAGGTTGACCTTAAGTACCAACCAAGTGTTTCCTAACCACCTCCATCTATTCGTGGATCGCTGCCAACCGGTTCCCTCCTGAATGTAGACCAGCTAGGGTGGTCTATTCCTAAAAGAGACCGGATATAGTCGTTTAGAGGGTACGAAGAATCTAGATCTCCAAACACCAGTGGCAGCCTTCGCCCTAGGTGTTGTTACTTGAGGACTTTCGGTCTGTATGCTACTTCGAGCATGTCGCAGAGATCGTAGAGGAGAAAACGTGTCCTCGGTAGTATAGTGGTTAGTTTATGGAGGGTTTTCCGGAAGGGGAATAAACATGTATGAGGTGGGTGCATTTTAAAATATTACTAAAATTACATAAATAAAATATATGGGAAAGAATCTACTAATCTACTGGGTAGGGAGTTTCTACGGGAAAAGGGGGGATATCCTCAGCTTCGGGGTTTGGTGCACCATGATGGAAATGGGCACACACCATTTCCATTGATCCGTGGATCCCTGCCAATCGGGCCTTGAATCGGAAGGCACCCCAGGATGTTCCGTTGATTCCGAGAATCGAACGGATTTCGTCGTTCCTGGGGTACCATGATCCAAGAGACCCGACAACAAGGGGGAGAATCCTCCCATGCAAAGAATATTTATAATATTTCCGCTGGTAGGCATTCTCCATATTCCCTGGTTGGTCATAGCAGACCACGACGTCGACCATCACCCGGGAACCGGATAGTTGAAATTCAACATCCGGTCTTAACCTTCCCGGGGATGGCATTGTTGATCGTGACGTCGTGTCCCTGCTTGACTAGCAGCGACTCCAAGAGATCTTGAATGGTGTTGTGCCTCTTGGTGGCGAGCTGGAGACCTTCTTCACAGTGGTTAAGCACATGAAACCCGGTCTCGTTTTCCTTTCCGCATCGGCGGCAACTCGTATCTTGCTCCTGTGAGCAAAACCACGAGTTCCCCCGAAGAGGAAGGATGTCGAGCCGGGCCCTGTGAAGATATCTCCAGTCTCGGAAGGAGAGGGGCGTACGGCAGGATACCAGGCGAGCCATGTCTTTCGACTTGTCTTCCAGGGAGAGGCCAGTGGCAACTACTCCCTGGTGGCTCTTGTCGGAAATTAGGTCCCTGGTATAGCGCTGCCGAGCTACTTTCCGAAGTCCGCGGACTGCCTTGACTGGGCTTACGGAGACGTCATCGGCGACAATTCTTATATTTTCATCGCCGGATACATCAATCCGCACTCCCAGTCGTTTGGCAGCTTGTCGGGCAAGGGTCCAAAGATTGGACCCTAACTCCGCGTACGTCAGTCTGTAGAGCCCCCCATCCACAGATCCCGAAAGATATTTCCCTACTGGCAACACTCCTGGATGCTCGTTTCTGAACCCTCGCCGGATGGTTTCATGGAGCTGCTCTCGACATATGTTCCTCACTGTAGGGTCTCTACAAGTGAGGAGCTGAGCAGCCCTGGCGTTGGTCCAGATATCGGCATCATCAGTGAGGCGACATGTTCCTAGGCCCCCAACCCGCCGGTCCGCGTAGAAAAACGGGACCGTTGCGTGATTGGGAAAGTTGCAAATAAGGCCTAAGAACATCCTAGACTCAGTGTCCAGTTGGGTGAGGCAGTCTTTCAGGACCCGACCCGAAGCGAGGTGATGGGAAAGGGAAGGTAGAAGGTGGCTACGGAAAATCTCAAGTTTTTGCCATGGTGCGAGGTGGGAGGCGGCAATCTTGTCAAGGTTAGGGATAAGGTCAGTGGGAGGACGAAACCGCAATTTCCCGCCGATCGGTGTACCAAGATATGTCTCCTGGTCGCCGAATGGGTTGAGTACCGATTCGGCTCAGAGCCTCAGACGGCTTGCCTTTGTCAATGACCAAGCAAGCACACTTCCCGGCGTTGAATTGCAGCCCTAAGGTGTCAGCGGTGAGGGATAAAATGTCTAAAATATTTTGGAGCTCGTCAGGAGAATTTGTAACCACGGCAATGTCGTCAGCATAGGCCGTGGTCTTGACGAGCGAGCAAAATAATAAAAATCCGAGGTTGATATTGGTTTTTCCGGCCCTGACGAGGGGCTCGGAAGCCTGATTAAAAATAGGGGCGCTAAGAGCGTCACCCTGACGAACACCTGCTGTTTGGGAAATACGAACAGATTCTTTCTAAACGGCAAAATCCATCCGATTCCCCGAGTAAATGTCCGCCAGGATGCGCCGGAGGTCGTCTGGTATCGGAAGAGAAGCAATTAGCTCTCCAAGAACGGCGTGAGGAACAGAACCAAACGCATTGCACATGTCTAGCCATGCTATAGACACATGCCTACGTTTGGTCCTTGTCTCCTCGACAACGGTCTGCAAGAGCTGTGTGTGCTCCTGGATACCATGGACCCCCGGGAGGAAACCCTTTTGCTCGGGAGATAACCAGCCAAGATCTGAGGCGACCTCTGTGAGTCTCTGGCTGATTATTCCCGAGAACAGTTTGTAGATGGTCGGAAGAAGGGAAATTGGCCTAAAGTTGGAATAATCGCTAGTGTCCCCTTTCTTAGAGATGGGCACTGTTCGCGATATTTTCCAACAGTTAGGAATTCCAATCTTCCAAACTTTTCTACTAACTGTTTCCAGCAAGATGCAGTCGGGGTCGAGGGATCTTAGATGTCGATATTCTAGGCCATCGACCCCTGGTGATGTATTTGTAGCCCGGCGAAGTTTAGCCTCAAGCTCTTTTTGGCTAGGCGCACGATTGAGGAAGTCCATCTGGTCCCTTGATGGATGGGACCAGTCGCAGGTGTCATAGAGTACCCTCGCACTCTGGCACTGCTGCGAAGGTAGACTCGAGCGGTGGTAAGTCCTCTCGAGGTATTCCTCCGCAGCTTCAACAGTGCCATCGTACGAGGGTGAACGATCTCCGAGCACCTCTCGAACGGCTCTTCTTGGGTAGATATTGAAGAGCCGTTGAATCTTCCTCGCTTCGTAGGCCTTGAGCTTGATCTGTCGCCGGGCTTTCTGCATCTGCCGGTTTTGGTTTCTTTTTCTACCATTAGGGTTTCCTCGGGGTTTTTCAGGGCTAGGGTCTTATAAAATCTGTGCTTTGGGGAGCCAGTCAGCAGTGCAACGTTCGAGGACGCCTTCAAGATCAAGAAGAGTCTCGCAGCTCAGAAAAACAGGTACCCAGAGACAAGCGAAATCGCCGCCTCTTTGGCTTTGCTCTTCTGAGCTGTCTTGGCTGCATCCTCGAACATTTTGCTGACTGGGGGAAAAGGGTTGGGTCTCTTGAAGGGGATCGGGTTGTGGCCCTTCCGGAGCTACAGGTGGTGGATAAGAAATTTCTTGTAGAGGGAGTTCGTAGAGCCAACTAAAATTTTGTGTATTTAAAGATGCGGTGAACTCCCTCTCAAGAATTAAAATGGGGCTTTGGGTAAAATTTGCTGGAGATTGGGCATTACCAGGCCCCTGCTCTTCGATCGCCGGCATTCCCATCACGGATAACTCTTGACGCTCATCTTCTGTGACAGCGATCTCCTCTTGGAAGGTCGCTACCACAGAAGAATCCCGAACTGAGGTATCCGCGTTGAAAAACCGTGGCGACCGGATGGAGGGTGATTGCTGTGGTGCTGAGTGCAATCTCTGGTAATGCCCTTTTAGTGTAGGGCCATCTCCAGCAAATTCACACACTCCGCATTCCCAATATTTAACTAGTCGGAGTGTGTGGGCTGTCTCTAGGTGTCTGTGGATACTACCCATGGCTCTGGTGTTAGTTGCCAAGGTAGTCCACTCACACCTAGAACACTTCGTGGGTTTCCCAGGGTATTTTAAAATGATTTTGTCCCTTTCAATTCTGGAAGGGGAAAACGTGGGGAGAGAAGAGTGAGCGGGATTAGGAGACCCCTGCGAACCATCCATTGCAGATGCAATGGTTAGTTCGAGGGATTGGCGGAGAATACTGGAGGAAAGGGACTCAGTACAAGGTCTTGCATGTCTGCCGGCTGAAATAAACGAATTAAATTCCTTTTTACAGCCAAGGCAGACATACTGGGTGGTGTACTGAACCCCTCTCCTAGAATGTCTTTCTTTTATGTGTGTCTCCGCCAATTGTCTCTTGCGATCCCCAGACCAGGGACCGCTACCTCGCTCACCTTGACAGGATTTCTCCCCACGGTCACGCCTATTGCCCCACAGAATTCTGGGATGCTCTAGCGACCAAATATGCTATTACCCCCCAGAACTCTGGGGGGCTCTTTAGGCCAAATTTGCTATTACCCCCCAGAATTCTGTGGGGCTCTAGTGATCGAATATGCTATTGCCCCACAGAAAACGGAGTAGAATTTACCACTAGGTATAGATAAAATTACTGTTATTGAATATATGTTGTCACATATTTACGGTTAAAATAATAAATACACTAAATTTGACAATCACCCTTGCTCGTAGCCTACTATTTCTTTATATCTGTTTATTAAAAATTTCTGCGGCATTCCAAGTAGGAAGAGACAACATGGGGCAGGCGGCAAAGGGTTTTCTTCGCATCGACGAGGTTGCGGCGATGGGATCGGGATAAGGACCATGTAACTAGTCCCAATGGGAAGATTTCACTTCCTTGGGACGCAGCATGAATCAATGGATTGGATCCTGGCGGAAGCCGTAAGACTTTTGGAGAACAGGTAACCCTCTGAAATGATGACAGCCAATGGGGTGCGCGCAAGACGGTTTCGTTTCCTATATGAGCACTGCAACTGGAAATTTTTTTTTAAACTTAAATTATATTTAACTTTAAATTTCCGGCAATAGAGTTCTGGCTTTGAATTAAGAATGACGATCCTAGAGTTATTTTCCGAAGGAAAGAGATTTAATAGTTTCGAGGAGGTAGAAAAGTACTTCAAGGAATTAGCGGTTGAAGAACATGTGTATTTGCGTCGTTGTAAGCTTGTTCAGTCAATCAAAAGTTACAATGATGACATGAAAAACAAAAAGAAACTCGATCCTAAGTGGTTATATAAAAGGTTCTCGTACAAATGCCCACATTTTGGTATTCATAGAGTCCGTGCAAAAACACATTTGAAAACCTATGCGAGCAAAAAGTAAGTTAGTTCTGATCCCGTATTATGAGTAATCAATTAACCCTATCTGATTACGTAGACAAATGGCTCCCGAAGCATTGGATTTTGCAAAGGAGGCTCTCTCTGCTGGCGGTCAAGCCACCAAAGTAAGAAAAATCCTACAGGATAAATTTGGAACCCATCTGATTAGCAAGGACCTGATTAATATAAAACAGGGATTAGCAGGTAAGTCTTGTTAAACAAAAAATATTACAACTAATGAAAAAACATCATACTATTTTCTATCATACTTACGGGGAAATCAGAAAACTAGTGGAGAAATACTGTTGACTTGCTCATCGATCTGCAAAAAAAACCAATAACATCGTGAAGGTTTTGGACGACGGAGATGGGGAAGTGGCTGCCATATTTGTCCAGCTTGAGAGGCAGCGAAAACTTTATAAAAAATATGGTAACGTCTTAGAACTAGATGGAACCTACGAGACGACCAGAGCTGGCGTCGCCCTTTTCCACATTTTGATCGAAGACAACAATGGTGACGGCCAGCCCGTTGCCAAGTTCTTCATCAAAGAAGAAACCATAGAAGCAATTGCAGAATGTCTGTGGGTTTTTTCGGAGGTTTCATTTAATCAACAAGATTAAATAAACAAATAATAATAAACATACTTACCTAGAACAATGACGTCTCTGCTACGAAATTAACATTGACTGACAAGGATTGCGCCGAAATTTCCGCTTTAGGAAGATATTTACCCTCTGCAACCGACCTTCTCTGTCCGTTTCACGCTTTGACGTCCGTCGATTTCCACTTGAACAAAGTGAATGACGGTGAGCGTGTTGACATAGAAAAGCGCCACCAAATCCGTAAGCATTTCCGTACGGCTATGTACGCCACAACGCAAGCTGATTTTGATTCAGCTAAAGCGTTTCTATTGAGCCAAGATAACTAAATAATATAGATTAATGAACTTAAGATAATGTAAAGCGTTTACCTAACAGATGGAGGAACAGGAAGTACTGCTACATATTTCCGAGACCATTGGTTCAATATAGAAACAAAGTGGACGCATGTCGGCCGCCGAAATTTACCAACATTCGGTAATAATACAACTAATCGCCTTGAACGGTAGGTTAAGTAAAAAATTTGATTATATGTGTTTGGTTCGGTGTTTTGTAAAACTAGATTTCATCATACCATCAAAGACGTTCTTCAGAAGACCCAGCGATTGGCGGAAGTGCTTAAAAATCTGGTTAACATCGCAAAGCTTCGTCTTAGCGATCGCAAGTTGAAGCAAAACATCAGGGATCTTCGATTTGCCACTAAATCAAAGCATCGATTGCTTAAGAAGTTCGCAGAATCCGTTTCGCCTTATGCGTGGAGAAAAATGGAGGAAGAGATCAAAATTATGAAAAAGAAATCCTATGATTTCGTCCTGAATAAAGTAAAGTAAAATGTGAGTATTGTTTGTATAACAATAATGTAGCAGTATATGTTTTAGGAAACTTCAACGTACAACATTGCATCGTGCAACACCACTTACCACTTGAAAAGTGATTTGACTGCCTGTACTTGCGACTTCTTCATGGCGTTTGAGTTGCCTTGCCGCCATATAATAAGTTTTCATATCCAAGAGAACACCGAAATTCCGACAGGATCTTTTGCCGAACACTGGCGAAACGAATGCCTTGAACTATAATTTATAATAAGATCATTAAAATTTACAAAATTTTTAAAAGCAAATCTTCTCTTTTACCAGGACAATGCAACTGTTATTGCGAATAGGTCATCTCCGATTGGAGTGTAAAAGGAAAAAGAGCCGCAAACCAAAAACTGAGAAAGACCAGTTTATGATGGCAACAACTTTTTTTCGGAAATTAGCTGACACACTAAGCGTGTTAGCTGCACATGATTTTCAAGAGAAGATGCAACTTCTTGAGGATATTCACACCTTAATCAAGGAGAATAAGCTGGTCACGTTGGTGAAAAACACACCGGTATCCAACGACAATGTTATCACAGCATTGAATGAAGGTTTCGCAATCAATGAGGGTTATCAAGGCGATGATCCAACTTTTGTCGTTGAACATGACGAAACTACTGAAGACCTGAAAAGGGTAAATTGAATATTAATGAGTTTTTAAAAATTTTTTGTTACTTTATTTTTACCATTAACTATTTTTAGGATTCATCCCACCCCTGGTCTTATCTTTACCTTCCAGCCGCTCCCAAAAAAAGAGGACGTCCGAAAAAAAAACGCTGGGTACTTCAGTTCCTACCACAAGAAGAGGAAACTGGAGCCGAAAGGTTTCCAAGAAGAATATGAAAATGAGGAAGAGGCGATAAATGGGGCGCTGGAGGAGACTTCCACAAAGGCAACAATAGCAATAGACGAAACTATCGTTGAAAAGGCAACTCCCTCCCTTTTTCATTCAACAGGCGCTGAAAATACAGAGGTAAAAACAAACGTGATGAATTTTCTGCTTTTACTTAATTCAATCCGTATATTACTTTAATAGGTGATGGAGTTAGCTATGATTCAAACGGCTTCTTCTTCCCCGTTGCCCACAACAAGCCTAGAAATCATAACTGTTTAGGTAATTTAAAACGTGATTAAGTTTTAGCCGATATTTCACTCAATTCATACATTACCTTAATAGATGCCGAAGTCGTCTACATGCTCACCGAAACGTAGTCGAGTTAGGCCAATGTTGTTTCTCGACAAGATCGAGCCTCTGACTAAAACCAACAAGCTCTGTTCGGGATACGTAAACAGAGCCCAAGAAATCCTGAAGCAACAACATCCTATGATAGGCGGATTGAATTGCGTAACCATTGGAGGAACTCTTGAATATCCAAAGGCGACGGAGGATAAATGGATGCAGGTTATTCATGATGGCCGTGACCACTGGGTACTGGTGGCAAAAGGATTCTCCAACCGGAACACGTAAAAGTTGTTTGACAGTTTGGGGGGAAGTGCCTGGCACGACAAACATGTCCTAAGCTGTATGTCCAGTCTTTTGAAAACAGATGAGGAAAAGATGACATATATTGTCAAACAAAGTCAAAGACAAAACAATAGCTACGACTGTGGGGTCTTCGCCATCGCCTTCGCTACCAGTTTAGCAAATGGGGAAGACCCTACAGGAATGTTGTACGATCCAAAACAGTTGCGTCCTCACCTGAAAGAGTGTATGACGTCCGGAAAACTAACATCGTTTCCGTCTACCATCATTCGTCGCAAGCGATCTCGCGAGACGGTAAAAACTGAGGAAGTGTTTTGTAATTGCCGCAGAACAGCGTACCAATTACCCTCCGAGCAGTGGGAGTACATCGAGTGTGATCGGTGTGGTTGGTGGAATGGTTCCATCGAATGTGTATTGGTGACTTCCCAACTAATACTGATGATGATTGCATCTGTAAATGTTGTATACACATATGTTAAATTGTATGTTTGTTGCGAGAAAATAATTAATAAATGGTTTACCAATTTGACTACTTTAAGTGAAGATCGGCAACAGAATACTTGCAACAATACAAGCTTTGCCTGCAATCTACAAGGAACACATTAGCCTTCCAAAATGAAAGATGTACAGACATTTTAGGATATATAACAATACTGAAGTTCTGCAACCAGCATGCCTAGACTTCATTTTAACTTTGGCTGTAATGTTTAAAATAGAAAATTAAAATGTTAATGTGTAAGAGCAGGAGAATTGGTACCTGCATGATTGTTCTTCACCTAACTGTACCATGGTGTAAGTTCCTTATCATATAAACGGAACCTAAAAATACATGGCAGTGCCTAATTAATCCTTTTCTCGCGAATATCGAAGAGATTTGGTGGGGAAAAAAGAGAGTCCACAGCCAGAGTCCAAAGCCCAGATACTAGGACAATGGACGAAAGAAAACGTCGTATGAAAACGTTAGAATTCGGAGAAAATTAGTGAGACACGCTGCCATCTGGATTCTGTGGGGCAATAGAAACTGACGCCACTATGCTATTCAATGGCCTAAATTGCTATTACCCCCCAGAAATCTGGGGGGTAATAGATTTCACCTTCTCCCCATATTTCAAAATGTTTGGCAGAGGAACTGGGATTTTAATGATTGTCCCATGGAGTCTTACTCTAGTAGAATTTCTACTAGATGCTCCTTCCTCTGCCATTGCTACCCTGGGCCCACTTACATATAAGAGTGTAAAACAGA
Source organism: Daphnia magna (assembly GCF_020631705.1). Classification (NCBI taxonomy): domain Eukaryota; kingdom Metazoa; phylum Arthropoda; class Branchiopoda; order Diplostraca; family Daphniidae; genus Daphnia; species Daphnia magna. The sequence continues at coordinate 8,089,542 of NC_059184.1, forward strand.
AATTCTTATGAAGTAAAAACAAAAAATGAAATAAAATTCGGAAAAATATAGGGAGAAAAATTTAAAGATCAATTAAAAATATGAAGAAAAATATATACTTTTTTTAAGGATTTGATAGGATTAAAAAAATAAATAAATAATAAGGAAAATGGGAATAAAAATTTAAAAGAACCAAAAATGAGATGGTTGACTATATGATTTTGATGTAAAATGAGATTTAAAAAAAGTGAATATTTAAAAATTTTCAAAATTTTCTAGGAACTTAGATTAAGATAAATAAAGATACCAAAATAAAAGTGCAAACTAGATGTTTGAAATTAGAAAATCTGAAAATAAAATAATTTTTTTTTAAATAATATAATTTTAATCCGAAGAAAAGAAAATTGGCGATCAATAAAGTGATTTTAATTTGAAAAAAAAGATAAATAAATTTAAAAATGAAAATAAATAAACAATTAGAATGGAATATTAAAATTAAAGAAAAAAATAGTATTGAATAAAAGCAAAATATTTGTTTTTGTAAAAACAGAAGAGTTTCTCGGATGAAGTTAGATAAAAAAGAAGAACAATATAACGAGCTAAAACATAACATCCATAAAAACCCAGAGCTTTTTGAAAACACGTCTGCTCTCGACAAGGTCTAGCAGAACCTAGATGTCAATGGATAAAATGTAAAAATAATACAAGGACCTGAGACACTTCATCAATAAAAACCGGAGCTCTTTAAAAACATGTCTTCTCTCCACGAAATCTAGCAGGACTAGCTGGTATAGTATAGTGGTCAGTATCCAACCTTTCACGCGGGAGACCGGGGTTTAATTCCCCGCCGGGGAGAAGCTCAGCTTTGGTGTTTCAAGTATATGCTTCTTTTTAAACAGAAACCGATAAACAACAACAACAACCTTAAAAAAAAAACAGAATCTTGCTCTGGTTACTTTTTCCTTCGCTCTCCTTCGTGTAGAACAAGTCTACAACATTGAGAACTAGTTTCGTAAACGTTGACACTTGAACCACGTTCTTCTCGACCACGAGAATACACATTCGATTTTGACTCATAGAATCCGACATCACACGCTATCTGATGTTTATCTCTTGAACAGAGTAGTGCAGATGACTGGCATTGCGCCTAACCACACACCATCTGCTGTTCGTCTCTTCAACTACATAGCCAAATTGAGTTCAAGTTATGTCTTTTGTCGAACTAGGAACCTGCTAACTCTCTAAAAGCGTCCTCGGTAGTATATTGGGTTGACCTCATTATACTTACATTCCACGAGAACGCGGAATGACCACACATAAAAAAAATGCAATCAAAGTACATAAGCAGAATGAAAATTAATACTAGAAGAATTTACGGAGATAGGGAAAAAGCACGGAAAATATGCGGGAAGAAATTACATATTAACAATAAAATACATAAAACGTCGGAAAAATCCATGACAAGAATACAGTAAGGAGAATGTTGTGAACAATTTGTGCATCATGTTGACCTTAAGTACCAACCAAGTGTTTCCTAACCACCTCCATCTATTCGTGGATCGCTGCCAACCGGTTCCCTCCTGAATGTAGACCAGCTAGGGTGGTCTATTCCTAAAAGAGACCGGATGTAGTCATTTAGAGGGTACGAAGAATCTAGATCTCCAAGCACCAGGTACAGCCTTCGCCCTAGGTGTTGTTACTTGAGGACTTTCGGTCTGTATGCTTTTTCAAGCATGTCGCAGAGATCGTAGAGGAGAAAACGTGTCCTCGGTAGTATAGTGGTTAGTTTGTGGAGGGGTTTCCGGAAGGGGAATAAACATTTATGGGGTGGGTGCATTAAAAAATATTACTAAAATTACATAAATAAAATAAATAGGGAAGAGTCTACTAATCTACTGGTTATGGAGTTACTACGGGAAGAGGTGGGTTATCCTCAGCTTCGGGGTTTGGTGCACCATGATGGAAATGGGCACACACCATATCCATTGATCCCTGGATCGCTGCCAATCGGGCCTTGAATCGGAAGGCACCCCAGGATTTTCCGTTGATTTCGAGAATCGAACGGATTTCGTCGTTCTTGGGATACCATGATCCAAGAGACCCAACAACTAGAAAGAGAATCCTCCCATGTGAGGAATATTTAACATATTTACGCTGGTAGGCATTCTCCATACTCCCTGGTTGGTCATAGCAGACCACGAAGTCGACCATCACCCGGGAACCGGATAGTTGAAATTCAACATCCGATCTTAACCTTTAACCGGGCTGGCATTGTTGATCGTGACGTCGTGTCCCTGCTTCACTAGCAGCGACTCCAAGAGATCTTGGATGGTGTTGTGCCTCTTGGTGGCGAGCTGGAGACCTTCTTCACAGTGGTTAAGCACATGAAACCCGGTTTCGTTTTCCTTTCCGCATCGGCGGCACCTCGTATCTTGCTCCTGTGAGCAAAACCACGAGTGCCCCCGAAGAGGAAGGATGTCGAGCCGGGCCCTGTGAGGATATGTCCAGTCGCGGAAGGAGAGGGGCGTACGGCAGGATACCAGGCGAGCCATGTCTTTCGACTTGTCTTCCAGAGAGAGGCCAGTGGCAACTACTCCCTGGTGGCTCTTGTCGGAAATTAGGTCCCTGGTATAGCGCTGCCGAGCTACTTTCCGAAGTCCGCGGACTGCCTTGACTGGGCTTACGGAGACGTCATCGGCGACAATTTTTAGATTTTCGTCGCCGGATACATCGATCCGCACTCCCAGTCGTTTGGCAGCTTGGCGGGCAAGAGTCCAAAGATTGGACCCTGCCTCCGCGTACCTCAGTCTGAAGAGCCCTCCATCCACGGATCCCGAAAGATATTCCCCAACTGGCAACACTCCTGGATGCTCGTTTCTGAACCCTCGCCGGATGGTGTCAATGAGCTGCTCTGTTGATATGCTCGGCATATGTTCCTCACTGTAGGGTCTCTACAAGTGAGGAGCTGAGCAGCCCTGGCGTTGGTCCAGATATCGGCATCATCAGTGAGGCGGCATGTTCCTAGGCCCCCAACACGCCGATCCGCGTAAAAAAACGGGACCGTTGCGTGATTGGGAAGGTTGCAAATAAGGCCTAGAAACTTCCTACACTCAGTGTCCAGTTGGGTAAGGCAGTCTTTCAGGACCCGACCCGAAGCGAGGTGATGGGAAAGGGAGGGAAGAAGGTGGCTATGGAAGATTTCAAGTTTTTACCATGGTGCGAGGTGGGAGGCGGCAATCTTTTCGAGGTTAGGGATAAGGTCAGTTGGTGGTCGGAACCGCAATTTTCCTCCGATCGGTGTACCAAGATATGTTTTTTGGTCGTCTGGACCCAGGCAACGAATTAATTGATCACCAATTCGGCACTGGGCGTCAGACGGCTTGCCTTTGTCGAAGACCAGGCAAGCACACTTCCCGGCTTTAAATTCAAGCCCTAAGGTGTTTGCGGTGAGGGTAAAAACGTTTAAAATGTTTTCGAGCTTAGAGGGAGAATTTGTAACCACGGCAATGTCGTCAGCATATGCCGTGGTTTTCACGAGCGAGCCAAACATTAAAAATCTTGGGTTAATATTGGATTTTCCGGCCCTGCCGAGGGGTTCGGAACCCAGGTTAAAAATAGGGGAACTAAGAGCGTCATCCTGGCGAACACCTGCTGTCGGGAAAATGCGGATGGATTCTTTCCCAACGGCAAAATCCATCCGATTTCCCGAATATATATCCACCAGGATGCGCCGGAGGTCCTCTGGTATTGGAAGTGATGTGAACAGCTCATTCAGAACGGCGTGAGGCACAGATCCAAACGCGTTGCACATGTTGAGCCATGCAATAGACATGTGCTTTCGTTTGGTCTTTGTCTCCTCGACAACCGTCTGTAAGAGCTGTGTATGTTCCTGAATACCATGGACCCCCGGGAGGAAACTCTTTTGCTCGGGAGATAACCAGCCAAGGTCTGAAGCGACTTGCGTTATTCTCTGGCTGATCACTCCCGAGAACAGTTTGTAAATGGTAGGAAGAAGGGATATTGGTCTAAAATTGGAATAGTCGCTAGTGTCCCCTTTCTTGAAAATGGGGACAGTTCGCGATGTCTTCCAACAATTAGGAACCCCTAGCTTCCAAACCATTTTTCAAACTGTTTCCAGCAGAATGCAGTTGGGGTCGATGGCTCTAAGATGACGGTATTCTAGGCCATCAACCCCTGGTGATGTGTTGGTAGCCCGGTGAAGCTTAGCTTCAAGCTCTTGTTGGGTTGGCGCACGATTAAGGAAGTTCATCTGGTCCTCTGAAGGTTGGGACAAGTCGCAGGTGTCGTGAGTGTGAGTTCCATCACACTTTGGCACTGCTGCGGAGATGGTCTCAATCGGTTGTAAGTCCTCTTGAGATATTCCTCCACAGCTTGTACATTACCATCGTAGGAGTGTGAACGGTCTTCGAGCACCTGTCGAACGGCTCTTCTTGGGTAAATGTGGAAGAGCCGCTGAATCTTCCTCGCCTTGTACGCCTTTTGCTTGATATGTCGCCGGGCCTTCTGCATCTGCCAGTTTTGGTTTCTTTTTCTTTTGTCAGGGTTTCCTCGGGGTTGTTCAGGGCTAGGGTCTTGTAAAATTTGTGCTTTAGGGAGCCAGTCAGCTGTGCAACGTTCGAGGACATCGTCTAGGTCATGTAGAGTCTCACAGCTCAAGAAGGCAGGAACCCAGAGACTGACAAAATCGTCGTCTCTTTGGCTCTTTCTCTTCTGAGCTGTGGTGACTACGTCCTCGATTGCTGTGCTGACTGGGGAAAAAGGATAAGGTCTCGGGTTTAGGTGAAGGGTCTAAAATCTCTTGTGATAAAATTGTGGGGATAGTATTTTCTTGTGGGGGAGTTCATAAAGCCAACTAAAATTTTGTGTATTAAAAGAGGAGGCGAACTCCCTCCCAAGATCTAAAATAGGGCTAGCGGTTGAATTTGCTGGAGATTGGACATTACCAGGGGATTCCTCGATCGCTGGGATTTCCACCACGGATAGCTCATAACGCTCGTCTTCTGTTGCAGTAACATCCTCTAGAGAGATCACTGCAGCAGAAGAGTCACGGTTGGAGCCATCCATACTGGATATCCCAGCAAATCGGATGGAGGGTAACCGATTTGAATGTAACCTTTGGTAATGTCCTTTTAGTGTAGGGTCATCTCCAGCAAATCCACACACTCCGCATTCCCAATAATTAACTAATCGGAGCGTATGGGCTGTCTCTAGGTGTCTGTGGGTACTAACCATGGCTCTGGTCTTAGTTGCCAAGGTAGTCCACTCACACCTAGGACACTTCGTGGGTTTCCCAGGGTATTTTAAAATGATTTTGTCCCCTTCTATGCTGGAAGGAGAAAACGTGAGGAGAGAAGAGTGAGCGGATTAGGAGACCCCTGCGAACCATCAATTGCAGATGCAATGGTTAATTCGAGGGATTGGCGGAGAATACTGGAGGAAAGGGACTCAGTACAAGGTCTGGCATGTCTGCCAGCTGAAATAAATGAATTTCTTTCCTCCTCACATCGTACTAAGAAATTGGTCAATATTCTTTTAGACGCGCAACTTTTCAGTCGTAGCCTAATTTTTCTTCTAATTTTCTCTCAGACCTAACCTCTTACCGTAATAGATGGTATCGGATCATACAGGCCTTAACCCAGACTTGACTAACTGTTAAGTAGGCTTTGTTCGGATGGAAACATCGGACCGTACCCAACCGCTTGAAAAGTACAGCACCCTGCACGAAAAGAACAGCGATTTCTTTTTAAGCTATCTGTGAATTATTTATTTTTAAAATATTGGTAGGGCAGATTAAGCGCTAAACCACCATAAGTAGGGTTGGGTATTTTACTAGATAGGGTCGGGGGCATTGTTCTGTCGAATAAGGAAAAACTTGATTCGTTTTGCAAACGAATATGTTTGTTATTAGTCCTGCAATCTTTGCTAAACCTGGTGATTCCAAAGAGCATGTCAAATAACAAACAGCTTAGCTAAATGAGTTGTGAAGAGTAGGATTCCACGGATGCACGTCAACAGTGGTCTCTAGTTTATTGAGAATTTTGATGATTGGTGGATATCTGCAATACCTTCCCATTGATGCGAGAACTCTTCTGAAGTCTATAAGAAAAAACTCCAGTTCAAAATCGTTCCACCCGCTCACTATCACCTTGTTGGTATGTAATCAGTTTTTAAATCTTTTCTGGAAGGATTGCAATCTATGGAAAGACGCATTCCAAAAAAAGATCCTGTTGTTCATGAACATGAATGGAATCCCCTTGGCTAATAGTGGCCGTCTTGAGTTTTGGCCTATGAGACTCATGAGGCCTGTGAGTCTCCGGATGGACTAATCGTACCACAATCGATCACAGTGTTGCGGTTTGCCAAAAGATTTCTGAAGGAGGGATTTCTAGATTCGGAAGGCCCATCCAAAAATCCGTTATTTTTTATTCATAATTTTGTTTAAATTTTTAAATTTTTTGAGCCACCAGAGGCGCTGTGAAACTGAGCCTTCTTGGTGTTCGAGATCGGCAACGGCCGATGCTCTTGAATGTCCTCTTTGTAGAAGCAGACGTTTTTCGTGTGATTGTCCAGTTTCAGATATATCAGTGTGAGTGCCTGCATTAATTTCTTTTCTTTTCACGGTTCTAGTTAGTAGGTATTAAGGTTAAATTAAGTTTAAGGCCTATAATACGTGTCATGGTCTTAGTAACCGATTGAAATTTTACCATATCGTCCACTGAAATTAGCATTAATTGTAAAATTAGCTGCTTGTGTGTGAGAGGTAGACACGGGTTGAGAGCCAGCATTTGGCGAGGAAATTGTCTGTCCGCTAATATAGAATAGTGTAACGTGGGGAGTTACTTTGTCGTTACTTAAGACCAGGGTAGTGAGTAAGACACGTTTATTCACTGTAATCGTACACAACACTACAACAGATATAAGTAGACTGGCATACAGCAAGGGAAACGTACGAGTATTTATGCTTTTGGAGAACAGAAGCTATCGTGGGAAATTTATACGAACAAGACTGCCGGACATCTCGGATAGAATTGCGGGAAATATCCGATAAAAGATCGCCGGACATGACGATTGAGTCCATAGTCTCAATAACCGTGACAATAGTTTAAGTTCTTTAGCCGTTGTCACCTACGTGCTGCCCTCGTGAGCAGGGTCTGGGGGGGTCAAGGGCCTTACTACGTTTACGTCTGCAAGTGTCACTTTTTGTTTCAGCAGTCGAGTAAATTTCGGTAAAGCAGTCAAGTACTGTATGTAATTAAGTAATGTGTATTAAGTAAAGCATTGTAATTGGTAAGTCGTAGACAAATACATCTTGTCTACCTCCCCTGTATTTTGTAATCAAGTAAAAACTCCATTCTCTTTCACACGCTGGTGGTCAATTTTCCCTCTCCACCTTAACGAAGAAATGAAGTTAGTTATATCCCTCCCGTCATTATTTCATTCATTTATTATCCTTTCCATCCCTCATATCTGTTCCAATGACTCCATTGCACGTGAGGGTTTGTAACAGCTATTCTGCTTCCTTAACACAGCTCCCTTAGTTGTTAAACCCTGTGAGAAATCACAAAATACAGTGTTTTTGGTTTTTTCTTAAAACTATTTTCGTGTTGCTTTCTAAAAAAAAAATTGCCTTGGAATATCCCACCCTAATTGTTTTTGAAATTCCGCAAACAAGATGGCTACCAAGTGGTCTCAGATTTAAGCGACAATGGTGGTGACCATAGCAGTTTTAGAGAAGGAGCTTCATAAGGATCTGAAGAATTATGAAGATGCAGCTTCTGAAGACAGATTGCTTGAAGCTGAAACAGCGTTTGATCTCGCCGACGATAGCATGAAGAGATTCATTAAGAATTATGAATCAGTCATCCCTCAATTGAAAGCCGAGCTGAAGTGAAGTATATGGAACAGCATTAAGAATTCGTAAATCGTTTCCACAAGATAAGTATCGACTGGAGAAGAAAAAGCCAGTTGATAGAACAAAAAGCATGGGAAGCCCTACACTTCAAGTTGCGGCCCCCGGTGGAAGCAATACAATAACAAGCACTAACGTTGCTATAGCGACGAATCTACCGCAACTTCAAGCCACTTCAAATACTATGAGCTTTGCACATCTGCTACCTCAAATAACAATGACCAAATTTGATGGTGATTTAGATGAATGGAAGGATTGGAGAGTAATTTTTCGCACACTTATCCACGGGATAAGTCTATGAGGCCGATTAAAAAGTTTAGCAGATTGAACTTGACACATCCAGTAGAGGCTTCCCTACACCCTGGCCTTGCCCTTACTCCTAAGTCGACTTGGTCCCTGACGTCACGAGCAGAAGGCTCTCTTGTAAATGTACCTGTACTGACACAGTCGCTTATACACCCAAGCAAAAAACCTAACAACTGGCGACGAAGATTTAAACTGATAACAAACCACGTGTTGGTAGTGAAGGAGTGACTTTACGTAAGTGTTATAAGTATACTATTCTTGTTAGTTATGTTGGTTAATTGCGGTTATGAACCGTGGTAAATCAAGAGGTAGAGGTAGACTGGTGGAATTACCAATTAAACAAGAGCAAGATATAGAGAGTCAACAAGAAGAAGAGGGAAGAATCCCTTTTGTGACAGACAGCACTCAAGAGCAGACATCAAGATCCACAGAAGAAGCAGTTGCCAATCCTGTAATTCCACCACCAATGGCGACTAACGTTATTGGAATGTTGGAGCCGTTCAACACTGAAACGGGAAAGTGGCAGGTATACGAAAAAAGACTTCAACAGTTCTTTATTGTTAACAGTATTACCGAAGATGTCAAGAAGAAGGCTTATTTGTTGACTGTGCTGGGAGCCGAAATTTGTGATTTAATATGGGATTTATTTAGTCCCACAGACCCCACTGATGCAACGGTAACCCATGATATGATTTGTACAAAGTTAAGAGAGCATTTTGTTCCAACAAAGGTGGAGATTACCGAGCGTTTTCGTTTTTTTCAACATAAGCAAAAACCAGAAGAAGCCATAGCAAGTTTTATGGCATCGCTACGAAACCTCGCCAAGGATTGTTCTTTTGGAGACGTCCTTAATTCAGCCTTAAGAGATGCGTTCGTTATAGGCCTGCAAGATCAACGGATTCAAACGAAGCTGTTGGCCGAATCGGCCTTGACGTTGGACTCTGCATTCAAGATCGCTGTCAGCATGGAATCCGCAACCCAGTAAGCCAAACAACTTAGACAAGAAGACCCAATCAACGTCTTAAGAACTCGTACTACGGGATGCTGGAGGTGTGGTGAACCTCATAATCCGGCAGGGTGTTATTTCAAGACGCAAGAGTGTTTGTCCAGAATAGCAAAAGCCAATCAGGAAAGTAAATAAAACGGAAGAAAAGGCAGCAACCCCCAAGAAGAAAGACGGCAAAAAAAAATCGATAAAACTTTACAGATAATACCGAAGACGCCGAGGGATTGGAAGATTTTGATCCTGACATAGATTTTAATTTTTTCTATCTGCCAGATCTGAACCGGTCCACAAAACCGTTGATGACAACTCTGGATATAGATGGAAGAAAGGTGACCATGGAGATAGACACGGGAGCCGGCTTCACCATATTTTCAGAAAAAGAATGGAGGAACCATGGTAGCCCGAAATTGGAAGACACGCAGGTGCGTTTACCGACATACACAGGCCAACCAGTGGACATAAAAGGAAAATTCGTGGCAGAAGTATCGGTACATGAACCGAGAATCAGCTACCAATCCTTGTCGCCGGAGGCAATGGGCCACCACTGTGTGGCAGAAACTGGCTTCGCGCGATGAGACTCGATTGGAACCAAATACTGAAGCTGACTAACCATTCTGATACCATACCACGTTCTAACATGTTACCTGACTGTTTCCAAAAGAAATTTAAAAATTTGTTTTCAACAAAGCTTGGAAAAATTCGAGGACCACCGGTGCATCTAGATCTTAAGGCGGAAGCAGTGCCTAGATTTCATCGGGCTCGCCCTATTCCTTACGCCTTAAGAGCCAAGGTAAAGGCAACATTGACCAAGCTGACTGAAGCGAAATTATTGAAAAGAGTCCGCCATAGCAACTGGGGAGCTCCCATTGTTGTCGTGCCTAAAGCAAATGGTGACATAAGAGTGTGCGGAGACTACAAGGTAACTGTAAACCCATTTTTAATCGTTGATCAGCATCCATTGCCACTCCCAGAAGACATTTTTGCGACGTTGGAAGGTGGGGTATTATTCACGAAACTAGATTTGTCGCAGGCCTATAACCAATTGGAGTTGGATGAATTTTCGCAAGAACTGTGTACAATCAACACACCTGAAGGCCTGTTTCAGTACAACCGAATGCCATTTGGCATTGCTTCCGCACCAGGAAAATTTCAACGCGTGATGGACGATTTATTCCGAGACACGCCATAGGTAAAGTGCCATTTAGATGACATCCTAATTGCAGGCCGCACAGAAAGGAACACTGGACGCGAGTGGAGATAGTATTGCAGAAACTACAGGAAGCAGAGGCTCGGCTTCAACTGGAAAAGTGCATTTTTGGAGTGCCGGAAATACCCTATTTAGGATTCATTGTATCCAAGGACGGACTTAAAACATCACCAGAAAAGATCAAAGCTGTGCAAGACTCCGAAAAGCCTCAAAACCTTACTTCTCTGCGGGCATATTTAGGATTGGTCAACTATTATGGAAAGTTCATCCCAAAATTGGCTCATGTGTCAGCCCCGTTAAACGAGCTGTTAAAGAAGGAGAAGCCTTGGAGATGGGAGACAGAACAGCAAGACGCCTGGCTGGCAATCAAACAGCTGTTAAGCTCAGCAGAAGTATTATGCAACTACAACCCGAAATGGATTTTAAAACTAGCCTGCGATGCATCACCTTTTGGAGTCGCATCGGTATTGTCCCACATCTTACCAGACGGATCCGAACGACCTATTTCTTACGCCTCCAAGAGCTTATCAGCATCTGAAAAAAATTATTCTCAGCTGGACAAAGAAGCGTTGTCTATTATCTTCGGTGTTAAAAGATTTCACTCGAATTGATATGGGCGAAAATTTACTTTGATTACTGACCACAAGCCTCTACTAGCCATTTTAGGTCCAAAGAAAGGAATTCCACCAATGGCTGCTGCTAGGATGCAACGTTGGGCGCTCATATTGGCCGAATATTCCTACGAATTGGAGTTTCAAAAAACCATTGAGGATGGAAACGCAGATGCATTATCACGGTTTCCTTTACAAGATCCATCGGAAAAAGTGGGGCAGCTACCAGAATTAAGTTATTCCCGGCCGGAGCTGTTTGGAACAGCGTTAGTAACCAAGGACTTACGGGAATCCACCAAATTAGATCCAGTACTACAGGAGGTGTGCACCAGATTACAAAACGGAGGGCGAATTTCGGATAAAGTATCTTCATCGTTAGCCACCTTCTATAGGAAGAGAACGGAATTATCCATCAAGGATGGTCTGATCTTATGGGGAAACAGAGTGGTCATTCTAAAAACGCTGCAGCCGCAGGTGCTATCACTATTACATGAAGAGAATTCAGGGATCGTGAGAATGAAGGCAGTAGCAAGAAGTTTTGTATGGTGGAAAGAATTAGACAGTCAGCTGACAGAAATGGCCACGTTATGTTTACCCTGCCTTCAAACCAGAAATAATCCGATGAGAAAAAAAGAAGTTGCATGGCCGGTTCCCGCTCAACCATGGTCACGCCTCAATGTGGATTTTGCAGGTCCGTTGCCGAGTGGTCAATATCTTTTTCTGTTAATGGATGCCACTTCCAAATGGCCAGAAATTTTCCGGTTAAATAGGATTACCTCGAATACTACAATATCGACACTTAAAACTATTTTTGCCCGTTGGGACTTCCCATTGAATTGGTGTCAGACAACGGACCATAGTTTACATCTGAAGAATTCAAACGTTTCATGTTAGAAAACGGTATTGTTCATCATAAAGGAGCCCCATATCACCCTCAGACTAACGGAGTGGCAGAACGGGTGGTTCAATCGGTGAAAAAGGCCTCACACAAGATGAGAGATCAGCCCGGAACATTCGAGGACAAACTCCAGCGTTTTTTTACCTCTTACCGAAACACACCTCGTATATGTATACTGATCCAAAGACGTGGACTGTCATTTGGTACGTTAATGGTGCTTGATTACTGCCAGGCGTCCGATAGACAAACTGGTAGGCCGCCTGATCTTCTACTGGGACCTTCACTTGGTGAAACATCTTCTCGATGTCTGCGCCGACCAGTACTAGGTTCCTTCGGAAGCATAGTAGGACACCGAGCAGAATTACGAAAAGATTCGGTCCGCGTAACAGGTTCTGGTTGATGGACGTTCCTCCATACTTGGCGGCTCTATCGAATAACACTCGAATTTTGGTCGTAGAGCTGGATGGGCCTACGACTTCGTGGTGCGGTAAATACCATGTTCTACTTGACTCCTTCCGCAACTCTTCGGTCGTAAGGACACTGGTGGGTTCCAGGCCGATGTACTCCTTAACAACTGCATCATACTTCTAGGCGAAGTCTCCATTTCACTGAAATCGCCTCTCCAGAGAATACAGTTTCTTCAATGAAGTTGCGCGATTGTCCGGAAGGTTTTCGTTGTCGGTCTTCCATATTAGGCCGACTTGATACCGTTTGCCAACCTTCTTTACTGTTGACTCGAGGATACGTTTTCCACGTAGATCGTCTTCAGAGAGAAGAGGCTGTTCCATTTCAACGTCTTTTGCCTTCAGCTGCCAGAATTTCTTGACTAACTCATTGAGGTCTTCGGGACGTTCCTCTGGTACTATGTGGGCGATGAACGGACGTCCATCTTGTGGCGTGCCCGTTTAACCACCCAGGCACCATCCAAACGGTGTTTTGAAAGCCATAGGCCCAATTGTTCTAGCCGGCGTTTTGACTGAATCCATGTGGTCGTGGACCTCTGCTATGTCGAGTCCAATCAATACCCCAAAGTCTTCGAGTTGTACGTTCGGGACATCAAGACAACGTAGGTGTGTCCAGGACTCCATTTAACGAGGGTTGATTGGGGGGTTCAGCTTCACCTTCAAATTGTCGACGGCGTAGGCGTGTTTACCTTCATACCGGCTTGTTCCGTCGACGGACGAAAGGAAGAAATCCACAACGGTTGCTTGGACGTTCGATGTGGCTCCATCATAGGGGACAACGTTGATGCGTTTAGGCTGGTCAACAAGTCCCAACTTCTTTACTATATCGCTCCAGATCAGTGTGGTGTCACTTCCGGTATTCAGAAATCCGAAAGGGTCGACCCATCTTACGCCGACGCTAATACGAACGGGCACGATCTTGAAACGTACACGTCGCTTTACCGTTTCCCTTTGGGTTAGTGTCCCAAGGAATGCAGTCGATGTAGACGCTGATGGAGGTGGTGGATCCGTTTGTTTCCTCAGTGGGATGAATTTGGATCCGTGAAGCAGGGGATGGTGTGTGATCCAGCACATCTACCAATGGTACATTTGATGTCTTTGGAGCAGTTACTGTATTCGTGCTTGCCGGTGAGGCATAGTAGACACCTTCTGGACTTAAACATGACTTCAGCCCGTTTCGTGGGCGTGAAAGACATAAACACGTTACAGCTGGCCAAGTTGTGAGCCCTGCCGTTAAAAGTGAGGCACCTCCACTGGTCAGTCTTTTCGGTTGCTTTTTCCTCCGTCTTTGGTCGCCCTCCCATGGGAGCAGCTAGCGGAGGTGATGATGCCGTTACTTTAGAGCCTTCCTCTGTCGAAACCTGTCGAATGGTTGACGTATGAGAAGCGTTCGGTCTCTTGACTGGCTTCTTATCAAACCGTTGTGACTTGGACGTAGACGTGTTCAGAGTGTGGCGATTGAATGGCGCGGTTGATAAGGTTCCCGTTCGGCATCTTGACCATAACCGAACGGATCAACCCGTCTCTGCTAGTGATTAGCTCCTTCACTACTCCTATAGTCCACATAAGGCGCTTGGTATTGTCATCGTGAATGATGACAACTTCTCCAACCCGGATCTTGCAGCCGGGTCCTTCTTTACAGTGGAACTTGTTAATTTGGAGAAAGTAGTCCGTCACAATTCGTTCACAGATGTCACTGAAATACTCCCTACGTTGACGATCCATTTCCAGCAGTTTAAAATAGGTTGCGTCGGGAGCCATGAGGTTTTCGGCTGGCTCTGGCGGAGTGCAGTTCGAACGCCTATTGTTGAGAAACTGGTTCGGGATAATGGGGAGCGGGTCGTCGCTCCCTTCTGCCACGTAGGTGAGTGGCCGTGCATTCACCACGCTCTCGGTTTCAATGAGACTAACCTCTAGCTCGTCGTATTCCAAACATGCACGACCATTGAAACGCACCAACAAATCTTTCATCGTCCGCACCATGCGCTCCCAGAACCCTCCCCACCATGCGGCTAGGCTGGCCGAAAAAATCCATTCGGTTTTCCGCATTGCCAGAAGGTCGTGGATCGCTGGGTCGGATCTTAAGACTTTCAAATGTTTCAAGACACATCTAAATGTTTGGGCATTATCCGAATACATGATCGAGACCCTAACCCTCCTCGCGGAAAATCTTCGAAATGCGAGGAGGAAGTCGCACGCGGACATCGTTTTTGTTAGCTCCAGATGGACGGCCCTCGTTACAGCACAAGTAAATAGGCAGGCATAGCTCTTCGGCTGTTTAATTGTTCCTTTCTTTTTGGCTGAGGATTCGCCCAATTGGAGGTTTTCTTCGTTTTCCTCTATTGGTTCTGTGGTTGGAGGTTCTTCAACGGGCTCCATCGCTGGAGGCTCTACCAAAGGCTCCAAAGCCGAACCATCCGTTGACGAGGGATCCGTGGAGGATGTAGGATCCGGTTGCTTGCGTTTCCTACGCAATATTGGGTGTCTGTAATACAGCGGCCCTTTGAAATCAACACCCGTGATTTCGAAGGCTTTCGCTTGTTTCAGTCGATTAATCGGTAGAGATGCAGCTATTTCTCTGAATGGCGGTGAAGATAGCCGTTGGCACTTGAGTGCGGCAATTTTCTCCTTATGGTGCGGTTGCCACCATAAGGAGGATCCGGATGGCTTGTACCAGTTCCGGGTAATGGCGTTTGGGCTATGGTCAGCTCCGAGCACATTCCAATGCCTAATGGATATGGTGTTGGCAGGATTGAAGTTGACCGATTGCCTGGTCTACATGCATGACGTGATCATCTTTGGAAAAGATGCCAAAGAGCATTTGGAAAGACTAGGAAAAGTTTTGTCGTGCTTCCGAAAGGCTAATTAAAAGCTGAAGATAGAAAAATGTGCCTTCGGGAACGAGCGTGTGTGGATGCTGGGTCACGTGGTAAGCAAGGCCGGAATCGAATCTGATCCGGAGCAATGTAAGGCTATAGAAATGTTCCCGGGCCGAACCTTAATGCCTATGAAAAGGCAAAGAGAAAGTGGGTGAAGAGCTTTGTAGGCCTTTGCTCATTTTACCGCACGTTTGTTCCGAACTTCGCACAGTTGGCGTACCCGCTTACGGTAATGGAAGTTAAAGAGGTTTTTCGTTGGGGAGAGCCGGAACGGAACGGTTTTGCTGAGCTGAAGGCTGCGCTGATGAAACCAGTAGAGCTTGCTCATCTGGGTTATTCAAAGAATTTCAAAGTGCATCCTGATGCTTGTGATTACGGCATAGGGGCGGCATTGATGCAAGATAGAAACGGACACCCCATGCCAATTTGTTCCGTCAGCAGAGTGTTGAAAAAGTCGGAATGAAATTACATGATAACGGAGACGTGCCTCGTTATTGTATGGACTGTGAAGAAGTTTCGGCCATACATTTGGGGTACGAAAATTGTGGTAAAAACCGATCATCGTGCCTTATGTTGGCTGATGACCAAACAGAAGCTAAGCGACCGGCTTGAGAGACGGAGTTTGTCGTTGCAAGAATACGACATTTCCATCCACTACAAGAAAGGAAGCTTGCAAGAGGACGCAGATGCCCTATCGCGTTACCCTATACAAGAAAGCGGTGAGGAAGAGCAGGCAGTGGCCATCCCAGTCGTGCCCATTGATACGCGGTCTTGGGCGGATGGTCGAGACCGGGAGAAGCAGTGGCGATGGATCAAGCAAGTAATGATCAAGAATGGCTCCACCCAGTACGGAAACTTACTGCTGAAGGAGGGCTTCCAGTACCTGAGAACCATCAGGTTCAGGCAAAATTTTGAGCGGCTTTGTGTGCCACCAAAACGTCGGAAGGAGGCATTGTCGTTGGTTCATGATGAACCCATGGCTGGGCACCTGGGGCAAACAAAGACTCTGGGGAGAGCTAGGCAGAGATTTTATTGGCCTGAAATGGACAGGGTGGTTACCCGTTATGTCCAAAGCTGCAAGAGTTGATAGAACCGGAAACCGGATCAAGGGAAGAAAAAGGGGCTGTTGGAGATAACGCAGGGGGGGGGGGACGCTTCAAGCTATCGGCATTAATGTCCTTGGCCCGTTCCCGCGATCACAAAACGGGAACATCGTTGTGGCGGTGGACTCCCTTACGAAATGGGTAGAAGCCAGGGCCTTGCCAGATGCCACGGCCCGACAAATGACAAAATTCTTTGTCGAGGACCTAGTGGTACGACATGGATTTCCACGGGAGCTGACCTCGGACCAGGGGAAGTGTTTTATGACTGAAGTCACCCGTGAAGTGTTGGTCCTGTTGCGACTGTCACATCGCGAATGGCCTGGTTGAAAGACAGAACAAAACGCTAGCAACAATATTAGCGATGTACATGGATGAGAGCCACGAAGACTGGGATGAATTCCTCGGATTTGTGACATTTGCCTACAACATCGCTTGGCAACAGAGTACCAACCACACCCCTTTTATGATGGTGTATGGAAGGGAAGCAGGGATTCCAGCGGATCTGCTGGCGGCGATGAGGCCGAGCCAGCCAAAGCTCTTCGGTGCAGAAGACCTAATGAAGGCGAACATGGAGCTTAGAGAATACGTAAAGGACCGGCTTGCCATGGTACAGCAACGTCAGAAGACGCAGTACGATGCCAGAGTCAGAGCAGCACCAGTTTACGAACCCGGAGACCTAGTGTTCATCTTTCGTCCACAGCGGAAGAAGAGACTCGCGGAAAAATTACTGAATCAAGACGTGAAGCCCTACAAAGTGATCAGGTAGGTCACTGAGTTGAACTACGAACTTCGGAAACCAGGTAGGAAAAAACTTTTGTGGTGCATATGTCTCAAATGAACAAGTTTGTTGTGGAATCGGACGAGGAGTCCGATAGCGACAAAGAAATTGAGAAGCTAAAGCATGCCGACACCGACTTGGATGTCAACTCTTGTGACGCGTGCCTACTCGGGTGTCGCGCGTGCCGACACTGGCTTGGAAGAAGCACGTGCCAAAACTGAAGAGGGTATGGCGTGTGCGGAACCGATACAGGTGACACGCACGAAGCCGACACTGGGGTGACACCCAACACCAACACTGCTGCGGCAGCTGTAGAGCCGCCAGCCAGGAGAGAAAAGGGGAGAATGAGGCGCCGGTCATTGGAGCCGATTGCCTAAATGGACAAAGGCCTACAAGACGGAAAGGATTCCTCGGTCCCAGAAGCAGCGGAATCACCGGCGGGTCACCGACCAAAAGAAACGGGCACTCGGTTGGATGAAGAATATGCTGTTCTTCACGTTGGTCTGTGTCGTAGGCAAAATGGCTCAAGGAAATGAAATGAGAGGGAAGTACGTCCCGACCGAAGGAGCGGTGTTTCATCCCGTGTGTACTTTGGCCCTGGGTGACTCAGAATGGTAGTCATCTATGAAGTGCCCAATTAGCAAGCTAAACAAGTAATTAAACTTGTCACCGCTTGGGTAGACGATATGGCACGTGCGTTTGACAAAGAAATTACGAGAAATTTCACTATGGAAATCACCCCGTTTTTGGAAGGTCCGGCACGTAACATGGCGGAAATCAAGGCAAGGGCAGGAATTTCGGGAGTTGGAACGAGTCCTGAAAGGAGACGGAACCAGGTGGAAGCGCGGGCTGTTCGACGGAGGTGGCCAGCTGATTAACTGGCTCTTTGAGACCGCTTCGACAAAGGACCTGGATTCAGTGCACTCGAGGCTCGAGTCCTTTAACAAGAAAGGTCTGGAGGTGGTTCACATTCTTCAGAAGCAGGTGACCCTGTTAAATGTGACCATGGGGCACATGTCGGAGCATCAGTCCGAAATCAGTGCTCTCGTGGCGGTGACGGGTTAGATGTGGTGACAGTAGGTGCAGCTGAGAAAAGTCTTCAATGACAGCTGGACCCACCTTGCCAGAGCATTACTCTTCCTACAGAAGGTAACATGGTGTGTGGAAAAGGCAAATAGGGCGCTGAATTGGACGACTGGCGTCTTTCACGGCTGGCAAACCGGATTAGCAGATGCAGCTATAGGGAGACTGTCACCACTCATTTGTCCTCCAAATGTACTGGCTAAAGCGCTGAATTCGGTTCGACAAGCCTTGCCCCAAGGTTGGGGACTGACACCAGCATTGCAAGAAGGAAATGGCTCGAGAGCGTACCAGGAGGCCAGGGTGGAGGTGGCGCTGGCAAACGGCAATGTTCGCTTGTTCATTCATCTGCCTGTATTTGGGTTTAATTATGCCTTGCAGATTTACAGTGTGTTTCCTATGCCGGTAGCCACCAGCAACGAGTCGGTATCCCATTTGTACGCGGGATTGGCTCCATACCTGGGGGTTTCGCCAGATCGGCAGATGTTTGTCGAGTTCAACGTGGACGAAATCCGTAAATGCGCTCCATACATGGGCAGTGTGTGCCCATTCTTGAAGCCGATTGACCGAAAAGGAAAGATAAAGAGCTGCGTGGCGGCTGTCTTTCTACAGGAGCAGGAAGGAATCCAGAGGAGCTTTTACCTAGACAGTAAGAAGTGGACCGGCATTGACCTGTTTTACATTGGAGGAAGGAAGTGGGGTTACGCTGGTAAAGGCAACGGTACCATAGTGCTCCAGCGCCCTGGGAAAAGGATCGACAGAATTGGTCTACCGCAAGTGCTGCCAGCAGCGGGGGTCATAAAAATCCCACTGTTGTGTTCGGCAACCTCGGACAAATGGGTTCTGCAAGCGAGCTTTCGACAGATGATGCCAGTGAATTTAACGAGCGTTATCGACGAGGAAGCTGCAGGGATACTGAGCGGTCCATTGGCACCGGTGGTCGAGCAATCGCAACCGGTGACAAAGAGCCACATCATGGAGGAAGCACCAGCCGCCCTAAGAACGTCTACGCTTATAGACCTAGCAGGGACGAGTTCACGCCTGAAAGCGGTCGAACGTCTACGACGCCAATGGGAAGAAGAGGAGAATACCAAGCGTTATCCTTTTGAATGGTTGATCGGATGCCTGTTCTCGTTTCGACTGTTGGTGTACCTGTGGATCGAGTATCGGAGGCTCAGTGGTCACGTGGACACCCTACTGTTGGCTAGTCTTGGGGAGATGCGAGAGGCAGGAGAAGAGGATCAAGGCCAGCCCGGCCCAAAAGCACTAACGTGAATATCATCGTTTAACCCGGATTAGTTTTACCAAATGTTAAAGTAGAAAACATGGGGGACTCAAATCGAGAATGGGGGGACTCAAAGATAACATGGGTTTGTTATGCCTTGTGGGGTTTGTTATCCAGCTTAGGGAACCCATGTCAGTAGGTAGGAGGGGAGATGTAGTGCCAATTTACTTTGTCGCTTAGCGCCGGATGCTAAGAGATGCAAATGTGTGAAGTCAATGGACTTTGCCACTCTGGCTAGATGTCAGAGGACTCAAAAGCCCGTCTATGGCCGGCCAGAGAGGCAGTCCAACGTAATGATTCAGACTAGTTGTTAGTGCTGTTAGTGCTGTCACTGTGTAATGTTGTGTGTGTGTGTCGTGCAAGCTGTCTATGACTGAATACATCCCTTAGACCCAGTGAATCTGTTACCGTATGTTGCGGAAAAAAGAATCAGGTAAGACCCAAGGTTTTTTTTTTCAAGGCTGTTTTGGTGCTAGGTGGCTTGCAAGGCTTACTTTGAAAGTTATACTTTACGCAAGGAACACAACCACAGATTCCTACTCCCCTAAGAGACGTAGAAAACGGGAAATGCACAAATGTCAACCCTAAGCCTATTTTTTGGTAAATCCACAACAGAAAATATCTACATACGAGTAAAGAAATAATTTTTTAAGTTATCTTCCAAGGCTTTATAGCATACATATTATACAGTACCCACCACAAGTGTTAGAAAATGCGCGGAAACCCGTAAGCCTCCGTGTAAATACCTCGCTGTTTTGCGAGGTAAATACTGGGGATAGATTTTTTAATTGTTTTTAACAAATACATTTGTTGAAGATGTATTCTTGAAAAAAAAATCTGAACTGTACAAGCCTCCGCTGAGGCTGTACACCACTTTCCAGAAGTATTAGAATTTTTTTTTTGTGTGTGGATCTCTTATGGCGGGATGGATTTTTCCGGCGGCCATATCTTTTGTTTCGATTAAGATACGGAGCCGGGGATTTTTTTAAAGATTGCCATTGGGCACTTTATTCCACAACCGCGATTCGATCGTGATTCATGAAACCCTTCCCTATTTTTTTCGGCCGGGAAAAACGCGCATTCCATTCAAGGACTATTATTGTGTATACAACGACACAGGGAAAATGTAGTATGACTTTTGCCCACTGTGGGTGCATGGCGCGCAAGGGGTGCGCAATTCTTTCTTTGTCGCGGACACATATCCGCGCGGCTGGCAAGTGGCCAGTCTGCGACACGGTAGTGAGGGAGCTACTAGCTAAACAAGCAATAGTAGAAGTCACAGACGGATCGCATGGACTCGTCTGCTCGTTATTCGTTATTCCTAAAAAGTCGGGAGGGTTTCGCCCGATTGTGAATCTTAAGCCCCTAAATCAGTTTATCCAATACGAGCATTTTAAAATGGAAAATTTGGATTCGGCTCGTTTTCTATTGAGGAAAGGGGACTGGATGGTAAAATTGGACTTGAAAGATGCCTACCTGACAATCCCAGTCCACCCTTCCTACCAAAAATTTCTGCGTTTCAAATGGAAGGGGCTTTTTTTCCAATTTAAATGTCTGGCATTCGGCCTTGCCCCGGCACCCAGAATATATACTAAAATTCTCAAGGCGGTAATGGGGTTCTTGAGAAAGCAGGGGATGAGGTTAATAATTTATCTGGACGATATCCTGATTTTAAATCGATCGAAGTAAGGGGCCGCAAAAGACTTCAGGCAAGTAATTGATTTGCTGCTACAGCTAGGTTTTCTCATGAACTGGGAGAAAACAGTCGCAGATCCCACCCAAAATTTAGAATATTTAGGGCTGATATTGGATTCCTGTCGACTTTCTTTTGCCCTTCCGTCTGCCAAAGCATTGGCAGTTAAATCCATGTGCGAATCGGCGCTCGCGATGGACTCTATTTCGTTGAGAGAGATAGCCAGTATTATGGGAAATTTTACGTGGGCCATCCCAGCAATTCCCTTTGCCCAAGCACATTTCTGAAGTATGCAGAGGTTTTATATTAGTCGAGCGTGACGGGCTGGCTATGACTTAAAAACTAAATGTATACTCTCGGCAGGAGCGCGGCTAGATTTGCAATAGTGGATTTCTAGTTTAAAAGTAGATCGCGACAAGTTATTTTTCCCAAATGTTCCGGATCTAGAGATGTATACGGATGCTTCGCTTTTAGGCTGGGGAGCTTGTTGTAATGGCGTCAGAACCAGAGGGTCTTTGACGGCGGCTGACACGAAAAAGCATATTAATGAGCTGGAGCTAATGGGAGCGCTATTTGCTGTGCAATCGTTTGCAGCTAAGTCGTCAAGCATTTCAATACGGATTTATCTGGACAATGTCACGGCTGTGGCGTACATAAATCATTGCAAGGACACTAGATCTAAAGAGCTTACTTTGGTTTCGGCGGAACTCACGAATTGGTGTGAAACGCGAGATATATCGATAGAAGCCATTCATGTGGCGGGGAAGTTAAACGTCATTGCTGATGAAGAATCGCGGGCGGGACCAGACTCTGGAGACTGGAAGCTAGATCCAATGATTTTTGAACGTATTCAACAACTTTGGCCGTCTAACGTTGACGTTTTCGCTTCGCCATGGAATGCGCACCTACCGGAGTTTATTTCCTGGCCTCCTCAACTAGGAGCAATGGCGACGAACGCCTTTTCGGTTAATTGGAAGGGTTTATCAGGCTATATTTTTCCTCCGTTTGCGTTAATTTTCAAATGCATTGAAAAAAAAAGACGCGAAAAAGCTACAGTGGTGTTTGTATGCCCCGTTTGGACAGGTCAGCCTTGGTTTCCCCTATTTCTGGAGCTAGTTTGCGACGTTCCGCGTCTACTCACGTCAAGCCCCGTGCTATTGACGTCGGCTCTGGGAGAGTCTCTCCCTCTCAGCTCAACCAATGCGTTACATCTAGCCGCCTGGAAACTATCCGGAGACAACTCCAAGGGCGAGGCTTTCGGCGACAGTTGTCGAGCTACTCTTGGCTGGCAGTCGAGTCAACACAGCATCAGCGTATGAGTCAGCCTGGCACAATTGGGCGAATTGGTGCGTGGGAAAACGTGCGAATCCCTTGTCAGACGATCTAGCAAGCGTGTTGGAATTTCTGACGGATTTGCACGCCTTGGGCAAATCGTATAGCACGGTGAATGTGCACTGATCTATGCTATCGAAGACGTTAGGGATGATAGAAGGCAGGCCAGTTGGGGAACACCCGTTGGTCACAAGACTGTTAAAAGTGTGTTACAATATTAACCCTCCAAGACCCAAATATAGCATTATGTGGGACCCCGATCAGGTACTAAACTACTTTGTTTCGCTAGGAGAGAAACGTATCCTATCGTTGGCCCAACTAGCCAGCAAAATGGTGACGTTAGTGGCGTTGGCAACACTAATGAGTGTCTCAGAAATAGCGTTGATTGTCTATGAGTCCGTGGTTTTTTCCGAAAGCAGCATCAAATTCTACATTATAGCACCAAGAAAAGCGCAGCACAGCGGACCACTACAGTCCTTTTTAATTTCAATGTGCTCGAATAAAATGCTTTGCCCAGTTTTAGTAGTTCAAGACTATGTAGAGCGAACGCAGAAGTTCCGATCGGCAACTAACAGTGAAAGACTAGTCATCCCCGTTATCGCGCCGCACAAGCCAGTGACGCCCAATTCCGTGATTCGCTGGATAAAAACCTCTTTGAGATGCGCCGGAGTCGACACGGATACATTTGGAGCGCACTCCACGAGAAGCGCGGCCGCTTCGAAAGCCACAGCTAGCGGGTTGTCGGTTGATGCGATTTTAAAGGCCGGGAATTGGTCCAGAGAGTCAACATTCAACAGATTTGACAACCGGGCGAAAGGGTCGTCGGTTGACTCAGTAGTCTTCGGACAACAAATTCAAAATTAAATCGGCTTCAAAGTCACCCTTAGGGTCTAGCGAAATTGATTTCGCTGTACAATTCTAAATTACCGGAGGGATCGTGTAACGATCCCTAAGGGTAATTACAATTGTACTAGAAATAAATGAAGAGACGACCCTAAGGGTCGGTGGCCGCCACATTTTCCCCACCCAGGTCATTTATTGGATATTTTTAATTTTTGAAATTTTGTTGAACGCTGGATGTTATCAGGTTTATTGACCATCCGCCGCGGACAAGAGGTTATAGAGGCAACGGCGGGCGAGGTGGGCATCCAGCAGCGAAAAGGCGACCTGCCATCTGAAAACAATTGTTCCAAAACAGAAATATTGTCATTTGCATTTCAGAAGTCTGGACAGAATTTTTTTTTACCTGACGCTGTCAGGTTTTTTCTCTGATCCCATTTGTTGTTTTGTTTGTTTTGAGTGGCTACTGTAGCCTTACCTTTTTGCTTTCTCCTTTTCGTTGTTTGTTACGCTTTCATGATATTCTCCTTCTTACCCTGCCTCAATAGTTTGGGGACAGGGTCGAGTCTTCAAGGGAGACTTCTAAAATGTTTTCAATAAGTCTGAGTACGAGGGGGCGTGCCCAGGTCTTAGGAAGAGAGCAAAGTTTTTTGTTTTATCTTTAAAGAGCTGAATATATCGTGTCTACACCCTTAGGGTCGTCTCTTCATTTATTTCTAGTACAATTGTAATTACCCTTCGGGATCGTTACACGATCCCTCCGGTAATTTAGAATTATTTTCGTTCTTCCATTGAATGTTTAAGGACAATGAGTCGTCAAGCTGGTAGGCAAGATGGGGTGGAAAATGTCAGAGTAAGCGCGTTGGCTTACATGCTTAAGCCATTGAAAATGACCAATGACAAAATTTCAGCGCTTAATTCATTTGAAAGTTAGGAATTCTTCTTCCTTTTTTATTTTTATTCCAGGATTTTAATATAAGCCCTTTACCTTATATAGTTCATTTAACAAAAATTAATAATTTAATAAATGTGTGTGTCATTTTACTTTGTTTATTGTTTATTCTTCATACCTCTTGCGTCACAAAATGGAGGAGGTGATATGTGGTAGCATTCTGGGGAAGTGGATGGTTCACCACTGAGCTATGATTTTAAGCTGAATAATCCCCCTCAACTGTGACTAACAACTAAAAACTGTGATGCAAGAGATATCAAGAATTTACAATAAACAAAGTTAAACTACGTTCAGATTAATTTAGTCATCAATTATTTGTTAAATGAACTGCATTGAAATGCTGGTTAATATTCTGCAATATCAAGTCAAATAGGATAAGGAATTCTTATCTTACAAGCAAATTAAGTGCTGAAATTTTGTCAATGGTCTTTTTCAAGGGCGTAAGCATGAAATCCAACGCACACCTTCTAAAATTTTCTCCTCCCTCCCATCTCGCCTACTGGTCTGTAGGCTCATTGTCCTCAAAGATCTAAAAAAGGGACCAAGAAAATAGCCCAAAGTCAGAGGGGAAATAGCATACGGCGAAGCCTTTCTCCAAGTACCTGGCTAACGACTCTTCTTGGATAGATGTTAAAGAGCCTCTGAATACCGCTTGCCTCTTCGAATATTATCTTTTTCCTCTGACAAATTCTTTGCAGTTGTCTGGACTGTGATTTGAAATGGAAACTCTGTCAAAGATGGCTCTGTTGTTGTTAAATGTTAAGATCACTTTGGAATAGAACAATATTAAAAATAATATCCTACCAATTTATTGCATAACATTAACAAAGCAGGCATACATATTCCACTTTTTCCAGCCAACAAGGAAAACGATGATCATACACAACAAGATTATCGTCATTTAGAATTTTTCACTTAATTAGACTTTAACAGCGCAGCTGAGAAAACAAATAATAACAGAGTCGATGAAAGAGTGGGACATTTTGTTTTTGTGTTGTGACACTCTGTTGAAAGATTTTCCTGACGGGAGGTACAAAATTCTTATTGTTTGTTGTATGGACGTATCATGTTCTTTTTTCAAGTTGACGGCCATGGGCAGCAAAGGGGAAGAGTATTTCGGTTTGTTAGAGGTACAGTTTAAAGAAATAGTATTGTTTTTTCTGTTGTTGTAATGACCGCTCTTTCTATTTAGATTGGGAAAAGCTACATGTTGAAAAATGGTGTGGTTGTTAGGAAAGGTGGTCGTGAGTCAAGTTATTCCAACACGGGTTGCACTGGGCCAGCTCAGGCGGGGGTGGGCTCGTCGACGGAACGGTATTCCAGCGATCCAAGCGGCTGATGGCCGCAATTCTTCCTTTGCGTCAGACAAGTTTTTCGAAATTAGCTCACCCCCGCCTGAGCTAGCCCACTTCTTCGTTTCAATTGTCAAAACTAACTGTCACGTTCATTTTAATCTGCTGCTTCATTAATTATGGGTTATTCCGAAATGATTCGTAAGGGTCGTAAGCCAAATCCTCGGAATGAGGAGGAAATGCTTCAGCAAATAGAGGAAAGAGCAGCTAGTAAGTTAAGAGAGTACGAGCATCGAAATGCGTTAAAACGAGCAAAACGAATTGCAAAGTTAAACGTAGGCCCTGTCCTAGGGGCTGCAAAGGAACCAAGTGAGAAGAAGACCAAAATCCAGAAAAAGCAGCTGAAGCCGCAAGACCAACAAACTTCTCATCAAAAACCAAAATCTAACGTAAACAGCACACCTGGTTGGTGTGCTGCTGCAATAATCTATTTAGATATTTAAAATTTTTTTAAATTAACCATATATACTGTTCATCTTGATTCCAGAAGGCCAGGAGGATTCACATGATAAGTTCCTGGAAGACATTGCCCAAGCACCAGTGGAGCATTCAAATACTAGTAGCAATATAAATCCATTAGGTATATTTCCATTTAAGATCAAGAAACTCATAAATTCTATCAAACTATTTATTATATGTTAAGAATCCAAGGGAAATGATATACAGCAACTACGAGAAAAGCTGAAAGAAGAATTTATTGCTTCATAATTGGAAGCTATGGCTGATTCTTCTATCTTCAAAAAACAAGAAAAGAAAAAAAGGAATTCAGAGGAGAAAGATCTTGATTTTTTGTGGACTGACAAGGAGTCCCCTGCTTTCAAAGCTTTTGAGCTTTACCATGGCTGTAAGGCATTCAGTTGTAAGAACTGTGGCAATGAGGGAAGTATGGTGATGATGTTATGATATATATATATCATAATATGTATAATGATATATATATTATTATATTCATATATATTATTTACTACAATATGATGATGTCCATTATCACCACCAGGGTTTGGTTTGGGCTGTTGATGTTTGTTGATGCGTTTGGCTTTGTTGTTTTGGCGTGTTTTTTTTTTATTTTTTTATTTATTTATATAGTTTTGGCGTGCTGGCGTCGTTTGCTTGGCATCAAAATATTCACCATGTGATCAAAATCCGCAGGAAACATTTTGTTTACATGTAATCAACAAATTTTATAAGAAATAAACTAGACATTGAATAACCAAATAAATATGGCTTGTATTTTAGTATTTATCTATGGCATAACAAATATCATCTGGGATTGGTTATTAAAACAATGTCTCTTTGATTTCTAAACCAATTTGGAAAACTTTGAGAATGATCTTTCCCAGTTGTAAAATGAAACACAGATGTGCAAATAAGAAAGCTAGCAATAAAAAAACCATTTATCAATAAGGTTATAATCTATAGTTACTCAGATATTACAAAAGAATTTAAAAATTTCGCGTAAAAAGTATGGCTTCTGTCTTCTTGACTGTGATTGGTTATTGCATTATTAGGAAATTTTGCAGATAAATCACAACATTTTGCTATTTTAAGCATACCACGACATTCCTGGTGTCACAAGGAATCGAAATATTACATACATAACCTAAAATAAGCAAATGAAAGGCCCGAAAAGAAGGGCCCAAAGTATACGTCTTTTCATCGTTTCCCCTCCTCCCATATACGTCCAAAAATATAATCATAGTTATTGGACAAAGTTTGGGTCTAAGATGGATAACTTTAATAGAAATGAATAGCCCTTAGCAAGGGCTTTCGATTGCTGTAAAATTTAACGCAGGATTTCCATCAACAAAAAAGTTCGAGAACGAAATAATTGTTTCATTTTTATCGTTTGGGTCTAGTACGTATCTGGATAGCAAAAACTTGAAAAAAAATTTTGCAAAATTTTTTGTTTATGGAAATCCTGCGTAAGATTTTACAGCAATCGAAAGCCCTTGCTATGGGCTATTCATTTCTATTAAAGTTATTTATTTTAGACCAATACTTTGTCCAATAATAAACATTTTATTTTTGGACGGTAATCCGTCGTTATTAAGAAAGAGTTATTACTGAAACTACCGTGTATCATATTTCCTGCAACATCTACTAATTACCTTAAATCATAGAGTACACAGGAGATTAGAAAAAAAATAATGTTTCTTTTATTACCTCTTTTTATTCAGAGAAAAACTCGAATTAATACAAACACAAAAAAATTTTATGAAAAGCGCGCGCAATAAAACACGAGACTTTCATCTATCCTTCTTCCGCATCATCTTGTATTTCATCTCCGTCTTCTTGCATTTCGTAATCATCCTGTGTTTCGTCATCACCTTCTTCATCGTCTAGAAATTTTAAAACATCTTCTGGGACGACGTCTTTCCTGTAGAATGCGGCGTAGCTTAAAGCAACTTGGCGAAGGTCTTCTAATCGTCGTATTTCCTGAGCTTTTAGAAACACGTGAGAGCGCACGATCTCATCACTAGAAAGTCTGGATTTCAGTTAATTAATTCACCGGACAATAAGTTGATGCTTGAACAAACAGAACTTATAAACTACGACATTTCCCGAAAGGAAAGTTCAATCTGCTCTCTGTTTCTATTTCGCATGTGCCAGTTATCGACCAATTTAAATTTATCTTTATACGATCCTATTACCATAAAGTATTTTTAAATAGAAATCAATTTATATTTTAGTTCAGAATTAGTACTTCGGCTAGCTGGTTCCCAAGGAAAAATCCTCTCTTCAAAGTGTTTCAGAGTAACGAGTTCATTACAAATGATTTGCTCTACATCCTTCTCCTGATTGAAAGATTCGGCAGCTGACTTTGGAACAGTTTTTGTGATCCGTTTTTTAATTTCTGTGATCAGTTCGTTAATTTCTGAAATTTTTTTCCCTGCCGAAGCGTACAGCGTCCCTTGTTTTCTCCTCAATTTTGTTCTCCATTTGCAGCCCCCTGTTCAACATCATGCAAATAATAACACTATTGAAATGATAAATAATGTGATACGAACCCGCTAGAGCAGAAACTCTGTCTTTGACATTAAGCCACTCAAAATGCAACCATTCCAATTCATCTTGTAATGTGGAAATATCTGTTACATTCTTCCCTTTAGATAGACTCTCTGATTGAACCATTTAGTAAATAGAATTAATTAATGAAAAGACTGCTTATTTAAATATATCGTATGTACTTACTGTAATCGAGAGCTCCACGCTGCTGCGCAAGAATTACCGCTTCCTCTCCTACAGCGCTGACAAACGGTCCAGTAATGACACTGAATGCAGTAACCCCTTCTTGCAAGTTAATCTTGTCATCTAAAATAAAATATTAAATGAGTTAGAGGCAAATACTACATAATCAATAATTTTTTTTAATAGTGATAAAGGGAATAGTATACTACGTACCTACAAACCAACTGTTTGATAACAGTTGTAAGTCAGTCTTGATCTTCTTTCCAATGGCAGTCTCATCAGCAAATTGCTTCATTCGCACACCAAAACCTTCAAAATACCAGCTTTTTCTAACATCTGTAGGGAAATGTATTCCAAGGAGTATTTCTAGCTTGAACTTCTCACATAACTATTCAGCCTGTATAAGAAATAAATATTAAACATAATTGATCAACACTTAATAGGCAATATAAAGCAATACGCACTTACCTCTTTTTTAAATGCTAATGTACGACGTTTTCTTGTGGTTTTACTTAATCCATCACCTATCCCGAGAGGTCTTTTTTTTTTTAATTTCCAAAAACACTTTTCGTTGGTTTCACTTGAAGATATTCACCTTCATCACTTTTTTCAAAGTCAGAGTTTTCCATCACAATCACAGTTCAAAAACGTTAACAGAAAACTTGTGATACTCGAATAATTTAAACACCTGACAATTGAAACGAAGAAGTGGGCTAGCTCAGGCGGAGTTGAGCTAATTTCGAAAAAACTTGTTTGACGCAAAGGACGAGTTGCGGCCATCAGCTGCTTGGATCGCTGGAATACCGTTCCGTCGACGAGCCCACCCCCGCCTGAGCTGGCCCAGTGCAACCCGTGTTGAGTTATTCGTGGATGATTGAAAATCAATTTGATTTGAAAACTGATGCTCATTCAAGTGTAATTTATTAATTTTTCATTTCTGATAGTGTTTGATTTTACGTTTAATTTGTATTATTGGTTTGCATTTTTTCTAGATCATTTTGAATTCCAAAGGAGGTGTACCTGACATGGTGTATAAGTTTGTGCCGTTGAAAAGCATTGCATCAATCAATGATGGTCAAGTAATAGGTATTGTGTAAATAGAGAATGTTTTCAAAATTGTATGGTTGTTATAGAAAGATTTTGATTTTCAGATACATTTGGATATGTTTGTGATATTGGTGGCATGACTACCAGCGTTGTTCATGAATCGTTTGGTGATAACATGTTGGTGAACATGACTATTGGCTGTACCAATGAAACCCGAGTATTCGTCTTATAATGTTTCATTTGTGATTGTTGATCTTTATGATATGTTTGATTAGTTGCTTATTTCAGGCATGGGTTTCCGTCGTGGACATTGGTTTGGGCGATCTGGAATTCAGGAAGATTCAATTGTGGCTATCAAAGGGGTGAAGATTGAAAGGCGAGTGGAATGGACCCAAGATTGGATTGGTCATCTTTTTGATGATTCCTCATTTGTGGTTTGTTTTCATTGATATCACATGGAATTGTTGTATTTATTACCTTTTTGGGCTGGGGGTGTTGTAGGTGAAAGAGTTGTTACCGGAAGCTCATGCTATTTGGATAATGAAGCAAGGTGATAGTAGTGAGCAGGTTGGTGAGTGTAATGCTGGTGAAGTAACGTCAAAAGTGGAGGAAGGTAGTGGTTAGAAAGAGTTGCCATTAGTTTTGGAGGTTGTTGAAGGAGCCGATGAAGTCTGTGTGAATGATGGCGATAAGGATAAACAAGGTGTGTTAAATGTTGGCAGCGTTTTCAGCGGTTGTATATATTAAAATTTTCGTTTCAAGTGATTTTAGGTGGTAGTTGTGGAGTGGTGTCTCTTTCTGTTGTCGACAGAAACGAAAGTAGTTCATAGGATCGCGTTGATGTCCAGTTTCTGGAAAGAAAATGGATGTTCCAAAATGAGGTAATGATTGTGTATACTTCTTTTAAAGCAAAGCTGACATAGTTTAGTAATGATTATTTTCATTACAGTTGTGTGAGCTCATGAACGGAATTTGAAAATTAATTTTTCAATGAAAAAGACGGTGTAACGCATGTTCAACATGTGTTAAGGAATATACAAATGTTTTTGTTTGTTGGACTGTGCTATTTCAACTGAATAAAGATTGATTGTGTTCATTTCCAATGGTTGCTTGTTTATTTCAGATGAATGGGATTCCCTGTTTTGTTTGTTTCCATTTGGAGTTGTTGAAGGTAATTTTAATCCCATGGTCTAATTCCTAAAGAAATGTAGTGGTTGATTGAATAGCTGTGATCGGTTTTTAAGTTGGTGGATTACAGTTTAGAGTATCGTAGTAAGTATTAAGTTGTGTTTGTTAAAATAAAAGTGATGATGTTGTGTAAGTTAGTTGTAGTAGGGTGTAATCGGTTTTAAATCTTCAATCAAGTTCAATGACAGGGAATATTCTACGTTATGAAAATTAGGTAATCGCTTTCTTGTTTTTTAAGTAGGTGGTTTTCTCGTTTTGCAGTCGCTTTCGTACGTTCTCTTTTCCCTGGTGTAAAATAAAAAAGATTTGATTAACGTGTGAAGTTTGAAATCAAGTTAGTTCTTATTACCGATGGTGTGCTTTTGTTATAAACATCTTCTTTTGATGAGGGAAGAAGGTTCATTTAGCGAATACTTTTGTGACTTTCGTTTTCTTTTGGTTTCGATAATTGATTGAAGTAGCTGCTGAACAGAAGGGAAGAGGCACAATTCTTTAGTCCAGTTACCGTAACGATCGTATGAATGAAGCCATTTAATTAAATCTGGATGCGGTTTGATGTTTTTAAGGTTGCTCAGTCCTGTTGTGCCTGGTTGATTTGGCATTCTGCACCTGTGGAGGTGATGTTTCACTCTTGACAGCGATACTAGTAGTCCGCTGTAGGAGACGTTTGGCCGGAATGGCTGCTCGTTCAGGTCCACCGTTACTCTTTGACAAGTTTTCCCTTGCACTTTATGAAAAGTTTTACAAAATTGTAAATCTACGTTGTGACTGCGGGAAGAAAAGGTTATCATCTGTGGTTTTGAGGAAACGTATCCTTTATGAGGCGTTCCTTTGTCTAAAACAGTGATGGGGATAATCACTTGATCGGGGACGACGGTCATGTCAACGAAATCATCTTTGTTTGCGTTGTCTACGCAAACGTTGATGTATTTTGGAGGGTACTGTAATGCAATGTACTCCTTGGAAGCTGAGCACATCACTGTTCTGCGATGCGTTCACGATCTTCGTAGTAGTTTAGAACGAGTGAGTGGTAGGTAACTGCTGTGCTGTTGACGAGACCTCTTTCCGGTTTGATGTTTTTCGTGATGAACCCAGGAGCGTTTTCAACGAAATACCTAGTCAGGCTGTCGTCGTGCAGGTAGAGCGAATTGATTTCACTTTGCTTTACTTCTGTTTCCGAGATGTTGTATCCGAATACAGTTTCTTGCCAAGAGAAATGACGGGTGCTGTTTTTGAGAGCGAAAGTACTCGATTGAGATTTGTTGATGCTCGTGCGTTCGTTGTTGCTGGTAACGACGATGGGGCATAAAGCGAACAACGGATGTGACTGAGCCAGCTCTCTTGACAGGACCTGGTAGTCATTTTCGATCTCAGCTGAAATCTCTGACATGGGTGGATTTTCTTGACGCAGCTTATTTATTAAAGTCATGTGTTTGGCGTCGTTGGTGAATCTTATTTGCTGCTGAAGTATTATTCTGCTGAAAGAAACGAAATATTGGACGCCAGCAGTTGTTGCGGGATCAAGCTTTATGTTGCGAAGGTACAAATCTGCCGTCGAGGTGTAGAGCGTTGTTCCGTCCACTGGTGGAAATTGGAACATGTCTCCCACAATGAGCACCGCCAATCCTCGAAACGGGAGGTTTTTTTCGGCAATGATTTCTCGAAGTCTTTTTTCTATTCGTCCTAAAAATTTTGAACTGATGTAGGAGATCTCGTCGATGATCAACATGCAAACTGTTTCAAGGTTTACGTTTTTGCGAAGATCGATTAGTTTTTTTTGCGTTGGTCCCATTTGGTAATCTGTGGCCGCGTGCGGATCTGCAACTCTGAAACCGAACATGCTGTGAATTGTTCGTGCGCCTTTGGGAAGATTATCCACCGCACTGCCAGAGTAGGCGCATGTCATGACAGACTGACCCAATATTTCAGCGTTCTGTTTGATACAATTGATTTGATATGTTTTCCCTGTTCCCGGTCCGCCGTCGATGAACAGACGATAAGGTTCTGGTTTGCAACTATTGGCTTTTCGGCTAGCAGCTTCTGCGTGCAAGTAGTCATCGATTGTTCGATAAACTTTTTTTTGCCCGTCGTTCATGGAATTGATAGTGGTGTCTTTTGGATCGTCTTTTGGTTTGTGCTGGCTGTCTGTTGTTGCACCGTTCTGCTGGGAACTGGTGTGTGCATTATCGATTTGCTGTACAGATGGCATCGGTGAAGACAGTTGGGTGATGATTTTTTCGAAAGAAGTGTTTTCCGGTGCTGTTGTGTAGAGCAGACGTCGCACTGTGGTTTCTGATAATGGGGATTGATTGGTTGCTGCTGCGTCACGTCCCATAATCAAACGTAATAGGTTCAGCGTCACTTGGTGGAAAGCAAGCTCTTTTTGATTTTTCCGTTTAATTAAATCATCTGCTGCTGCTTCCATGCGTAGAATATCTATTGCTGTGCGTGCATCGTTTTGTTGGAATCGTCGGTCTTTACTGTAGTCTCCGTCCATTACGGCGGTGTCGATTTCGAAATTGCATCCTTGTGCGTCTTGAGTGGTGGTTTGAACGATAGCAGATGTTCCGTCTGGTTTGCCCAGCACTGTTGCGTTTCTCATTCTGTAGTGGGTTGCAGCTACTCTTTTGATGGAGTTCATTCGTAAACCGCGGGATACGTTTCCAATCCATGCCATACGGATGCGACTTAACATTGATGGTTCTTTGCCGTGGAGATTGTTGCTGAGTTGGTCGAGGAATTCGCAGAGTGCTTTCCAGGTGAGCTGTCCAGACAAACATCCATTGTCGTCTTTCCACGGACGAGTGTCTTGGAAAAAAGTGAGAATGTATTTTGGAAATTTACGGGCTTGATAAATCAAAGCGTCGGTCATAGTGTTATTTCGTTTTCCAGGTGGGCATGGAGGAACACCAATCACAATAGGAATTACATGTTTCGAACGAATCTGTTGGTCATGGAAGTCAAATAGAGGGTGGCGAGCGTCGAAGGAGAATGTTCCGTTAGATTTGCGGCCTTGATGTCTAATTTTTTCTTCATGCATCGTAAGGTCAAAGTCTACCGAATGTGGAGATTGTAGTGTTTCGGCATCGCTCTGTAGTGTTGGTTTCGCTAATTGAGAATGTGACTTTGCCACTACTTTGACGAGACCTGCGTATTCGAATAGACTGTACTCGAAAAAGCTTTCACCTCGATTTGCGTTGTGGATATGTTGAGGACATGCGATTTTCCCTGTCAATCCTGTGTAAATGGGTGAGGAACAGTAGCCTTCGTGTGGTCCCCATGTTTCCCCTTCTTTTCGGTGTTCGTTTTCAAAAGGTTCAAAAATGGCATCCGGATTACAAAAGGTACTGCTGCTGTTGTTCGGATCCTCATTGTCTGAGTCATTCGTTTCTTGTAAAATGTCGGCGTCGTCGTTTGGAATTCCGAATTCTTCTTTCAAGGAATGATTTTTGATTTCCAGGTGATTGTCGTCGTAAAATCGTTTAGAGTAGGCCATCGCCGCTGTGACAAACGTTAACTGGAAGTCATTGGTAACCGTGTCGAACGGCATACCAATGACAGCTGCTGAAGCCATTTGTGCTGAAACCTCTTCCAATCCATTTATTCGATTGAGAATTGCGTTGAGAAAGTGAGTGGCTGTGCGAACTTGGGTGACGCTGTCCTCCGCCTTGGATGGGTAATCTTGAACGGCAACACGGGCTTTGTAAACTAGAGCAATGGTGCTGGCGAGTTCGGCTGGGTTCTTCGTAATGTATTTCAAAACGTAACAAGACGCACATCGAGCTGCTGATTCGCTGCCTAGAAAACTGAAATTCGTGTTGCATCCAAGTATGCCAAAAGGATTCCGAATTCCGGTACTTACAACTACCCCCCGACTTGCAAACTGAATTCGAGCAATTAAGTCCCGATATGCACAAACGCATCCACAGCCATTTGTCGAGCCGCAACGGACTGGTAGTAGAGTACAATCCGGGCATGTCAGCCATACTTGACTCGACGGCAGATTTGTACCTTCGCAACAGAAAGCTTGATCCCTCAACAACTGCTGGCGTCCAATATTTCGTTACTTTCCGCAGAATAATACTGCAGCAGCAAATAAGATTCACCAACGACGCCAAACACATGACTTTAATAAATAAGCTGCGTCAAGAAAATCCACCTATGTCAGAGATTTCAGCTGAGATCGAAAATGACTACCAGGTCCTGTCAAGAGAGATGGCTCAATCACATCCGTTGTTCGCTTTAAGCCCCATCGTCGTTACCAGCAACAACGAACGCACGAGCATCAACAAATCTCAATCGAGTACTTTCGCTCTCAAAAACAACACACGTCATTTCTCTTGGCAAGAAACTGTATTCGGATACAACATCTCGGAAACAGAAGTAAAGCAAAGTGAAATCAATTCGCTCTACCTGCACGACGACAGCCTGACTAGGTATTTCGTTGAAAACGCTCCTGGGTTCATCACGGAAAACATCAAACCGGAAAGAGGTCTCGTCAACAGCACAGCAGTTACCTACCACTCACTCGTTCTAAACTACTACGAAGATCGTGAACGCATCGCAGAACAGTCATGTGCTCAGCTTCCAAGGAGTACATTGCATTACAGTACCCTCCAAAATACATCAACGTTTGCGTAGACAACGCAAACAAAGATGATTTCGTTGACATGACCGTCGTCCCCGATCAAGTGATTATCCCCATCACTGTTTTAGACAAAGGAACGCCTCATAAAGGATACGTTTCCTCAAAACCACAGATGATAACCTTTTCTTCCCGCAGTCACAACGTAGATTTACAATTTTGTAAAACTTTTCATAAAGTGCAAGGGAAAACTTGTCAAAGAGTAACGGTGGACCTGAACGAGCAGCCATTCCGGCCAAACGTCTCCTACAGCGGACTACTAGTATCGCTGTCAAGAGTGAAACATCACCTCCACAGGTGCAGAATGCCAAATCAACCAGGCACAACAGGACTGAGCAACCTTAAAAACATCAAACCGCATCCAGATTTAATTAAATGGCTTCATTCATACGATCGTTACGGTAACTGGACTAAAGAATTGTGCCTCTTCCCTTCTGTTCAGCAGCTACTTCAATCAATTATCGAAACCAAAAGAAAACGAAAGTCACAAAAGTATTCGCTAAATGAACCTTCTTCCCTCGTCAAAAGAAGATGTTTATAACAAAAGCACACCATCGGTAATAAGAACTAACTTGATTTCAAACTTCACACGTTAATCAAATCTTTTTTATTTTACACCAGGGAAAAGAGAACGTACGAAAGCGACTGCAAAACGAGAAAACTGTTGTTGTATTACAATGACAACTGTTTAGCCTTGTGTTCTTCTGTGATGCTGTTTAGTTCTTTTTTCCGTTTCTTCTTACTTTTCTTTTTGGGTCGTCTGCTTACTGCTTGCTCAGTCTCACTAACACTCTCTGACCTCGTGTGTCTCCCAAAAACTCTCTCTAAAAGTTCATCACAGTTCATCACTTGAATAAACACCATTCATCGACATTCATCGGTAGTTATTCCCTTTATTAACAACAGGTTATGGGCCCAGTTTAATCAAAAATTTCTCCGTTTCAACCTCAGCTTATTTTAAAGGATGTCAACGTTCACGTCCAAAGACGTGAGCCATATCGTTAAGTTCGATGGCAAAAATTTTGCTTTCTGGAAGTTTCAAATATGGATGGTTCTAGAACAGCACGATTTAGTGGAAATTGTTCTAGGTGAAGAACCCATCCCAGATGAAGATTATGATGACGATCAAGTAATTCAGAACAGTGATGAAGTATCATCGTGGAAAAAGAAAGACAATGCAGCCCGTTGCTACCTTGTATCCACCATCGCTCAACACTGTCAAAGGACACTCGTTAACTGCAAAACAGCACATGAAATGTGGACTCGTCTTGCAAATCAACATCAACAAAATGCTTCTGAAAATAAGCATCTGGCTCAGCAACAGTTTTTCGCATACAACTATGTCGAAGGTAATGATGTAATGTCTCATGTGACTGAAATTGAAACCATGGCACATAATTTGGAAGATCTTGAAGCTGGCGTTAGTGACTTGCAAATCATGACAAAAATCATATGCACATTGCCTCCCAGTTTTCGCCATTTTGTTTCTGCGTGGGACAATCTTCCAGATGCTGACAAGAATATAGCTAGTCTCACAGCTCGCTTACTTAAGGAAGAGACCCTGAACAAAATGTATGGAGGACAAGAGGAGGCAGATGCAGCTTTCTTTTCTCGACATCAACCACCTTTAAACAAAAATGAGTCGGCGTCCAAGAAAATGAGTAAGCCAAGAATCAAATGTAGTTATCCTTCTTGTCAAAAACAAGGCCACACTGAAGCAAGCTGCAGAAAGCGAATCGCTGATGAAAAGGCTAAAACTCAAGCCCAACTAGCAAAAACGGACCCGATTCTAGATGAAGATTATGCTTTCACATCTGATGCAGTTTTTTCTTTTCAAGACGAATACGCTTTTGCATCTGATGCATATCTCGAACATGCTGGCATTAAAAGGTTTATTGCCGACTCTGGTACAAGCAAGCACATGTCAGACCAGTGCAATATTTTCTCTACCTTCCACGCGGTGGTGCCAGGTGCCTGGCCAATCAAAGGTATAGGAATCAACGACGAACCACTTCAAGTCCATGGCCATGGATCAATCAAAATCCAAACTCGGGTCAATGGTAAATGGACCGCAGGCATACTGAATGGAGTTCTTTTTGTCCCTCAGCTGGGTGCGAACCTTTTTTCAATAGGAACAGCAACTGACCTTGGATGCCTGGTAGCTTTTGACAGTGCTGGAGTTACTATCTCTCGTGGCAACAAAATAGTTCTGGTTGGAGCGCGAGTAGGTCGGAATCTTTATCATCTAGATTTGAAGATCATCGCCCCGGCTTCAATTGGCACTTCAGCACTTTTCTCTGCATCAGTTCCCACACCAATATCCATCTGGCATCAACGTCTAGGCCATATAAACCATCAGTACATCCACAAAATGTCGTCAAGCAACATGATTGATGGTCTTAACATCAACAACGTCGCCGAGTCATCATCTCCTTGTGCAGGCTGCGCGTATGGAAAAAGTCATCGTTCACCCTTTCCAAAGGATGGACGTAATCGAGCCACCAGCATTGGAGGACTCATCCACTCGGACATCTGCGGTCCCATGAGTGTTCCATCAATCGGCGGTTCCTTATACTACATTATTTTTAAGGACGACTTTAGCGGTTTTCGCGTCGTACATTTTATTCGACAAAAATCAGAAGCCTCGGATTTATTCAAACAGTACGTTAGCCGACTCCACACTGAAACTGGACAGAAAGTTCACATCCTTCGTTCGGATAATGGAGGGGAGTACGGAGGTAAAGAATTTAATTCTTGGCTGTCGA
The DNA here is from genome assembly GCF_020631705.1 of Daphnia magna. Classification (NCBI taxonomy): domain Eukaryota; kingdom Metazoa; phylum Arthropoda; class Branchiopoda; order Diplostraca; family Daphniidae; genus Daphnia; species Daphnia magna. The sequence goes on from NC_059184.1 coordinate 8,128,071, forward strand.
AGAAAGGCATCAAACATGAAAGCAGTGCCCCATACAATCCAGAACAGAATGGGGTTGCGGAACGCGAAAACAGAACCGTCGTTGAATCAGCACGCAGTCTTATTCACATGAAGAAATTACCTCTTGAACTGTGGGCTGAAGCCATCAGCTGTGCAGTCTATACTCTCAACAGAGTTATGTCAAGAACGATTCCCACGACCCCGTATGAAGCTTGGTTCAAAACTAAGCCGAATGTGGGCCACTTCAAGATTTTTGGCAGTGAAGCCTACGTTCATATCCCGGAGTCCCAACGTAAAAAGCTCGATCCCAAAAGTGAAAAATGTATTTTTGTTGGTTACTCGGAAACTCAAAAAGCTTATCGCTTCTGGAACGCAGAACAAAGGAAAATCCTGATCAGCCGTGACGCCATTTTTAATGAAGAACCTACTGCTGAAACTCCAATTTTCTATCCTGATCAAACCAAATGGGTAATGAAAGAAAAAAAATGCCTCTCCAACAGTTTCGACAGGCCCACCTTCTTCGGACGATGAAGCTGATCCTTTCCATGGTTTTGAAAAAGAAGAGTCTCACATTGATCCTAGAACAACCAATCAAAAGGTCTATCCCCAGCGAGTTCGAAAACCACCGGGAGAATGGTGGAAAATTCCTCAAACAGACTGTGCTCAATATGCTCTTCATGCTGCTGCCGTCCATCCGGACATTGAAGAGCCGTCCAGCTACGATCAAGCAACACAATCGGATGAAGCAAACCACTGGCTGAGAGCTATGAAAGAAGAATTTGACTCACTTATCAAGAACGGAACTTGGGTTCTTACAAATCTACCGCCCGGGAGATCATTCATCAGAAGTCGTTGGGTTTACAAGCTCAAAAGAGGCCCGGACAATCAGATCGAGCGCTTCAAAGCCCGTTTTGTAGCGAAAGGTTTTTCGCAAAAACCTGGGATCGACTTTGATGAAACGTATGCTCCCGTGGTAAAATACGATTCACTTAGAACAATACTAGCGATTGCAGCTGCAGAAGATTTAGAAATATCTCAGCTTGATGTCAAAACCGCCTTTTTATACGGCGATTTGAAGGAGGAGATCTACCTTCAACAGCCTCAAGGTTTCATCACTGCTGGAAAAGAAAAACAAGTGTGTCATCTCTTAAAAAGCCTTTACGGATTAAAGCAGGCGTCTCGATCGTGGAATCAGAAATTTGACCTCTTTCTCACCAAATATGGCCTTCTCCCAAGCTCAGCTGATCCGTGTGTTTATTTCAATCACGATGACCAAGGGCTGACCATTGTAGCCATCTGGGTCGACGATGGACTCATCTGCAGTTACAGTCAATCAAAAACTATTGACATCGTCCAGTTCCTCAACTCAAATTTTGAAATTACATCTGGCCCAGCAGCAATGTTCGTCGGTTTGCAGATATCCCGTAATCGTTCCCAGAAGCTTCTTTTTCTTCATCAGCCACACTACATTCAAAAATTACTCAAGAGGTTCAACATGGCGGATTGTAACCCAAAAAAGGTCCCCTCTGATCCACACAGCCGCCTAGACAAGACAATGTGTCCAGCATCTCCGACGGAGATAGCAAGCATGGCAAAAATACCTTACCGTGAGGCCGTTGGCAGTTTGCTGTACATCATGGTAACTACACGCCCCGAAATTGCCTTTGCCGTCAACCAAGTAGCCCGTTTCTCTCAAAACCCTGGACCAATCCATTGGAATGGCGTTAAAAGGATCCTTTCGTACCTTGCCGGGACTATTAATTACGGTTTGCGCTTTTGTGGTGGCCCTAATTCCGGCACTCTCGTAACTTATTCGGATTCAGACTATGCCGGTGACTCTGAAACGCGCAGATCAACTTCTGGAAATGTTTTCATGTTAAATAACGGACCGGTAGCGTGGTGCAGTAAGCAGCAACATTGCGTAACACTCTCTACTGCAGAGGCCGAATACGTGGCAGCCTGTGAGGCCGCGAAGGAGACTATTTGGCTCCGCCGTTTACTTCATGACGTCAGCTTCACTCAACGAGCTCCTACTCCGCTGCTGTGTGACAATCAAAGCACCATCAAGCTGGTCTACAATCCTGAGCTACACCAACGCACAAAGCACATTCAAATTCGACTTCATTTCATCCGGGAGAAACAAGCAGAAGGAGAAATCAATGTTTCCTACGTTGATACATCTCATCAACTAGCTGACATCTTTACGAAACCCCTGGACTGTTCAAAATTCGAAAAATGTCGAAAATCCATCGGAGTCGAAGACTTACCAATTGTCGATTGAGGGGGAGTGTTGTTGTATTACAATGACAACTGTTTAGCCTTGTGTTCTTCTGTGATGCTGTTTAGTTCTTTTTTCCCTTTCTTCTTACTTTTCTTTTTGGGTCGTCTGCTTACTGCTTGCTCAGTCTCACTAACACTCTCTGACCTCGTGTGTCTCCCAAAAACTCTCTCTAAAATTTCATCACAGTTCATCACTTGAATAAACACCATTCATCGACATTCATCGGTAGTTATTCCCTTTATTAACAACAAAAACCACCTACTTAAAAAACAAGAAAGCGATTACCTAATTTTCATAACGTAGAATATTCCCTGTCATTGAACTTGATTGAAGATTTAAAACCGATTACACCCTACTACAACTAACTTACACAACATCATCACTTTTATTTTAACAAACACAACTTAATACTTACTACGATACTCTAAACTGTAATCCACCAACTTAAAAACCGATCACAGCTATTCAATCAACCACTACATTTCTTTAGGAATTAGACCATGGGATTAAAATTACCTTCAACAACTCCAAATGGAAACAAACAAAACAGGGAATCCCATTCATCTGAAATAAACAAGCAACCATTGGAAATGAACACAATCAATCTTTATTCAGTTGAAATAGCACAGTCCAACAAACAAAAACATTTGTATATTCCTTAACACATGTTGAACATGCGTTACACCGTCTTTTTCATTGAAAAATTAATTTTCAAATTCCGTTCATGAGCTCACACAACTGTAATGAAAATAATCATTACTAAACTATGTCAGCTTTGCTTTAAAAGAAGTATACACAATCATTACCTCATTTTGGAACATCCATTTTCTTTCCAGAAACTGGACATCAACGCGATCCTATGAACTACTTTCGTTTCTGTCGACAACAGAAAGAGACACCACTCCACAACTACCACCTAAAATCACTTGAAACGAAAATTTTAATATATACAACCGCTGAAAACGCTGCCAACATTTAACACACCTTGTTTATCCTTATCGCCATCATTCACACAGACTTCATCGGCTCCTTCAACAACCTCCAAAACTAATGGCAACTCTTTCTAACCACTACCTTCCTCCACTTTTGACGTTACTTCACCAGCATTACACTCACCAACCTGCTCACTACTATCACCTTGCTTCATTATCCAAATAGCATGAGCTTCCGGTAACAACTCTTTCACCTACAACACCCCCAGCCCAAAAAGGTAATAAATACAACAATTCCATGTGATATCAATGAAAACAAACCACAAATGAGGAATCATCAAAAAGATGACCAATCCAATCTTGGGTCCATTCCACTCGCCTTTCAATCTTCACCCCTTTGATAGCCACAATTGAATCTTCCTGAATTCCAGATCGCCCAAACCAATGTCCACGACGGAAACCCATGCCTGAAATAAGCAACTAATCAAACATATCATAAAGATCAACAATCACAAATGAAACATTATAAGACGAATACTCGGGTTTCATTGGTACAGCCAATAGTCATGTTCACCAACATGTTATCACCAAACGATTCATGAACAACGCTGGTAGTCATGCCACCAATATCACAAACATATCCAAATGTATCTGAAAATCAAAATCTTTCTATAACAACCATACAATTTTGAAAACATTCTCTATTTACACAATACCTATTACTTGACCATCATTGATTGATGCAATGCTTTTCAACGGCACAAACTTATACACCATGTCAGGTACACCTCCTTTGGAATTCAAAATGATCTAGAAAAAATGCAAACCAATAATACAAATTAAACGTAAAATCAAACACCATCAGAAATGAAAAATTAATAAATTACACTTGAATGAGCATCAGTTTTCAAATCAAATTGATTTTCAATCATCCACGAATAACTCAACACGGGTTGCACTGGGCCAGCTCAGGCGGGGGTGGGCTCGTCGACGGAACGGTATTCCAGCGATCCAAGCAGCTGATGGCCGCAACTCGTCCTTTGCGTCAAACAAGTTTTTTCGAAATTAGCTCAACTCCGCCTGAGCTAGCCCACTTCTTCGTTTCAATTGTCAGGTGTTTAAATTATTCGAGTATCACAAGTTTTCTGTTAACGTTTTTGAACTGTGATTGTGATGGAAAACTCTGACTTTGAAAAAAGTGATGAAGGTGAATATCTTCAAGTGAAACCAACGAAAAGTGTTTTTGGAAATAAAAAAAAAGACCTCTCGGGATAGGTGATGGATTAAGTAAAACCACAAGAAAACGTCGTACATTAGCATTTAAAAAAGAGGTAAGTGCGTATTGCTTTATATTGCCTATTAAGTGTTGATCAATTATGTTTAATATTTATTTCTTATACAGGCTGAATAGTTATGTGAGAAGTTCAAGCTAGAAATACTCCTTGGAATACATTTCCCTACAGATGTTAGAAAAAGCTGGTATTTTGAAGGTTTTGGTGTGCGAATGAAGCAATTTGCTGATGAGACTGCCATTGGAAAGAAGATCAAGACTGACTTACAACTGTTATCAAACAGTTGGTTTGTAGGTACGTAGTATACTATTCCCTTTATCACTATTAAAAAAAATTATTGATTATGTAGTATTTGCCTCTAACTCATTTAATATTTTATTTTAGATGACAAGATTAACTTGCAAGAAGGGGTTACTGCATTCAGTGTCATTACTGGACCGTTTGTCAGCGCTGTAGGAGAGGAAGCGGTAATTCTTGCGCAGCAGCGTGGAGCTCTCGATTACAGTAAGTACATACGATATATTTAAATAAGCAGTCTTTTCATTAATTAATTCTATTTACTAAATGGTTCAATCAGAGAGTCTATCTAAAGGGAAGACTGTAACAGATATTTCCACATTACAAGATGAATTGGAATGGTTGCATTTTGAGTGGCTTAATGTCAAAGACAGAGTTTCTGCTCTAGCGGGTTCGTATCACATTATTTATCATTTCAATAGTGTTATTATTTGCATGATGTTGAACAGGGGGCTGCAAATGGAGAACAAAATTGAGGAGAAAACAAGGGACGCTGTACGCTTCGGCAGGGAAAAAAATTTCAGAAATTAACGAACTGATCACAGAAATTAAAAAACGGATCACAAAAACTGTTCCAAAGTCAGCTGCCGAATCTTTCAATCAGGAGAAGGATGTAGAGCAAATCATTTGTAATGAACTCGTTACTCTGAAACACTTTGAAGAGAGGATTTTTCCTTGGGAACCAGCTAGCCGAAGTACTAATTCTGAACTAAAATATAAATTGATTTCTATTTAAAAATACTTTATGGTAATAGGATCGTATAAAGATAAATTTAAATTGGTCGATAACTGGCACATGCGAAATAGAAACAGAGAGCAGATTGAACTTTCCTTTCGGGAAATGTCGTAGTTTATAAGTTCTGTTTGTTCAAGCATCAACTTATTGTCCGGTGAAATAAATTAACTGAAATCCAGACTTTCTAGTGATGAGATCGTGCGCTCTTACGTGTTTCTAAAAGCTCAGGAAATACGACGATTAGAAGACCTTCGCCAAGTTGCTTTAAGCTACGCCGCATTCTACAGGAAAGACGTCGTCCCAGAAGATGTTTTAAAATTTCTAGACGATGAAGAAGGTGATGACGAAACACAGGATGATTACGAAATGCAAGAAGACGGAGATGAAATACAAGATGATGCGGAAGAAGGATAGATGAAAGTCTCGTGTTTTATTGCGCGCGCTTTTCATAAAATTTTTTTGTGTTTGTATTAATTCGAGTTTTTCTCTGAATAAAAAGAGGTAATAAAAGAAACATTATTTTTTTTCTAATCTCCTGTGTACTCTATGATTTAAGGTAATTAGTATATGTTGCAGGAAATATGATACACGGTAGTTTCAGTAATAACTCTTTCTTAATAACGACGGATTACCGTCCAAAAATAAAATGTTTATTATTGGACAAAGTATGGGTCTAAAATAAATAACTTAAATAGAAATGAATAGCCCATAGCAAGGGCTTTCGATTGCTGTAAAATCTTACGCAGGATTTCCATAAACAAAAAATTTTGCAAAATTTTTTTTCAAGTTTTTGCTATCCAGATACGTACTAGACCCAAACGATAAAAATGAAACAATTATTTCGTTCTCGAACTTTTTTGTTGATGGAAATCCTGCGTTAAATTTTACAGCAATCGAAAGCCCTTGCTAAGGGCTATTCATTTCTATTAAAGTTATCCATCTTAGACCCAAACTTTGTCCAATAACTATGATTATATTTTTGGATGGTATATGGGAGGAGGGGAAACGCTGAAAAGACGTAAACTTTGGGCCCTTCTTTTCGGGCCTTTCATTTGCTTATTTTAGGTTATGTATGTAATATTTCGATTCCTTGTGACACCAGGAATGTCGTGGTATGCTTAAAATAGCAAAATGTTGTGATTTATCTGCAAAATTTCCTAATAATGCAATAACCAATCACAGTCAAGAAGACAGAAGCCATACTTTTTACGCGAAATTTTTAAATTCTTTTGTAATATCTGAGTAACTATAGATTATAACCTTATTGATAAATGGTTTTTTTATTGCTAGCTTTCTTATTTGCACATCTGTGTTTCATTTTACAACTGGGAAAGATCATTCTCAAAGTTTTCCAAATTGGTTTAGAAATCAAAGAGACATTGTTTTAATAACCAATCCCAGTTGATATTTGTTATGCCATAGATAAATACTAAAATACAAGCCATATTTATTTGGTTATTCAATGTCTAGTTTATTTCTTATAAAATTTGTTGATTACATGTAAACAAAATGTTTCCTGCGGATTTTGATCACATGGTGAATATTTTGACGCCAAGCAAACGACGCCAGCCCGCCAAAACTATATAAATAAATAAAAAAATAAAAAAAAAACACGCCCAAACAACAAAGCCAAACGCATCAACAAACATCAACAGCCCAAACCTAACCCTGGTGGTGATAATGGACATCATCATATTGTAGTAAATAATATATATGAATATAATAATATATATATCATTATACATATTATGATATATATATATCATAACATCATCATCATACTTCCCTCATTGCCACAGTTCTTACAACTGAATGCCTTACAGCCATGGTAAAGCTCAAAAGCTTTGAAAGCAGGGGACTCCTTGTCAGTCCACAAAAAATCAAGATCTTTCTCCTCTGAATTCCTTTTTTTCTTTTCTTGTTTTTTGAAGATAGAAGAATCAGCCATAGCTTCCAATTATGAAGCAATAAATTCTTCTTTCAGCTTTTCTCGTAGTTGCTGTATATCATTTCCCTTGGATTCTTAACATATAATAAATAGTTTGATAGAATTTATGAGTTTCTTGATCTTAAATGGAAATATACCTAATGGATTTATATTGCTACTAGCATTTGAATGCTCCACTGGTGCTTGGGCAATGTCTTCCAGGAACTTATCATGTGAATCCTCCTGGCCTTCTGGAATCAAGATGAACAGTATATATGGTTAATTAAAAAAAATTTTAAATATCTAAATAGATTATTGCAGCAGCACACCAACCAGGTGTGCTGTTTACGTTAGATTTTAATTTTTGATGAGAAGTTTGTTTGTCTTGCGGCTTCAGCTGCTTTTTCTGGATTTTGGTCTTCTTCTCACTTGGTTCCTTTGCAGCCCCTAGGACAGGGCCTACGTTTAACTTTGCAATTCGTTTTGCTCGTTTTAACGCATTTCGATGCTCGTACTCTCTTAACTTACTAGCTGCTCTTTCCTCTAGTTGCTGAAGCATTTCCTCCTCATTCCGAGGATTTGGCTTACGACCCTTACGAATCATTTCGGAATTACCCCTAATTAATGAAGCAGCAGATTAAAATAAACGTGACAGTTAGTTTTGACAATTGAAACGAAGAAGTGGGCTAGCTCAGGCGGGGGTGAGCTAATTTCGAAAAACTTGTCTGACGCAAAGGAAGAATTGCGGCCATCAGCCGCTTGGATCGCTGGAATACCGTTCCGTCGACGAGCCCACCCCCGCCTGAGCTGGCCCAGTGCAACCCGTGTTGGAATAACTTGACTCACGACCACCTTTCCTAACAACCACACCATTTTTCAACATGTAGCTTTTCCCAATCTAAATAGAAAGAGCGGTCATTACAACAACAGAAAAAACAATACTATTCTTTTAAACTGTACCTCTAACAAACCGAAATACTCTTCCCCTTTGCTGCCCATGGCCGTCAACTTGAAAAAAGAACATGATACGTCCATACAACAAACAATAAGAATTTTGTACCTCCCGTCAGGAAAATCTTTCAACAGAGTGTCACAACACAAAAACAAAATGTCCCACTCTTTCATCGACTCTGTTATCTGACTAAAATTTACTTGTTTAAATTCCGAAACAGGCGTATCTCTACTGTGCTTTTTCTTCTGGGCCCACGAAGATGAGCAAGCAGCAGGACGTTTACTTGATCGGTCCATGACTAACAACAGATCAGACCACACTTAGTCATTTACAAAAACAGACCACCCAAGATACAAATCTTTTTTAAAAAACGTAACACCAACGAAAACAAACGTAGTCCGATCGAACGTTAAATTTAGTGGTCTACGAGATTTTACAATTTTTTTATTATTATGTAATTCTAAATTTAAAAATAATTTTTTAAACTGATATTTATTCTTTAATAAACAACCACGATTTTGTTTTTGATCGTCTAGGCGGTCTAGCGTCTACGCACTCTAAATTAAGCTAAATTAAAAATGCGTTTGGAAATTTCTCGGCATTGCATGAAAAAGAGACCACCTACCGGGAAATTATACAACTCTAAAAGGCAATTCACACTTATATCAATTGCAACGACGACAGACAAAATAAATAACACCAGCATTGTATTATGAAAATAATTAATTTTAATTCTTCGTACAACCAACAAAAGTTAAACCACTTCAATCCCTTTACTTTACTTCACACCAATCAGATCGATCAGATACGTTTTAAACTGTCAGTTTCCCAAGTTCCACATTTCAAAGCAAGAGGGCACACAACAAAACAAGAACAAAAACTTTTGAACAAACTTCAACCTAGTAGCAACAAATTAAACAAAACCTAACTCCCGAAGGCGCCCAAGGGGCTTTATATTGATACGGAAGGAAAAGGACCTATTCGACTTCGACCCTATCGCACAGGCCAAGGCCAAAGAGAAAAATTAGAAAAATAGACAAAAGAAATGCTGCAAGCAAACGTAATACGACATTCGACGTCCCTATGGGCAGCTCCAGTAATTTTAGTTGTAAAAAAATCGGGGAAATTGCGTTTTTGCATTGACTATAGGAAATTAAATAATTTAACAAAAAAAGACTCTTTTCCACTTCCGAGAATCGACGGCACCCTCGATAGGCTGTATGGCAAAAGTTATTTACGACCTTAGGGCGCATTTTGGCGTCAACCGTTAGTTCAACCTTTTTAGTTTAACTTTTTTGCGGCGTTGACAATAAAATGGTTTTCAACATTAAGGTTCAACTGTGCAGCTCAACTACGTAAAAGTTAATGGGTTGACGATAAAATGGTAGTTGATGCATTTATTTCCGTCAGGTGCTGGGCTACTGTTTATTCTCATTGCTCATTGTTTATTGTCAAATGTCAATAGCTGAGTGTTGTCAAAACAAAAAGTCACTTTGTAATTTATTCAGTTTTACTCCTCTGTTCATTAAGAAATCTGTAAGTTTTATATCCTATATTTATTTTTCTGCATTAGTGAAATATATTTTTCATTTCAATAGGGAAAATGACACATATGAGAACGGTGTATCTATTGCTGTCCCAGTATGTTTCTAATGGCATTGATGAATTGAGTAGCGAGGAAGATGATTCAGAATTTGAAGATGAAGGAATACTTACTTTGATCGGAACCTATGGAATTGAAAGGCATCCAAGACATGTAGGGTATCTGCACGTCATAAGCCTTTATTCTGATGCTGACTTCTTTCGCCACTTCAGAGTAACGAGAGCAACTTTCCAGTATATATTCCTCTATCTACAAAATAATGATTTCCGATCTCAAGTAACATTTTATGGAGGGTGTGAACCAATGTCCCTATTTGAAATATTGTATATTAATCTTCAGTATTTTGGAAATCAAGGATCTATGAGGCTACTTGCTGACAAATTTTGTCGTACAGAATCAACCATTTTCAACGTTATTGGCGAGTTTTGTCAGTTTATATTCAATAAACAATCTGATTTCATTAAATTTCCAACCAGGCAAAATATGCGTTCAGTTTCTGCAAAGTTTCTGCAAAAGGCAAATTTTCCTGGAGTACTATCTGCTCTTGATGGTTGTCACATACCATTTCACCCAAAAGCACCAAATCAAGTTCCATATAGAAACTACAAAAAATTTCATAGCTTCAATTTGATGGCTGCTGCTCTTCCTGATCGTTCCTTTTCTTATGTTTTTTGTGGCTTTCCTGGAAGTGTTCATGATTCAACTGTTTTTCAAAATTCATCCCTTTTTCAGAGATTAGAAGCACAAGGAAACCAAATTTTCAATCCCCAAGTATATCATATTATTGCTGTTTCAGCATTTCCTTTGAAAATTTGGATGATGACACCGTTTAAAAATATTAATGGCCATTTGCAGCCAGTTAAAAAGATTTTCAATAAGAAACTCTCGTCCACCAGAATGGTTATAAACTTGCCTTTGGTGATTTGAAAAACCGATTTAAACGATGCATTGATATTAACACAACTATCGAAAAGGGAGTGAACATTGTGGTTACTTGTTGTGTTTTGAAAAATATCTGCATTCAGCAAGGGGATTTGTTTTATGGGGAATAGCTTGAAGAAAACAATCTGCATTGTAATGTAAATCGTGTACCATTTCATGGAGGTAGAATTGATCATTTGGCTGAAATGAAGCGACAACATATATCTGATTCATTACAAACAAGGCGTCCTGTCATTGCCTTCCTTAGAAGACGTTAAATATGTAAAATGTTTCTCTACAAGAAAATACAAATATGTTCAGATTTTCAGTATTCATTTGAAAATATTCCTGTATTACAATTTTTATCATACAAACACGGTAACATCACAAAACAACATCCACGTTAACAGAGGAACTCCGAGTTACAATAAAATTGATATCGATGAAGAGAAACCATGCGTCAATAAATAATCAAAAGAAGTATAATTATCAACGAAGCTTCTGAATATGATCAGTTTGGTCCTAATATCAAAAGGAATAAAAAATTTATAAAAACATTTCGATAATCAGAATGTTGTTTAAAATTCTTACCTAAAACGATGAAAAGGTATGTTCATCACTAGACGATGTTGATTCTTTCGACGAAGAAGGAGATCGGCTCCTCTTTTTGGATCCAATATTTTCCCGAGATGGACTTGAATTTCTCCGCTTCTTTGGAGACTTATTTTTAGACGACTTCCTTGTTTTCTTTTTCTTTTTTGACGCAATTGAAATCAAGCTTTTCATGACATCCATCATTTGTTGACTTTTCTCCATTCGCTCTTTGTGTCTATTTTGCCTTTCAAGTTTTTCTTCAAGATGACGTTGATTGCTGTGATTTCTCATGTCTTTGAAAACTTCCAAGACTTTATCTGCTTTTGTAGCTTTGCTAGGTTTTCTTATATTTTTTCTTGGTTTTCCATCATTTGATGATTTCTCATCCAGGCTGTCGCAGTAAATATCATCATCTGAAATACGAGAAGTACTATCTTCATCCGTTTGCTTTGATGTTCCTTGTTTCTCACCCTTTCCTGTTTTCGAGGTTTCTTGATCAGTTAATGCATCTGCGAAGTAAATTGTAAATTATTTACAATTGTCTATTTATAATCAAATATTATAGTTAATTAGTTATACCGTTCTTTTTTGTTTCTTGAAACTTGCTGGGATTTTGTATTGTTGATAAAGAATCACTCACGTACGGTGGCTTGTACGAATGATTATTCGAACCTATAGGAGTAACATTTAGAAATTGAAATGAAAACCAAATCAAAAATTTAAATCAAAATTTTCTTGTGAAATTCAATACCTAGAATTTTTCAATTGCATCGAAGAATTTAGGTTTCTTTTGTGTGTCGGAGGCCCTTAGGGTGTCCCATTTTTAACGAATTTTTGAATTTCGTCTTGGGGAACGAGATCGGGGTGTGTTATGACCCTAGAAAAGAGCTAATTTTTTTTTCTAAAAAAAAAATTAAATTTAGGGGTGCCCCGGAGCAAAAAACCTTAAAAAAAGTCAAAAAACGTCAAAATTCACCATTAATTTTTAAATAACGGCTCTGCATTTTAATGAAAAAATTCGGGGTTTACATGAATCGTACCTATTACACAACCGAATATTTCGGTAAAAAAAAAAATTTAAATAACAAAATTTAAGGGTGCCCCAGGGGCAAAACAAGATTTTATTATACTCTTATACGCTTTTTCACAGATAGAGATTTATATTTTGCACAAGTCTTGTTTTCTTCCATTCAAGTTGATTTCTTGACGATGTTTTTCGATTACTTGAAGAAGATATTGTTGTTGCTCTTCATTATCAACTATGTCTTTGAAATCACTTATCATTTTCACCCCTCTTTCGGCACTATCATTGACAACTTCTAAGCCGCAGACAAATGCTTTGAGATCTCTATAATCTTCAAATAATTCCCAGTCCATTGAAGGAAACTGCATCCATTCAATTTGTTTGTTAGAGCAGCGAAGAAGGTCAAAGATAAGCCAAGACCGTGGTCCAATCAGATCAATTAAGTTGGGAATACTTGTCGAATCAAACTGAGGCATTTTTGGTTTTGTTGGAGAAAATGATGTAGGGCGGGGAGTATTCTTGAGCTTTTTCACCATTAAGGTTTTCCAGAAATGAGACAGGCCTTCATCGAAAAGGGCCAACACAACAAGTTCTTCAGATAAGTACCACAGATGGTTGTGACATGATGCAATAGCGGCTTCGGCGACGTCTTTCTCAACATCGCGATAGCGATACATTTCACAGATGAATTGTAAATCAACTACAGGTGCGCAGGCAGCTAAAATAAATATTAATTGTTGGAAAACAAATATTCGAAAGTTGTATCTGCAGTAATTTTTTCGTATACCGAGCCGCGAACGTAGGAAAGCAATACTATGAAACAGTACTATATAATCCGATAGTTTCTTCAATGGATTAAGTTCCTCCTGACTCATCTTAAATCTTTCCGACATCAATTGCATTTTTAGGGCATAAATCGCAATATGCATGAAACGTGCTCTATGATGAGCTCCTGGTTTTCGCAAATGAAAAATTCTTGGCGGGGGCACTTTCCCTCCTAGATAAACGACGGTGAGTTCAATCAGCTCCCTGTAATCTTCTCTTGGGAAACTGCAGGCCATTAGATGGTTTTCGCCCCATTTTAAAACCTTGCTAGCTTGTTGGAAAGTGTCACTTTCTTCGTCACCGTCCCATTCAAACAGGCAAAGACCTTCCGTGCCACGATCTAAATCATTCCAATCTTGCTGAAACCTAAAGCGTAAAGCATACTATAGCATTACATTTAAACCAAATTACAATTAAAAATTACCGTTTCATAAGTGGCTCAATCGGAGAATTGGCCTCGCCAATTACTGCGGCCCAAACATGTTTTACGTGCAACTCGTATATGTGGTGGCGACATGCCAACCACATAATGGCCCTTCCCAGTTCTTTTTCGAGAAGAGTTGCGCATCCTCGATGAATACCGGTGTTCGAAGCAGTGGTATCAAATACCAGACCAATTACGCTCTCAGTTATTTTCCAAGTAGACAGCAAATCAGAAACGGCATTCTTCTGAGACAAACCCGTCGAATCTGAAATGATAGGGACACCGAGTAACTTTGGAGTGTCTAAATATGGTTTTCCACTAACAAGAATTGATACTCTTTCATTCGATTGTCCTTGCTGTTTCACAATCAGTTTTGAGTCCCAATGGACCACTACAAACGGAGGCTTGTTTTTCATCCAGTCGTTATATATTTCCTTTGCCGCTTCCTCTCGTTTTCTCTTTTTTTGCCGATGTGCAGTTGATTTCGATATTGAAATATCCGAGAGGTTTCCTCCTCCAAGAGTGATAATTTTGCTTGCGATGGCCAATTGACTTCTGATACTGATTTGACATCTATCTGTAACCATTGATGTATCTTTGAGCAAGGTTCGAACAGGTATTTCAATCGATACAGAGGACTGACGAGGAGTAGAAGTTCTAGTTGGTAAAACAAACTCGTCTATTGACTCATCTTCAGAAAAACTGCTGTCGGAGCTCTGCTCAAGCGCTTTTTCAATTTCGGCGTCGTTTGAAATTCTTCTTCGGGCTAATTGTCTTTTCTCCAACTGAATAGATTTCTGATCTGGCCCGGCCATAAATCCAACTTGAGGACACATTCTTTGATTGACGAGAAATTCATAATCATCCTTCCATCCTGGTTGACGCGATGTTTTTAGTTGTAGAAAGGCATCCGGTGCCGAAATATCAAATAGAGTCTCTATATTTTCAATAAATGCTTTCACTCTCTTACTATTCTTTCTTCTTTTTGTTTCTAACTTTTTAATGGCTTTCCAACTATTTACAAGGGTTACCAAACAATCAATACAGTCTCTGTCTTCTTTAATGGGAATATTTGCTTTTTTCCAGATGATTTTCAACTCTTCAAAAATTGATTTGCACATGTCTCTTGTTGACTGTGATCCACTGGGATTTTGCTGACTGAAGTGCAAGTATCTTTTCAGAATAACAGATTTTAATGGAAAGCGAACACGTGTAGCTAAATTTTCAACTTCACTTTTCCCGATTACCCAATGGGTAGAATGTGATCGAATATTTTCACGTTTTTTTGACACTGTTTGTGTTGAAATCTGCTCTCTAACTGTCACACTTACTGTTTTTCCTGAACGCAGTTGATATAATTCGTGCATTTTTGATAAAACACACGGAAACTGAAGTAAGAGACTATTGCGAACGTCTTTACACAGAAAAAAGTCCAAAAAACTAAATGTCAAACGAGTGCGACGTTGTCAACTCATTAAATCACTGACGGGGCACCTTTAAATTTTGTTATTTAAAATTTTTTTTTTTACCAAAATATTCGGTTGTGTAATAGGTACGATTCATGTAAACCCCGAATTTTTTCATTAAAATGCAGAGCCGTTATTTAAAAATTAATGGTGAATTTTGACGTTTTTTGACTTTTTTTAAGGTTTTTTGCTCCGGGGCACCCCTAAATTTAATTTTTTTTTTAGAAAAAAAAAATTAGCTCTTTTCTAGGGTCATAACACACCCCGATCTCGTTCCCCAAGACGAAATTCAAAAATTCGTTAAAAATGGGACACCCTAGGAGGCCCTGCTTCCAGTTTGTTGAAATTTCGAAAGATATGATCTGTAGTCTTTCCTTAGATTTTCCCATTTATTCTTGCAAGTTTGGCCTGGATTTGTACCTCGAAGAGTAAAACCGGATTCCTCCAACCCATTTGCAATGAGATCCCATATTAGCTTCTTACTAGTCTTTAAGTCGCTCAAGGACTCCCAATTATCCTCCAATAAACCTAACAAAAATATCATGGATATGCTTTAAATTGAATAAATGGAAATGGAAAAATAAAACGTACTAAAAAAAACTTCAGTTGCTTCACTATCAATGGTAAGTTGACTTGCAGTTTTTTTTCCATTCCAACATTCTTTGTTGTTCACGAATTTATCTGATTCGTTGTCCCTCACACCATTTGCCATTTTTATTCATTTAAATCTCAATTAATCAAAAAAAGGAAAACTACAGAAGTTTTAATTATGACATAAATAATCTCAATAAAACTGTCTGCTAAATAGCCTACATGGTTGCAATATTTCTGTATATTACCACATAAAATACAGCAGGTTTGCAAAAGACAAATGAATTGGTTCAACTAGAGCTCAACGGTGCTCCAGACCACCGTCGACGAAATTCAACTTTTTCAGTTCAACTGAAAATTTGGGTTGACGCCAAAACGGATATGTCAACTGACGAAGTAGAACCCTCTAGTGGCGGTAGACGGAAAAACAACAGTTGATCAAAAAAGTTGAACCAAAAGTTCACGCCAAAATGCACCCTTAGATCTGGCATCAGGATACTGGCAGATCGAACTAGAGGAATCCTCTAAAGAAAAAACTGCTTTTATTGTAGAAAATAATCTATACGAATTTGTTAGGATGCCTTTTGGTCTATGTAACGCACCCGCGACTTTTCAGCGCTTAATGAACCATATACTTAGGGATGTAGCTGGACAAAAAGCTTTAGTTTACTTAGATAACGTAATAATTTTTTCCGATTCTTTCGAGAGCCATCTGAATGACGTACGAGAAGTCTTTTCCCTAATTAAAGGAGCAGGACTTAAATTAATTTTAAAGAAATATCAATTCATGAAACAATCAGTGAATTATCTTGGGCATGTCATTTCTACTGACGGCATCGGCCCTCCTATTAAAAGTTAAATATCATTACTATTCGCCTAAGATGAGAAAAGATATAAAAGAATATGGCACCGCTTGCGAAGTTTGCATAGCAAACACCAACTCTACTCTCAGAGCTTTCTTTTTTCCTCATGAGCTAGCAAAATTCCCGTTTCAAGTAATCGGGATAGACTTTTTAGGCCCTATCCAACCCATGTCCCCTAATGGAAACAACTGTGTTTGCGTTATCACCGATTACTTCACAAAGTACGTGATCGCTGTTACCCTACCCGATCAAACTGCCCGTAGTACGGCAGAATGCATTTATAAACACGTTGTGTTGACCCATGCCCCCCCAAATTTAAATTCTTCTGCAAACAACTCAACATCGAACAAAAATTCACCACAGCATACAATCCGGCGAGCAATGAGGAGACGGAGATATTTAATCGTACCCTAACGACTGTGCTAAGAAAAGAACTCGTCGACGGTCAAAATCATAAATGGGAATATGTGCTGGGTGAAATCTGTTTTGCATACCACGCGTCCGTCCATTCTTCCACCAACGAATCTC
The DNA here is from genome assembly GCF_020631705.1 of Daphnia magna. Lineage (NCBI taxonomy): Eukaryota > Metazoa > Arthropoda > Branchiopoda > Diplostraca > Daphniidae > Daphnia > Daphnia magna. The sequence goes on from NC_059184.1 coordinate 8,145,326, forward strand.
CATACTACATGATGCACGGCCGGGATTGTAATTTTCCCATGAACAAAATTTTGGAGGAAATTCCCGAAGCCGTACCCTCATCAGGTGGTTACGTGGACAAACTCCTAGAAAGACTACGATACAGCTTCCACTGGGCACGAGAGGAAAACGAAAAAGCCAGGGAACGACAAAGAGAACAATATAACAAAAGGGCGAAAGTCTTCGATTACAAACCGGGAGATCGAGTCTTACTAGACGTCAGAGTCATTAAAAAAGGCGACAACAGGAAGTTCCCTTCAAAATTCGGAGGGCCTTATCGTGTCGTGAAAGTGTACCCCAACCGCACAGTGGATATAGCGGGCAATTCATACAACTGCCAACTAGTGCATTGTAACAGGCTTAAGCCGTTTTATGAAACTATGTTATGGATGGACGATCCGATGCCAGATATCGAATCATCGGTCGAAACAAGAGACCGATTCCGGAAACACATCGCCACCCAAACTAATACAGAAAAACAACAGGAAAGTGAAAATGACTACGAGCACGACGTGACGGAACAAAACAATATTATGGAAGACACGGAAGGGGAAAGTAGTGGATCTCAAAGCGACGCGACTTACACTACAACACTCCGAGTGTAACCTTGCATACAGTGGACGACATGGTTCCCGAGCACATGTGTGACACTCCCACTGAAACATGTGTTCCAAGTGAAAATCTTCCACGGCTACGCGCCAGGTCGACAGTAAGACCTAAGACGCGTCTTATCGCCAAAATTTAAAACCTAAAAAATAAACAAATCAAGATCAAGAGAGGTCATAAAAGTTCAGTGCTGCACAGTGGACGACACTCGTGGGACAATTAGCCGTTTACAACCGAACAGCCTAGGTCAAGATCCTCCAACGAAAGCTCACTAACTCTACAACACGCTGACGAATGGCGGAGAAATGAGTTTTTAAGGACCTCGAAAACGAACGTCAACCATCCATTACTTCCCCAACAAACTGACAGTCAACATGTCTACTTCCCAAATTATCTCTGATGAAGACTGGAGTCTCATCGAAGACATATGGAAGATGGAAACGTCACTCAACGACACCGTTGAGCTGGACGACACGATCACGGAGGCCGACGAGTCCGCCAGCCTCCCAGAAACCCGCTCCCTGTCAACGGAGCTCGGCATTATGTATCGGACGATGCCCTAGATGAATACTTCGTAAACCGTAACGCTCTTCCGAGCACAACCAACCATCTGGACGAAACTGCCAACTGGGAGAACATCTTCGCCCTGGACCGCTACGTGGGGCGGCTCACCCAACCGGGTGGAGATAGCGAGCGGAGATGGACACCATTCGGCCTCCCCCCAGCAGCGTGGCCACCGTCCTCCTACAGCCGGATGTCCACGATGGAGCTACAGCCGCCGAGAGCAAAAAAATGCAACTCCATCACCGACACTATTCGTGGCCCCCACACGTCCAGGCTGGACGATCAACATAAACCACAGGGAGCTCTTCCTTATTTTTCTGTCTTTATTGCTCGCTTTTGTTTTATATACAACTATGTAACACAAAAACAAATAAATGTTACCTCTTTTTGCAATAAAAATAAATAAATAAAATAAAAACTTTGTCAAATTGTGTGCCAACAAAAAACAAACAAAAAATAAACAAACAAACAAAAAAAAACGATAATAATAATAGTAATAATAATAATAATAATAAAATAAAATTATAACTGGCACGTTTTTTCAGTCGGATGTCCACGATGGAGCTACAGCCGCCGAGAGAAACTCCATCACCGGGACAATTCGTGGCCCCCACACGTCCAGGCTGGACGATCAACATAAACCACAGGGAGCTCTTCCTTATTTTTCTGTCTTTATTGCTCGCTTTTGTTTTATATACAACTATGTAACACCAAAACAAATAAATGTTACCTTTTTTTGCAATAAAAATAAATAAATAAAATAAAAACTTTGTCAAATTGTGTACCAACAAAAAAAATAAATAAAAAAACAAACTAAAAAAAAAAACGATAATAATAATGGTAATAATAATAATAATAAAATAAAATTATAACTGGCGCGTTTTTTCTGGAGACACCCTGTTAATGCTGCACAAACTACCGAGAGCCCGTATCGGCCATCAATAGTATGCGCCTGAAAAAATCGGATGAAACTTGCTATAAAATCATAATTGATACGCTAATTCTAAGCTCGTTGACCGTTTTCCCCATCTCCTTGCTCTATATCACCCTTACTCATTCTGCCTTTACCCAGCTTCCACCCTGTAAAATTTTTGCCGTACATATATCTCGGGGAAACGCCCCAGGAAGCAATATGGTGCGCCCTCTATGATATTTTCACCCTTCTCTTCATACAGCCATATAGCACTCCCCTTGTATTGCTTTTTTCCCACTCCTACCGTGAACAAAAAACCAACATGCCATATTTCCACAATAACCCTGCGTGACACGACTGTCACGCGGACTGTTACCCACTTCTTCATACCATAGGATGCTTCTGATAAAAACAGATAAGGCTCCAACAGCTATACGATTGAATAGGCTACATTATCAGCCATCCGTATACTATAACCCACCCAACCCCACTCCCTACCCTCCGCACGCTCCCACAATAGCAAATCGCTTTTCTTCGTGTAAACCCCTGATAAACGAACTCCCACCACAATCACGTCCCTCACCCCCACAATTTAGGATGTCGGGAATACAGCCGGATACAACAGCGTATGCGAACGTACGTTGCGGCAGCCCATTTTTGCCATCTCTCACTTCTCCCTTCATTTTTGTCTTACGCACCTTCCCAATTGCCCTCCCTTCACGCGACAACGCCATGTTTCCCCCTGTAGCTCCCCTTATCCGACCAGCGACCCCTAATGCTTACTACCCCATATAAGATAGGATGTTTAAGATACATATAGATAATAATATTAATATACGGCCATATGCCATTGCTCTCCACATATATGTCCATCCCCCCCAAACCCTATAAGTGTATCACAAAAGAAAAAAATAACAAAAACAAAAACAAAACAAAAAAAAAACAAAACCATTTAATGCCTGGAAATACGGTAGTAAATCAAGGTGTTTTTATGATTACCTTAGATAATGCCAACCCTCGTCACGCTACTCCTACTGCTCTCCTCGACAAACACATTCCGGATCACGACATGCGACTGCAACAAGCCAAGCGGACTCGGACTCCTCCAATTTTCCGATGGTTCCTGCGAACCTGCCACACGCAATTCGAATACGAAAGTCGACTATCGAGTCATGACCGACAAAAAAGGCAGCTTTTAACTTACCGGGATGCATCTGTGGTATATGGAAATCAATTAAGCATATCACGATCAATTTCGTAGGACAAGTTATTAACGTTCCGGAACGCATCGCCATGGAAATGACAGCAGTAGAGTGTGATATAATGAGACAGTCAAGGTGATGTAACGAGAGCCTAATGATGAAATCAGAAAACAAATGGATATTTAACCAAGAGCCGGAGGACGTAGGATATTGGCTAAGAACCACCACTGTGGTTACAGTCAACTGTATGTTAGAAGAAGTCGTCCTTTCCCGAATTGATGAAGGAGACATAATAAACACGCCACTAGGAAAAACAAACGTATCCCATGGATCCCTATCCCATAACCATCTAACATTATTTTGGATCGACACCTACGGAAAACCAACTGATATCGCAATCCAACAATTAGAGAAAGGCGTGGGATTCTGGTACGAATCTTTAACGAACGGGACTTGGATCCTCCAAGACGACTCCAAACAGTTGGACTTTCACGTACGGTTGACGCCACGCTGCCCAACCGTGAAATGCGACAAAAAAATAGACAGTTGCACCGTGATCGGAGACAACCATTTGTTCATCATTAAATACCCATTGGGATCGTCCGCAGTTACCGTACCATCCGTCATCAAGTATATTGTGACAAAAACAAATGACCCTTTAGATATCAACATCCGACAAAACGCAAGAATCCAGTATTTGGAGGACGCCGCCATCCGTCACGAAAATGAACTTATCCGCGTCATCCAGAGCATGCAGTGCGACCAACGACGTGCTAGGCACGCACAAGCCGTGTCAACTGCCCAATACAATGGATGGATGGCAGCCGCACAGCTGGTTCTTCGGCAATGCATCAAACTGATCGCCACCGGAAACATCGTCTCAGCCCTACAATGCACCCCTACAACAGTAAATTTCACGACGGATACAACTACTTGTAGACCTCAACAGCGGTTCAACAATTTCACCATTGGCCGTTCCGGCTGGGAACTCACTGCTTTCACGCCATGCTACTGGGCTGGAGGTATCGTGAATTTTAACGACCAACCTCACGCCTATCGCAATAACACGTGGCAACCGGTCGAAGCATCCGTCATCATCCCACAGCGCAATTTGGCTGACGCTTTCCGATATCAAGACGTCAATTTCTTCGAATACCAACATCAAACCAATCCCGCTTATACGGAAGTCCTCATTAGCCCGATGGATATAATGGCCGATATCACAGCCTCCATGAGCGAACACTCTCTGACTGTCCCCAATCAAATTACAGGGACATCGGCTATCGTCGTATCCGCCGCCGAGAAAGCAGGTCTCGGATCCTTTACCAATTGGTTCTAGAATTTTAAAGTCTACTCATTCATCATCCTCCTCATCGCTATCTTCCTACTAATCGCTCGTGCTTGTTACGCCCTCGGATTTTGTGGTTTGATATGGAAATGTTGTTGTAAGCACCCACGTCCTCCCCCTACGGCAGTTTACCAGCCGAGAAGCAGCCGATCCACAGGTCCCTGAATTTTCTTTTGGATTGCAGGACGCAATCTAGTATGACGGCGAGCGATGTAACGAAACGCCAAGCTAAGCCCCTTCTTGCCCCCCTTTTTTTTTTTGCTTAATTAGACTAAGACCTTATTTCTTAAACTCTCCTTAACTTGATACCCCACTAGTCGACCTAGTTATTAGACTTTCTAGAAAATATAACAAGCAGAGAGAACAAGTCTCGGCACGCCCGTTATAAATAGAAACTTTTACGATTTGTCAAAAGCTGCCCAAAACGGCCATTACCTGCCATGGCTAAAAATAGATATATTTTTGTCTGTTGGGAATTGCCCGATACGGCCCGAAACTGCCCGGCCTATTTTTAACAATCGTCCAAATTCACCCGATACCGCTCGAATTTGTCCGCCTATACCTCTTCGTAACGTCCAAAATCGCCCGATACCGCCCGATGTTGTCCTCGTATACCTTAACATTGTCCCGTATGTCCCCCACGGGATGATGACTAACATATAAAAAGCCACCGCAAACTCCAAAAGGTCAGTCAGATCTACTCTGCCTGTTCCGTGTGCCAATTTAGGCCTCTGCCGCTCTTCCGCCGTCCCGCTACCGTAAGTCTTGCAAGCCGCAGAATAAGTACCCTTTAAGTAATCACTAAATAGCTGTTTGACTCTTACTTTATTACGTCTATGCCTTGAAGTTAGTACCCACTGGTAACCTGTAAGTGTCATAAGTCTTTTTTCCTCCATTTACAAGCTTGTTTAATTATTCTACGGGTACCTGTTGCAAATCGGTTTATAATACACGGCTCACGGCTTTTTATTTATTGCGTGCGTGTTGTTTTATGCTTGCTAAGTATACAAAACATTGTGAGTAAAGACGCCGCATGAAATTAACTTTTTCGTATTGGAGACAACATGACAACGTCGTGTACTCCTTTACACTACTAGGATTTTTTTATTCTGTTCTGAAATCCTACAATGACGACTTAAAGACGATTTTAGCAGGTGTTGATGACCGGCATAAACTGCTCTAATACACGGATTTTTGTAGTCACCGATGCTTTCATTTGGGCGTTCACTGGGACGAATTTTTGCTCTATAAAAAGAAATGCAAAGGATAGTTTTCTACCATGGAATTTGAACACGTGTCTCCCGCATGACAGTCGAGTAGTCTAGCATATACGCAAGTTTTAATTAAATTTAAATGTTTTTAGACTTACACATATTACAGTGAAATAGTTTTGGCTTCAATCATTAAGAAATGAATTTTGAATCAAATTTAGCATTCAATAAATCTACACCTTGCGCTCTTTGACCAAAATACCAGTAGAGAAAACTTAACTATTATGATTTTCGATAATTGGACTTCCGCATCATAGACTGAGCTTCTTCTTGTTAATTAATCCCTACATATTGAAAAAGAAATTCTGGATTATTATTTGATGTGGTGTACGTAATTCTTACAAAATTGAACCCCAACGCTACACTGTCAATTATGGAAACGTAGCTTTTAAAGAACGTGATTCGTGATTTATTTTTGAAAAGGACCGTGGCTTAAGTGCGTCCTTATAACGTCCTTTGGCGGCCCAGTACTGCACGTCCTAGTAAGACAGATTTAGGATAAGTTACTGCATTAAATTGTTATGTGGGACATTACTAGACCTGCAACCCTTCGGAAATCTTGTAAAACGCCTTGTTTTCCACCATTGAAAAAATCGTCTAGGTAAATAACTAGCCGTATTCCCTGTTCTCTCAAGTAGTTTACGGCTACATTCAAAAGCTTTGTAAAGGTTCGTGGTGCGGGTGACAAACCAGAGGTAAGACAAAAAAATTGAATACTTTTCCCTTCCCACACAAAACGTAAAAAACTTTCTGGATACCGGTGAATGGGAACAGTAAGATATGCGTGTTTTAAATCCAGTTTAATTAGCCAGTTACCCACTCTAACAACGCCCTTGACCGTTTCAATATTTTCCATTTTGAAACGGACATACCGAACAAATTATTCGAGGCTTTAAGATTCACAATAGGTCTGTAGCCCCCAGATTTTTTGTTGACAAAAATCGAACTAACGAAACCCTCGTTTCTTTCTGACACTTCCAAAATTGCGCGCTTTAACAAAAGGCTTTCTACCTCAGCCCTACACACTTTCCTAATCTTGGCATTCATTTCCACTGATGGACATAGATCGTCTTGAACGGAAAGGGTGACAAACTCAAGGACAAGACCACCGGCAATGGTGTCCATAATCCATTTGTCGGATCTAATTTCCGACCATTTACCGACAAAATATTTTAACCTACCCCCAACTGCTAGGTTTTCGGGAGGAATATGAGAAAAATCAGAAGACTCAACGAAACTGGTCTCCCGCGTGTATCGAGCTTGGCTTCTTCCACCACTTCCACTAGCTGGCCTATCCGCTTCTGGTACTGCCATGACGACCACCCCTGCTTGCAGCTCTTGGTCCCCGCGTCTGCGATCATGGAATTGATGATCTAGCTGACGCCTCTATGCGGTTCAGAGTTTCTTCCTGTACCGCTGACTAAAGCATAGTCTCTAGAAACTTTGACCAAATAGGTTCTGGGACGACCATAGGATCTCGTAACTTTACGAGAATTTAATTGCTGCAGCCTTACGGGACGTCTCTCTGGATAGAGATCACGCTTACGTTTTTCAACGCGTTTTCTTGCGCTGCGACTGCTAGGCGGTGAACGGGATCGTGAATGAGTCTTTCTACCTGGTGATGGAAGATGCGTCTCGGCCGCTGCAACCAGCTCGTCATAGTAGTACCGACGGTGGTAGTAGTACCTGCTGTACTGTTCGCTTTTCATATCGTTCTCTTCCCTTCTCTCTTTATCATCTAAAACTTCTCCGCTGTTTTCCACTACAAATTTTCCTTCCTCTGATCTCTGGGCAGCTTCACCAGGGAAAATATTTGCATCTCGTCCACGTAAGAGGCAACATGGAAATCAATTGATGGAGCAAAAGAGCCCCCGTGTAGCTTGCACCTGACTCGCACAAACTAATTCCTTCACCACTGTTCAGTTAAAGAACAAGCTTGAGTTTTCATGTTACGATTCAAATACACAAGAGTATGACACATATGAGTGTGCTGCTATCAAAACTGTATTTAAGTAATACTTAGGAATATTTCATTACAACGTGACTTACATGAATATTCCTTTAGACCGGAACTCGAGAAAGCAACTAGTGTACAATACGTTCAATGACAGATGCCAGGAAATCAGAGAGGGCAGGAGACTAGACACACAGCTTTTTATACAAGACGTGGGTCACTAGATGGAGCTCGGTGCATTAACAGTAGGATGGGTTAAACTGGCAGAGCCATCTAGTTTGTACATAATTCAATACGAACAACGCATTTATTTCTACTTGACATTTCTAAATCTAATGCACTAATTTAAAGTTTAAAGCAGGGCTAGCTGGTGTGAGAGAAACCACGAAAATGACGTAAAAAAATTGTGACTAGAAAAATAACAACCGTCAAAACTCAATTCATAGGTGGCAGTTACAGTCATGGGACAGTTGAAAATCGTTGAAAAATCTTCCCTCGTTTTCTAACAACCGATAGGCAAAATTCACAACAACTTCTGGGAAAAAATCCGAGAGTGGGAGTTGACATGGCCGTGGCTACACCAGTATTCTATTACTCTGTTATGAGAATCATTGGGTTGGGTGCACAGGAACATGCCGCCTGACTGATGATGCCGACATCTGGAACATCGCCAGAGCTGTTAAGTTCCTCACCTGTAGAAATCCTACAGTAAGGAACGTATGCCGGGAGCAGCTCCACGACACCATACGGCGAGGGTTCAGAACTAAGCCCCCAGTAGTGTTGGGGAATTTCTTTCATGATCCGTGGTTGGGGGATTCCACAGACTGAGGTATGCGAAGGCAGGATCTAACCTTTGGACCCTTGCCCGACAAGCTGCCAAATGACTAGGAGTGTGGATTGATGTATTCGGTGACAAAAATCTAAGAATGGTCAACGATAACGAGACGAAACTGATACTGGTTTCACACACTTAACCACTTTGAAGAAGGTCTCCAGCCCGCCACCAAGAGGCACAACACCATCCAATTTCTCTTGAAAATGCTGCTATTCATGCATCGCACCAACGTCTCTGTAAACAAAGCCATCCCTGCAAAACGTTTAATACTAGATGTTAAATTCCAATTATCTGGTTCCTGATTGATGGTTGACGTCTTGGTCTGCAATGATCAATGGCTGTTACGGCGCAAAATAGTTGGATCAAATATTGTCGTCTGGCAACGCGCGATTTAATGGTTAAAATGTATTAAGCTAAGACCTCTGTTTAGCACCATTGTGTGTCTGCCTTTTGTCTGCTAGTCCTGTCAGTGACAAAGCACGCTGCTAGACACTTACAGCTAGTTTCCATTTGTCTCTCTAATTGAACACTCTTTCTTCCTTAGTTTGCTCTGTGTTCTTTTCGTGTGTTTCATATTTCTACGCATTGTATGTGTTTGTAGTTGCTTGAATCAACTCCCTGTCCTAAGTCAAGCTTTCCCAATCGGCAATTATTATGTTTGTATGTCCTCATAGCATGCTAACTCTATCTCTTGTCCCTTATGTAAGCTCGCCCAAGTCTAGTGTCCTTAGAAGCATCTGTGTGTGGTCCATCAGTTTAGGTGGTAGCTTTCCTACCAGTTATGCCACCCTAGGTAAAATGTCCTTTTGTTCTTAGTCATTTGATTGTTCGTTAACCCTCCTTTGTGAATATAGACACCACATATATACACATCCGAGCTAACCAACACTCTAATTGGCCAGTCATTCGTCTAACCGCTCCCTGCTTACAACAGTGGAGCCGGATCAGACAAGCTCCTGAGTTCCCTACATCTAGCTACAAAACAACGGCTATGGTTCAAATCCACTCATAGGTAGATGATTTTAGGTGATCTTTTTATAAAGTAAAGTATATATTACTACTTACTTTCATTTTTTTCTATATTTTCCTTTAGAAAGTAAAGTATAGTATACAGTGGCTACCTAAAGTATCGGAACGCGCGAGAGAACCTTATGGGAAAAGGCGATTTTCTCGGCGCTCCCAGCAGAGTTGTCGCGTTTTCTCCCCATTGGGTTGGGAGAAAAAACATCACCATTTTCTCCCAAACCAATGGGGAGAATACACCCGGAATATTAAAACGCGACAACTCTGCTGGGGGAAGAAAGGGGAAAAAAGGATAAATTGATAAATTGGATTTTCAAATTGAAATTCATTGGGTTAAATTTAAATGAAAAAATTTGAAAATGATGTGTATTGTAGAATTAGCGTAGTTCTGTTTTTTGCATCTTTTTCCGTAGTTTTATTACAAATAGTTCACTAGGTTAAAGTCTATTTTACCCGACCAACGTAAATTAAAGTAAAGTAAAGTAAATTAAGTAGTTTACTTAACTTGTTTACTGATTTGGTCACTAAATATACTGAATTGTATATACCGAATCGTTCTCTATTTACTGTCAGACTTATAAAAGTTGCTTTAGAATGACACTGTTGCCAAACGTAGTAGTAAGGCGATGTTGCCGTCATTAAAGTGTAGTATTTACTAAATTGTTTGTTTAATATGAATACACTTATAAAAAAAAGTATGTTGGGTAGCTGTGTGGTAGAGCAATGGATTAGTTTGCTAGATGTCACAGGTTCAAATCTTACATTTTCATTTAATTTTAATTTTTTTTTTCATTAACTGGTTTATATGAAGTAAATATTAAAATAATCGACACTTTGCTATAGTTTTCCTTTATTGTTTATTGTTGTTTTGTTATATTTAGTACTATTTATATTTAGTATAGTATAGTATATAGTATATATATTTAATATTCTACTATACTTTAGTATACTACAAACTATACATTGTAGTATATATACTTTACTATACTATACTGCACAAAAAACCAGTAGTAATATGAATTTAAATATACAAATATAGTAAATGAGGTAGCATAGTGGTAAAGCACTGGATTACTGTGAGAGAGACCATAGGTTCAAATCTTACATTATCATTTTTATCATACATAAATTTTTATTTAAATAATTGAGTAATTGAGTTTTCATTTGGTGGTGTATACGTTCATAATAACAGTCTGGTTTCAAGTATGGATATCAACGGATCTATTTTTCTGACCTCGTCAAGTGAATTTATCAAAAGTTACAGTGAAATGTTGGAAAACTTTATGGATGTGAGGAAAGTGGATGTGTTGAATATATATACGAACAATTTTCTACCCCGTGGGACTGCCATCTAGCGATTTACAATTTTTGGCATGGAGGAAAACTACACACCCGCAAGAGGCTCTCCCATCGGGCGGAAAAAAAACATGGTGATTCAAACGCCCGGTCATTTGGTTGTTAGACTTGATGGTGTGTGGTATATAATTTTTAATACGGATAACTTATATTGGTAAATATTTTATTTTTACTATACTTAATATACCCACCCAAATTTCCTGTTTTCCTTGCTTTGCTCGGCCTTTGTCCCGCTTAGTTTCTTTAGTAGTATAATTAAAGGTTAAGTTCATTAAGTTTAAGTTAAGTTAGTTAAGTTAAATTATTAAGTATACTGTATAGACTTTCATTCCTTATACTTTACTACTTTATTATATTACTATACTATACTATACTTTACTTTACTCACCCAAATCCCCTATTTTCCTCGCTTTGCTCGGACTTTGTCCCGCTTAGTTTCTTTAGTAGTATAATTAAAGGTTAAATTCATTAAGTTTAAGTTAAGTTAAGTCAAGTTAGTTAAGTTAAATTATTAAGTATACTGTATAGACTTTCATTCATTATACTTTACTACTTTATTATATTACTATACTATACTATACTTTACCCACCCAAATCCCCTGTTTTCCTCGCTTTGCTCGGGCTTCGTCCCGCTAAGTTTCTTTAGTAGTGAAGTTATAAGTATAGTTTATTAAGTTTAAGTTAAGTTAAGTTAGTTAAGTTAAATTATTAAGTATACTTTGGTCGGGTAAAATAGACTTTAACCGTTCACTAATAATAGGTCGTAAAAGTAGCCACATTTCCATAAGGCTCTCTCGCGTGTTCCGATACTTAGGGCTCGGAATAAAAACACCCCTTCCCACCATTGAAAAAATCTTTAAAAAAATCACCTAATAGCTGACCCCTATAACTCCGTACAAAAAAAAATTGGTCGCTTTCCGACGAATGCGCTGTATTTAGGAGCGCCGAAAAAATTGTCTTTTCCCATAAGGTTCTCTCGCGCGTTCCGATACTTTAGGTAGCCACTGTACACGTAAAGTAAAGTATAGCTTCAAAGTAAAGTATAATTTAAGTACACTTTACTATACTGTACTTTACGCTATACTATACTTAACTTTAATATCAACTATACTTAATTTATTAATTTTACACTTTGGGGAGGGGGGGTATTTTGTTACGTAATATCAGTAGGGATTCAATCATGTCTAAAATGGAAATATATTTCTTAGCTAATCAAAAAACTTATAATGATTAACTTATGATAGTGATAAGTTCTATTATAAATGTATAAAATAAATATAAACAATAATAATACTTTGTTCTGCCCTTGCTCCAATGGATTTATATAACTACTTGTAAGACATTGGATATATTGTCAATAGTGTGTCTTGGTCCATTCATATTTATAAATATACATAAGTATTTATGTACTGAATATAATTGATATATTAATTTGTATCAATACCCATAGGGCACAGATTGGTCCCACGGATATCCACAGTATATCGAATTCGAATAAGGGTGACATTTTACGGACATCCGCGGAACAGCCCGACCCCCGGATTTCTCGGGGGGGTCTCGCCCTCGGGTATCGACTAAATATTACAAGACATCCCCGGGAAGATGCCGTCGGACATTCTAAGAACATCCGAATTGGCTTCTTATGGCTCTAAAAAAGAAACTTCTGCAAAAACTAGTATTCACAGTCGGAACTTACCCAAGCTTCGTCGCTCTGTGGCATTGTATTTCATTTAATTATAAGAGAAGCAACGATGAATTGCAAATTAAAAAGTTGGTAGAATTCGGCTTCCATAGAGTGACGTAGTTATGAAGTCCTCTTTTAGTCTGTTTGTTAGTTATAAGTCATGACGACTGTAAATTGAAAAGAACAAGCTAAAGTCTATAACACTTGCAGCATATTCAGTACCTCCAAAAATGGCTAACATATTTGTAAGATGCCCGATTCACGGTCTAGTGTCTCTGCCTATTCCACTCCACCCCTTCCACTGCACTTTACAGCATAATTCTCTCGCAAAAATGAAATCCATTATAGACTTTGCCAAAGTCGATTCATAAGTCACATGTCCTAGATCTTCAATTAACACAGCAGACTAAAAAAAAAGAAAAATTTGACTGCCAGTGACTAAAAAAGATGTTGACTTACTAAACTAACTGAAAAATCTATATCAATCAACGCATTGTTGAGGGCGCTGACATTTCCCACAAGCTTCAGGGGGAGATCCATATTCTTGTCCACAGTTTTACGAAAATAGCCTATGTTCTTCATTAGATTATTCCCAACATAAACTGAGGAAGGGACCAAAATCCTGAGGATAAAATTGGTTACATTTATAGATTCAAGCATCTTTTTCTTCCAGTCATCGTCATCTGTAAGAATAATGACAAAAATTAAATGAACTAACACTTAAAATAAGGATGAAAGATATGTAAATTACCAATCGCAAGCGTGGTGTCACAAATAGAACCAGTGGCATGATTTACTGATAAAGGGTCGTGATCTGAAGATCCATTCCAGCCAGCTTCGCCATAACTAGACACAGTCCCTCCATTTAAAGTGGCTGCTTTACGATTTTGAGAAACAGCGACACGATCTGAAGAACCGGTGTCGTTGCGAGATCCTGAATTATTTTAAGATACAGCAATTATTGTTTTGAGTCACGGAGCCATGATTTAAAAAGCCAGTGTTACCGTTTAGAAATCCTTAGTCATTTTGAGGTACAACGCCATATGAAGAGCCTGCTCTGTGATTTTTAGTCACAGATCCACGATTTGAAGCGCGAGCTCCACGTTTTGCCGAACCAGTGACACGAATTGTAGATCAATTGTTACCAACAATAGATCCAGTGTCACCATGTAGAGATTCGTCCTCACGATTTGAAATATCGGCCGCACCATTTAAAGATCCAGAGAATTCGCCATCAACAGCTGTCAGGGACGAATGGCTAGAGGAACCGAATTTTCCGTCTGAATGGAAAACTGGCTTCTGTCTTTGAAAAGGCGGTAATTTTTTCTTGGGCGTCTACTCCTGAGATGGGAATGGGTGGATTGTGGAATTCCGCGTGGAGGCGACAGTTTGCTCAAGTACAGCTAAATCGCCGCACGAACTGGAATCTGCTGTAATTGAAAAAAATGTACTTGTAAATCGAGCTAATCACCGAATATGAAAAACCGTAACTTTCAGTAAAATAAACACTGACCTAACGGTTGAGGTGGAATCTCCCGTGATTCAAAACTCTTGTCGTCGGCTTCCGTGGTTGCTGCCAAGAAATTTGAAATTTTTCGGATTTCGTATGTTGCTTCGTCCTAGTAGACTAGTTGTGAAAACCAAGAGCTGTAAAATATTACCAATCAAATAATTAAAGTATTACTTGGTCTGCATTGAGTCACGACATCCATGATGTCGTACTCTACAAACGTCACGTCAGGATATCTTCTTTTTTTAAGCACACCAACGTCCAGTCCCATGTGTACATGCCGTTAATATGAAAATCTGGTCTTGGATACAGGAAATTCCCGGAGTCGGTGTCTACCCAATGTTCTGGTACAATTTGCACGAGTTCCACTTGTTCTCCACAAAGACCTATTTGATTAGTCGAAACAAGATGGAAAGACAAACTGGCGGCTACTGAACCACACGGAACGCCAATCATTGGATAGTTTCCTTGAAATTTCTGTTCGTTAGACCGCATGCCTGGCTAAATAATATAACAACTCATTAGTCGTAAAGCACGAATATACCAGCACCAAATTTAACAAAAGAACAATGAAAGAAAAATTACTTACTTCGTTCGCTATTTTTGGAACTGAGGAACTCGTACCGTGGTAGTTCGCCATAGTGAATGTGGTCTCATCAGCAGCACGTCAATCGCTAAATGAAAAAGCTTTAGTCAGCTCTGCAAGATGGCTATGGGTAACTACCCACATCAATTTCTTTATTGAGCACACTTCAATAATCGATTATTATTGTAATCAAATTCACTTTATAGCCACTAGGATCGCAGACAACTATACACCTCATTTTACCGCGATGAAAAACAAAGGATTTCTCTTCAAATATTTTACATACCTCTAAGGCCGCTAATTCAAACTTGATAGGCTTCTGTTCCTTGGCAGCACTGGGTGAACTAAGCCTGAAGGCCTGCCCATTTTGCCGCTCTATCCCGTATGCAGAACGATGCTGTTGTCTTATGATAAGCCACCTGAAGTATTTTGGTCAAAGCGGCAGGTTCATCCATCAAGTAATGACGCTTCTCCCACAAAAGCTAAATACCAAAGGAATTTTATTAGTAATCGGTACACACAATGCAAACGCGTATATTACAGTACTTCACGTTCATACAGATCCATTTTGGCAAAGGATCCACTTTGGATGATATCCATGTGCGAACGTTGGGTGTTGTCATCCAAGGCGCTGAAATTACGCAACTCATCACTTGGAATGACGGTGGATTCAACAAGCGGAAAATGAATATCAGCGTCATCCATCCAGTCATTTCAATACTGAGCAAAGGAGTTGAATGACCACGAGGATGGCACCCGGCCGTGGGCATATATCCTGAACGCTTGTCCGAAGCTGGCGGCCATAAAGGAAGCAGTCGACTACCTAGATTATTAATAACATCTGTAGAAAATTAGAAACTAGACAAATTAATTTAGACTAAAAGCAGTCGTACCTTGAACGAGGGTCCAATTAGGATCGCCGTAAGTAAAAAAATTCTGTGCTGTCCATCCAAGTTTGACTTGTTCAGCTTCTGATCCCCTTCCTGGATTACCTTCCACCACTTTCCTTCGACCGTAGACAGTAAGAAAAAGGCGTGATTCACGCAGGAGAGTACAAATGGACACGCTACTGGAGCTGATAACTTCATCAAAGACGATACGGTTCGGAAAGCTCCAAAAAATTAATTACATACTTTTCGGAAAACAATGGAATAAATAAAGTTAATAATTTTACCTTTAACGGACTGAAGCAGACCTTTGGGTTGTGTGTTGCTAGAGTTTACCAGGAGTCGATCAATTTCTCCGTGAATGATGTCGATGAGAACGGAGACCGTCGCGTGAGTGAGTGCATCTCCCGGCTCTCTAGACAGCAGATCGTCAACTTTTATTTCGATATCTTTGATGTCATCTTCTGCAGTCCTAAGCAAAGGCCTGGGCACTTCGTCTATCTAAGCAGACACAACAAGACATCCTTTTCCAGTTTGATACAGTGGTGGACGTACTCGTAGTCGCCAAGGCACGAATTAGGTAATAAAAATTCAGCCATGCCACAGACCTTGGGCGCATATTCTTCCGACTTGAGGTGAGTGGTGGCACCCAATTCACAAATGACGCGGCTTATAACGTGATCTACTCGACTGCTAATATAACATGTGAAATTGGTGACGGGGTGGTCCATAGAGAAATGTACTGCCAATTTCACTGATATGGACTCGGTGCAACTTGACTCCAGTATCGAACTAGTCTAGTAAATAAATTTAAAAAATGTAATAATAATGATGGTTCAGTTATTATGAAAGGTATATTTTCTTACCACGTAACCTGTGTTGGTTTCTTGCTGGTGTTGGTTTCTTGCTGTTGTTGAGCTTGGGTGTTGAGATTACAACTGGTGAGGGTAAAGATTTCTCGACTACGTTGAACTCAACGAAAAGCTGCCGATCTGGTGATACTTCCAAGTATGGAGCCAATCCCGCGTATGATTGGGATACTGACTCTTCTTTGCTAGTTGCTACTGGCATGGGAAACACGCTGTAAATCTGCAAGGCATAATTGAATTCGAATACCGGCAAATGGATAAACAACCGAACGTTGCCGCTCACAAGCACCGCTCCCACCCTGGCCTTTTGGTACGCTCTCCAGTTATTTCCTTCTTGTAATGCTAGTGTCAGTCCCCAGCCTTGAGGCAAGGCCTTTCAAACTGAATCTACCGCTTGAGCCAGTACACAGGAGTGGTGACGGTCTCCCTATGGCTGCATCAGCTAGGCCGGTCTGCCACCCGTGTAGGACTTCAGCCGTCCAATCTAGCACTCTATTTGCCTTCTCCAAAGACCTCGTTACCTTCTGTAGGAAGAATAGCTCTCAGACTAGGTGAGTCCAGCTATCATTGAAGACTTTTCTCAGCTGTGCCTGCTCCCGCCGAATCCGACCAGTTACCGCCATGAGAGCACTGATCTCGGCCTCGTGCTCCGCCAGGTGCCCCATAGTAACATTTAACATGGTCGCTTGTTCCTGGAGGAGGTGTACCACCTCCAGACCCTTCTTGTCAAATGACTCGAGCTTAGAATGCACTGATTCCAAGTCCTTCGTCGTTGCGGTTCCGAAGAGCCAGTTAAGCAACTGGCCACCTCCGTCGATCAATCCGCGCCTCCACCGGGTTCCGTCGACTCTCAAAGCTCGTTCCAACTCCCGGAATTCCCGCCTCCGGCGTTCCGCTCTTGCCTTGATTTCGGCCAAGTCAAGCGCAGGACCTTCCAAAAAGGGTTTGACCTCCATAGGGAAATTCCCTATCACTGCTTTGTCGAAGGCACGCGACAAATCATCTAATCAAGCGGAAACAAGTTTAATTACTTGCTCTGCCTGCTTGGTGGGCACGTCGTAGATGACAACCCATTCCGAATCACCCAGTGCCAACGTACCTTCCGGATGGAACACCACTCCCTCGGTCACAATGAACTTTTCTCTCATTTCATTCACTTGAAGCATTTGGCCTACGACACAGACCAATATAAATAACAGCATATTCTTCATCCATCCGGGAGCCTGTTTCTTCCTGGTTGGATGACCCGTCGATGATTCCGACACTGAATGAGTCGTGGAATCTCCTCCGCCTTGTAGGCCTTCGTCCATTTCGGCAATCGGCTCCAGCTGGCGGCGCTTCACTCTCCCCTTTTCTCCACTGGCTAGCGGCTCCACAGCTTCTCCAGTAGGGGTGGTGTGGGGTGTCACTTCAGTGTCAGCTTCGGGTGCCACAACCGTGTCGGCTTCGGCACGTGGCCCATCCGCTCCAGTATCAGCACGGGCTTCTTCCCAACCTGTGTCAGCACGCGCGACACCCGAGTCGGTGTCGGCATGCTCGACATCCAACTCATTTTCTTTGTCGCTATCTTACTCCTCGTCCGATTTCACTACAAACTTCTTCATTTGCGACACATGTACCACAATAGTCTTTTTCCCACTTGGTTTACGAAGTTCGTAGTTCAGTTCAGTAACCTGTCTGATCACTTTGTAATGCCCCACGTATTGATGCAGCAACTTTTCCTGGAGCCTCTTCTTTCTTTGAGGACGAAAGATTAACACTAGGTCTCCGGGTTCGTACACTGGTGCCACTATCACTCTGGCATCATATTTCGTCTTCTGCCGTTGTTGTACCATGGCCAGCCTGTGTTTTACGTCTTCTCTCAGCTCCATCATTGCCTTCATCAGATCTTCCACATTGACTAGTTTTGGCTGGCTTCGCCCCGTCGCCGCCAGCAGATCCGTCAGAATCACTGCTTCTCTCCTATACACCATCATGAAAGGTGTATGGTTGGTAATTTCTTGTCGTGCAGTGTTGTAGGGAAATGTCACGAAACCGAGGAATTTGTCCCAATCCTCGTGACTTTCGTCCACGTACATCGAGAGCATTGTTGCTAGCGTCTTGTTTTTCCTTTTCACAAGCCCGTTCGCTTGCTGATGGTAGGGCACCGTCATGCGATGTGACAGTCGTAGCAGTGCCAACACCTCACGGGTTACTTCGGCGGTAAAACACTTCCCCTGGTCTGAGGTCAGTTCCCGTGGAAATCCGTGTCGAAGCACAACATCCTCGACGAAGAAGTTCGCTATTTGCCAGGCCATGGCATCCGACAGCGCCCTGGCCTCCACCCATTTTGTAAGGTAGTCAACCACGACCACAATGTTTGTATTACCACTACGGGATCGTGGGAACGGGCCAAGGACATCAATGCCGATCCGCTCGAATGGTCCTTCCACCTGTATGATCTCCATCAGCCCCTTCGTATTTCCTTGATCCGGCTTCCGCGTCTGGCAACTTTTGCAGCTTTGGACATAAGGGGTAACCGCTCTGTCCATTTTGGGCCAATATAATCTTTGTCTTCCTTTCTCCAAGGTCTTTCCTTGCCCCAGATGTCCCGCCGTGGGTTCCTCATGAACCCATGACAACGCTTCCTTCCGCCGCTCCAGTGGCACACATAGGCGGTCAAATTCTTGACCGAACCTGATTGTCCTCAGGTACAGTGAGCCATCCTTCATCATGAAATTCCCGTACTGCGTTGTGCCGTTGTTGCTCATCACCTGCTTGATCCATCGCCACTGCTTCGCCCGGTCTTGACCCTCAGCCCAATACCGTGTATCCAGGCCTATGACAGCGACTGGGATGGCCACCACTTGTGCCCCCTCACCCCCTTCTTGTATAGGGTAACGTGATAGGGCATCTGCGTCCTCGTGCAAACTTCTCTTCTTGTAGCAGATGGCAATGTCGTACTCTTGCAACGACAAACTCCACCTCTCCAATCACCCACTTAGCTCTTGCTTGGTCATCAGCCAACATAAGGCATGGTGATCGGTTTTCCCCACGACTTTCGTACCCCAAATGTACGGCCGAAACTTCTTTACAGCCCATACAATGGCAAGGCACTCTTTTTTCGTTATGGTGTAATTTCTCTCCTACTTGTTCAACACTCTACTAACGAAACAAATCGGCATGGGGTTTCCGTTTATTCTTGCATCAGCGCCAGCCCTATACCGTTATCACAGGCGTCAGGATGCATTTCGAAATTCTTGGAATAGTCCGGATGAGCAACCTTTGCTGCCTTCACCAGCGCAGCTTTCAACTCGGCGAAACTGTTCCGTTCCGGCTCTCACCAACGAAAAACACCCTTCCCCTCCATTGCCGTGAGGGGGTACGCCACCTGGGCGAAATTTGGAACAAACTTGCGGTAAAATGAGCAAAGGCCTACAAAGTTCTTCACTCACTTCCTTTTTGCCTTTTCATTGGCATTAAGGTTCAGCCCAGGAAACATCTCGATAGCCTTACAGTGATCATGATCAGGCTCTATTCCAGCTTTGCTTACAACGTGGCCCAACATCCTCACACGCTCGTTTCCGAAGGTACATTTTTCCATCTTCAGCAGCAAATTAGGCTTTCGGAAGCACGACAAGACTTTTCTCAGTCTTTCCAAATGCTCTTCCGCATCCCTCCCGAAGATATCTACATCATCCATGTAGACCAGGTAATTGGTCTACTTCAATCCTGCCAATACCATGTCCATCAGCCGCTCGAATGTGCTCGGAGCTGAGCAAAATCCAAACGGCATCACACGGAATTGGTAGCGGCCATCCGGTTTGACGATGCACTGTGCAAGCCGCATAAGGCTCCTCCCCCTCGGGTGTCTTGGGTTTCGCTTAACTCTCCTTCTTCTTTTCCTTCTGACAGCTTCTCGCGATATGCCCTTCTTCATCGCAATTAAAACAGCGAACTGGATTCTTCTTTTTCGGTTTCTTGCTCCAATCTCTTTTCCCCCCTTCTTTCTCCTTTTTCTTCGAAGGATCCCTTTCCCGGGCTAGCTCGTCCCGCAACTCCTGGATCTGACGCTGTAGGTCTTACATTTGATCAAGACCTACTGCTCCGACAGCAGGCTTCTCACCCTCTCTACTCCTATCCTCATAGCCTCTCTCATAGGCTGTTCTGACGGCATCCGCGTGCAGTCTCGCCTCCTCCAGGAAATCCTTACACGTCTTGATGCCCAACACGTAAAGCCTCTCGTACAGGACTGGGCTCAGCCCCCTGAACAGGTGATCAATGCGCACCACTTCAGCCATGTCTGGCCGCGCAGTGTCCATGACATCATGGTAGTAATCCGTGACATCCTCGCCCTTCTTCTGGACTCTCATCCACAGCTTCCTTTCTATTTGCCGCTTCAGATTTACCGCCACGATTTGCTTGAGGAACAGCGTCTTGAGCCCTCGCACCTCTCTGAAGTGCTCCGGTTCATCATCCGTCGCGGCTACAAGAATATTCCGGTCCTCCCAGTTATCCGGTCGGGCGTCTCTCGTCTCAAGGCCTACAATCCATTTGTAGGCAGCACCCTCGAGCGAGACGTCGATAGCCCTTGCTAGATCGATATTAGACAAACGATTATGGCAGCTGATCCTTTCAAATCGGTCTTTCCACTCAATTGCGTTCTTTTCGGACGTGCCCCGTAACTTTTCGGGCTCCTTGTAGTGGAACATTGGGCGGTCCGCCATGTCCTCCTCTTCTTCCAAAAACGGATCTCAATCTAGCTCGGGATCCTCCAGAGACTGTCGGCTCGGGAATCCTCCCACGCTGAATCCGCTTCGTCCCTGTTTCACGGATGTCGCTTCCTGCGGATTACTGAACGCTCTTGGTCGTAGGCCTTCACGCGGATTTCTTCCTCTCAAGCCTCCCGCCTCCGACAGATGGCTACTATCGGTACCTGACGAACGGTCGATGACCCCAGTTTTATCAGCTTCCACGCCCGCTGCGCTTCTTTCGCCTGTCACGTCTTCCGCTTGTGCCGACACATGACACACTTCCTTGCTCCCGGTCATTAACCCCAGTGTTCCAAGCGAATTCGGGTCACCCGTCCGCTTCCACTGCGACAGCGGTCCTTGATCCCGATAAATGAACCGCTCTTCCGGTCGCTCTTCGTCCCCCGCCCTGGTACGTACGTTCACCTCTCGTCCGTTCCCTTCCTCATGAGCCCCCTTACACTGCTTACGTGCAGCCCTCGGTTCGTAAGTCCCCTCCGACACGGCACTTCCCGCTCTTGGATTCCTATAATCCTGGCCGCTCCGTTCTTCCTCAAATTCCTCGCCTTGTAGCTCGGAGTCCGACCGGAATTGTTCCGGATCTTGAACTTCCCTTGGTCGGGACACTTCACTAGGCAAACATGCAACCCTCAGCCACAGGGTGAGCTCACTTGCCTCTGCAGGCGGGCCTCTTGAACGGCCCTTTACCCGCGTTGATGCTGCGTCTACTGCCTGCAATTGTGATCGCCCAAGAGGAGTAGCTGCCCTCACACCCGAGTAATAAGTGTGAATTTCCTTGGCCACTTCCTCTCCTGCCCGCCTACGGCTTTTTCTCCCCGCGTCTGCTATCACACTCCTACCGTGTGACATTCACTCGAGGATCCACTGTGATCCCACTATCAACTCCACGCTTCCTCAGACCGTTGCTGTGGTCTCGTGCCCGGCAATAAATGGCCGAGTCCGCCTTCCAGAGACCCCTCACAGCAAACGCCTAGCCGAGTCAAACGTGTCTTTGAATAGTGAAAAAACAGGAGCACCTCCACCATGTAACAGATTCACTGGGGGTATTACTCGTTGGCAGGTTACACGATACACAGCAGTACACGACAGCACTAAACAGCACTTACAACACTACAGCTACATAGAATCACTATACTGGACTGCCCCTCTGGCCAGCCATAGACGGGCTTTTAAGGCCTCTGACATACGGCCAGAGCAGCAAAGTCCATTGACCATTGCATATTTAGGCCACTCAGCATCCTGGGTTGAGCGACAAAGTACATTTGCACTACAATACATCGCTACAAATTCTCATTGTTTATAATTGTGAAGGGAATTTCCGAACCCTTATGCGAAATGAATATCCATACAGGTATACTGAAGAGAAAACTATTATCACCCATGCCAATCTGTCGGTTGGGTCCGACTAAAGAATCTGGGTCGTAAATCTTTTGCAAATCACAAAATTTTTTCATAAAGCTTCAGTAATCTTTTTTGTCATTCTTTTGTTGCAGTATAGGTTAGTGAAAACGTTGCCGATTAGACCACTCTTTTGAAGATTTTTACTGGAAATTGAATCTCACGTCTATAAATTGTAAATGACCCTCTTTTCGTAACCACTTGTTGATAAACGATTCTTTTTTTAAATATTTTTTTACCCTTTACTTTACTGATGTTACTGTTTTTGAGTGATGATGCGTTGAGTTTTTTATTGCCTTGTAGACAATAAAAAAAACTTTAGGTGACTCAATTTCTAGTTTGTCGTGACTTAACGTTCATTTTTTACGAGAAAACAAGCGGAAAGGACAAATTTGGTGACATGGCAACAAAACAGATCATAGTCTATGCAGACAACCAGTGGCGTTTTAAATGTCAGGTCGAAGCTCTTGTTTATTTTTTTGCAGTTGTAATCTCTACTTTTCTAAATCCTTGTTTTTCATTTAAATATTGCAGTTTATTAAAAAATCATGTTTCCACCAACTGATCAAGAGGTGGAAATTGTCCTTAAAGCTAGTAGAATTTCATAAAGAGAAAGAAAACGCCGGTTAATTGAATTAACTTCGCAGTATGCGACGCATTTACGATATCGATCTGTAAAAATACTTGAAATTTGGAAAAAGCAAGGTGTAGCACATGATATCTGGGTTAGAATAAAAGAAAGAGTAGATCTGGTGCGGAAATATAACTTGAAACCAAGAGCACCAAGAGAAAATCAATCGTTCATTCAGGATGAGGTAAGACAATGGGATTTCTGTTTGTTTCTTTGTATGTAATTTTACGTTAATTTCACAGTTAACTCAGCTTGATGGACAAATCGAATAACTCGATAAAGATGTTTGCAGCGATAGCGATTTCCAAAGTAAGTAAAATTGAACTGTGTAAGAAAAAACCTAAGCAAAACCTACTATAACAAATAAAACTTCTTTTTTGATGACACAGGGGTAGAAAACTGTAAACGAAGCTCACTTACATTTACACAGCTACTGCGACATTTTGCTGCACGTACCAATAAAAAACAAACCATCTGCTGACTCTCATTAAAGTTCACGAGCCATTACCCGATTATTCTTTACTGACAAACACTGGAAAAGAATTAAGGAAAATCGATGGACTTGACTTTCTAGCATCAATAAATGACCCAACACACAAAAAACTGTCTGAAGCAAGGCTGATTAACGATGGGAAATACTTTCATTTCGGAATTGAGAATGCATTAAAAGGCAAATCCGTTGGACTTATCCATCGTGATGCTGACCTTCTCCAGTTTGTTGACGTCTATCTCCAGAATCCAAGTCTTTTGCCAAAAAACTTGCGCGACAGAGTAAGTGATCATTTTAATTATCTGTGGGCAGGCCTGTACTTTTAACTTCAACACAGGCAACCAGCTGTTTATGTTTATATTGTCTGATCTTGTATTTGAATTTTCCCATTTATGCCGAAAATGCAAAACTACAAAATACTCCTGTATGCTTTTGGTTCGTTTGTATTTTGATGAAATAGAATTAGTCTTTTTTCTAAATATTATGAGTTTTACCAGCCGTAACACACTATTATTAATCTAAAAATAATTACATTTGCAATTAAATTTAAGCTTTTGACACAAATTCCCAACTTGATCGAGCTAAGGCTATTTTGAAGGGAGAACTTCACGCTAGACATATTGATACTGTAACGGCAGTACCTCATTACAACGTCGATATCCACATCGACGAAGCAAAACTCAACGAAGATAAGAATGCAGTAACTATCACTCCAATTCTAGGAAGAATCCATTCGATCCAACCAACAGCAACACACAAAGAAGGTACCAAAATCATTTTGGACACATCTGTATTTGTAATTGGGTTTTATGTGGGGAAAGGAAAACCGGATTACATTTCTAGTTTTCTCTCCGAATTGATCGTGAATTCCGACGATTGTCCCCATCGAATTCAGATAGTGCGTGCATTCAAGCTCGTTGTTTGACAGCTTCGCTTCGTTGCATAATAGCGGATGGGCCCATGAGGTCTTACTTGAAACGGACAAAAGGTCATTCAGGGTACTGGTCATGGCATCGTTGCATTCAAAAGGGAGAAATGGTTAATCGTGCCATTCTGCTTCGAAGTGTTAATTCCCAAAGGAGAACTGACGCGAACTTTTTAACGTACCATATAAATAGCTTATCTGGTGATGAACACTTGAAGGATATTAGAGATGTCCGTCTTTTCGTAAAAATGGATTTCCCAATGGTTACAGGGTTTATAATAGATCCCATGCACACTGGAATACAGGGAGCTTTTTCCCGGTGATTTGAAGGTTTTATTCTTGTTCCAAAAGAGGGAAAACTAAGTAGTACCAAGATTGACGAAGCTGATCGTCGAATTAAATTCTTTCATTTATGTCGTCCTTTTGGATTTGACCGTTATGTTGGCAAACTTTCAACTTGTAAAAATTTAAAAATTCACGTTAAACGCAATATCTTGTACTACTTACTTTATCCCCTTTTTCAAGGAATTCTTCATGAAACCAATCTTGAACATATACAGTACGGCATGTTGCGGTTGGGAGAATTTAACAAAAAAACAGTCTCTAGAACTAATGTCATTGAAGCCCAAAAAACATTTCAGAAATATTCTATTGACCTTACCGAACTGGGTATCCCTTGTAGGTTTGTGAGCCATCAGGTGACTCATCTATGGGAGGACATTGAAAAATATGGGTGCGGTGTGGAGACTAACAGTTCTTTCCCTTTCGAAAGTTTTCTAGACTTCTTTCGGAGATGCTTGCGTAGTGGCAATCTTCAAGAAGAACAAATTAGAAATCGCTGTATCGAAAAGAGTAAATTCCAGCTACCAACAACTTCCTGTGGCATGATAATTGAAAACAAAGTGCAATTGGTTTTTGAAGCCAAAAAGTAAAAAAACAAAAACAAAAAAAACAACGCCCTTTACAATTCTTCGATAAAGGTGATTCCTGTCCCATAAAGCTTGCGAGTAATAACTTTTTTCTGACTAATCGATTCCTCAACAATGTATTCCTATAGGATAAATTCAGCGTTTTTGCCTGCATTGACATTGTCAATAACGGGGGCATTGTACAAGTAATCTCCAAAAAATTCCTCACTCTTGAAAATGCTTTTCAGAAACCATATATGTCTTCGAGGTTTCATATTTATTCTGGTTCTAACCTGAGTTCTCAAACGTTTGTGCTGCGTCCCTCTGAAATTTTTGTTAAAATGATGGCTCTTCCTTTGAACCCATTTCCCCCTATATCACTTGATAATGTTGGTTTGCGATGGTATTTGGTTCCTTTGTTCCGCTCGTATGAAAATGGTAACTGATAATACATAGCCTGCTCATGAAATAAATTTTCGTGTCTGCATTCTTTTAATAAAGTTACAAATACTGTTTTCGAGGGGGTTGGCAACTCGCAGAATCTTCGTACAGCCCTGGCCAGAATTTTCCTATCTGTCCTCTCATAGAATCTGATAGAATCTCTATAAAATCGGCATGGAGACTCCTGCTACCTTCGACACTGGCTACCTGGGGGGTCGACACTGGCTACCCCGACACTGGCTACCCGACACTGGCTACCCATAAGGCCGACACTGGGTACCCCGACACTGGCTACCCGACACCGGCTACCTATAGAGGGTGACACCGGCTACCTATAGTTGGCGACACTAACTACCTCTTTTTTGCTACCCTGTTACATTTAACGTAAGCAAGAATCCCATGGCCTTTTGTTTCTTGCCTGCAATTACATTCCTATATCCAACATGATGACCATGCGCCATTGGGGTCCGGAAACTTCTCAGTTGCTCCACCCGCCATAACAATCCAGTAACCACTCTTATGATCCAACCGCCGTGTATGATCAACCCACAAACGGCCACTGTGGGATTTTGTATGATCCTTCGACCGCTGGGTTCGCAGAACCCCTCAGTTGATCTACCCGCCACTGTGTTCGGGTGCGAATTCATGTTGTTATCCTGATGTAGTATAATTTTATTTAACTGCTTTCAATTTCTTTGCTCAAAGGTTTTTTACTTTGAATACCTTTTTTGAAATTTAATTTAATTTCGCTTGCCTTTACGTTTGATTACATTCGCGTATATTTACCAAACATTCGAAAAGCAATCATTTTTTTATGCAAGCCGAGGGCTTAGAATCGACGGAGGGTGGGGGGTCTTTTCATTGGACTATTTAGTTAATGCAAGTAAACGAATGTTTCTTACATTGAGTTGGACAGGTGGCCATTATAGGTAATTTTGAAGGGGTAAAAAAAGAAAAGAAAGGTAGCCAGTGTCGCCTACTATAGGTAGCAGGTGTCACCCTCTATAGGTAGCCGGTGTCGGGTAGCCAGTGTCGGGGTAGCCAGTGTCGGTCTTATGGGTAGCCAGTGTCGGGTAGCCAGTGTCGGGGTAGCCAGTGTCGACCCCCCAGGTAGCTAGTGTCGAAGGTAGCAGGTGTCGATTTCCCATAAAATCCTGATTTGTCGTACACTAAAATTTTGATATGCCGAGCCCTCGACGGTTTCTTTTTCCTTCGTTACGCCCAAGTCATGTGTCACCGGCCAATGCTTTCCCTTTTCGTTTGTTTCTGCATCGAAGGATGGTATAGTGGTTAGCGTACTTAATTTGTATCACTATCGATAAAGGTTAAAATTACATTCATCATTTCAATCATCAGCTTGTAAAAAATAAAAATAGTATACTCTCATACAACATAACGTACCGAAATGAATTACATGAATATGCAATGCTTTCCATAAACATTATTGAAAATTTTGTTAAGTTCGTGTTGGCGTGGGCATAAAGTATAGATAGTGTTTTGCTTCCTCCTTGGTTATTATACAACAATTTGGTGTAGTGGTTAGCATGCTCGCTCGTCATCGTGAGAGTCTGGGGTTAAAATCTTGGTATAGTCTGGAAATTGAAAGAATTATTTAAAAATAATTCTATTTGCATGGCTAGAGGACTTTTCAACACTCGTTGGCAAATGAATAAAATACTGTTTTTTTTTTATTTTAATTAAATTTTTTAATATTTAATTTATCACCAATCACGATACGTCAGCCCTCCATTTTATAACCGTTTATAACTGCTTTAAATCGGTTGATCATCAATCGCGATGGGGTTGGGCTGGCTTTTCCCTTTTTTTTTCTTACCTTTCCTCTTTCAAAAATTGAGATTCCAACCCAAAAATGCCCCAAAAAACGCGTTGTTTAACCATCCCATTTAACGAAACCCATAACCAGACGGGAAAATTTCCTCGCGTATTTTCTACTCCTTATGAAGTACCTTTGGTTTCGTATTTATGGCATCCATAGAATCGCGCTTTGACGATATGTGATCCCCTGATGTGCTCTTTGACACTAATGACAAAGCCTCTGGCTGGCATATTGCACAACAATCCATAACTAGCAACAGAAAACGTTTTGCCATAAGAAACGAAGCCTTCTTTTTCCAGTGTTGTGGCTTCCGCAACCAAATGCGCAAAGAAATCGTTTACCGAGAAAGTTTTCTTGATCCCATGATAGATGCCAACAACTACTATATCAGAATTTTCTACTGCAAATATAGATCTAAGAATCGGGCAAAACTGTACTTCGCTGCTTTTTGTCAATGACAGTCTATCTATATTAACCATCCTACATAGCACACTTCTACCGGCGGATGTCCGCTTCCTGGCCGAAGATCCGCAAGACATCATGTCCTTTCAAATTTGATCACCCGACAGACATCCCTGGGACTACCCAGGACAGTCCGGGTAGTCCCAGGGATGTCCGTCGTTGTCAGATGATAAAATTTTACGTCCAATGGCAGTGGTAAAATATAATCCGAATGACTTCCCTGCTACTGCCAAAAGTACCTTCAAAAGTTTCGTTTTTTGTGTCTATATAAACGTAGTTTTAAAAAATTAGGATTAATTAACCATGGTTAAGTATTAAAAAAAAACATTAAGTGGATACATTTTTTCCAATGATGGTTTATTTTCATATTAATAACATAATAATAAAAAAACAGTTTATATTTGAGTCGTTATTTTTTCGTAATCTTTTAAAAACATTTCAACATTGCAAACAAACAACAAACATTTAAATGATTTCACCCTTGCCCGGCTGATACAAGCCCTTCCTAATGGTTGAAGGGTGATGATGTTGTGGAAACTGAACAAAAGAAGCATTAGGTGACTGGAGAGTTCATCTTTTCAATATTTCATACTTTTTTGCCATTTCTTTTTTTTTTCCTATTCATATTTCAGTTTTTTTTTTCAATTACTTTTTTCCCTCACACTTGAACATTTTCTTCTCTCGATTTTTGGCAAATTGGCAAATGAACAAGAACCGTTTTTTACCGAGCTCTCGGACAAAGAGGTGCCGGATTCAGGAAGACTTACACTGACTTCGTTTAAGTTTACGTGATGCGGAGAATGTAGTAGTAACAAGTGATTGTCGGAAGAAGAACAATTTGTTCAAAATGGGAACAACGGCATCTTTTTGGATGGGGAGGAAGAAATTGAAGATTTTTAAAGTTGCTTTGATTGTTTGTGATGGGGTTTTGGTTGAGTCTACCGATGATACATTTCCTACCGATAGCGCTTCATCTGACTCAGAATACGTAAGCAATGAGGAATCCGTAAATGATACTGAAAATGATGCACAAGTTGATGAATTATGAAGAGGAGAATAACGTTTCGCATAATTTCCGTCGTTTGTTTGCTTTATGGGCAGTAACATGGGGGGGGGGTCCATCAAAACACGATTGATGCATTGCTAGCCATATTTCACTTATTTCAATGGGAATTAGATTTATCAAAAACTAATAGAGCCCTTTTGAAAACGCCTAACGATGTAAAAAAAAATCTCTTTCTCTCGGGTTGTATTGCCATCAAGGGATTTCGAAAAAAAATTTAGTAAAAATTTCTATTTATTTCAACATTTAATTTAAAGAATTATTTAAAAATACAACAAATAACACAATTATATAGTCAACAAAAATATATTTATTTTATAGCCAAATTAAAGCCCGTTCGGATATCCATGGAATGCCCGACGGCGCTGATTAGGGCAGTCAAAAACAATTTAAAAGACTCCCGTTGGACATCCAAATCGGAGGTCGGGCTGTCCGACGGATATCAATAAGATGTACTTAACATCCGACCTTGTAATCTATCGGACATCCGACGGACTGTGATGCGACAACCACATTTGAATTTTTCATCACAATACATTTTTTCAGAACGGAAATTAAACCATTCCTTAAACCTAAATGTACGTAACTCCCCAAGAGAAACTTGTTCAAGCAAAAGCTTTCCTCGCAGGGTTTTCATTTATGTCTTGCAATTTTTCGGGAAGTATGTCAATCCCGGATTCTCTCGAAGTACTTGCAGCAGCCAGTCAACATGAAATTGAGGTGCTCGGAAGTCTCTCACCCATTTTGCCAAACCATTGCTGACCGATGCTTGTAAGAAACCGTTATTGCAGGCCCGTCCATATCCTCTTGAACTACCAAGCAACTAACATAATCTGACGAGTGTGCTGTCAATCACACTGGTACGTCGTTGTAAATGAATCCAGTGGTAGAAGGACGGTTGCCAGTATTTTCTGCAAAGTCCAAGTCAAGACAGCCCAACAAGTTCTCCTTCCTTTTTCTTTCAAAACAAAGTCCATAGTGTTTAGTCCCGGTTAACTAGGATAAAATTCTTTTTACACCATTCCGGTGACCTATTCCGAGATTTTGGCAAAACTCAGACACTTGTCCAACTGAAAACGCAATGTCAAACCAACTGCTTTATACACAGTGTTGAATGTAGCAAGTTTTCACCAGCAGAGGTGTCCGGTGACATCGATTAAGTAAGACGTACGTTAGGAAGGTGGTATTAATTTTTAATGGCAATGTTCAATATTGAACCGTTTTACTGTTTTACTGATAAACTTATTTGAGAGATGTGTAGTTTTCGTCTGGGGCTATCTCTGACAATATCCAGGCCTCTAAAACGGTCTGCAAAGAACGATTGAATTTCAAAATGAACAATTAGGTATGTAAGAATGGATGAAAGAGTGTCTTTTTTGTTTGTGCAGATGAAGCAATCGTTAAAAAAATTGTACTACTGTAAATTTCTCCTCTTGGCAACGATAGTAACACAACTACCAACTGCACAACGGGTGAGTCAAAATTTTAGCAAAAATTCGTTAAACTTGGTGTTTCAAGCTCTAGAAGCGGCAATGCATAGATTTTTGAAGATGGCATACCTCATCTTCCCTACCTGATACCACAAAACCTCCAGGTTGTTCTAAATATAGTTCCTGTTTTAGCTGGCCATACAGAAAAGCTTTTTTATATCCAATTTGATCATGACAAGATCCCTGGCAGCAACAAGGCAGAGAAGAGTGCGTTAAGAAATTTTTTTACCACAGGAGCATAGGTGTCTTGGTCCTGTGGTGTCCATTCCATAACTATGAGTGTATCCTTTCGCCCCTAACTGAGCTTTGTACCAAGAGTGGAACATCTTTATGGCCGGGACTCACTTTAAACACCCACTTGGCTTTGATTGGTGTGGCCAGGTGTTTCCCCATTCCATTTTTTATGTGTGATGCATATTTCACTTCAATGAGGGGTCTCCAAAGATGAGCGTCCTCAGATGACATAGCCTCAGTGTAGTACAGTGGCACGTACGGTGGTTCAGTCAGGGTAGTATTTGAAATTAGTGCCAACAAGTTATTCCTCCACTCCATAAAATTTCAGTGTGGGATCGTCTGAGTTGAACGGGTGGAGAATTTGTGGTTACTTCTTCCTCAGTTGAATCAGATAACTCCTGGGGAACTAAAGGGGCTCGGTTATCTTTACAATCTGATTTATCAGTGGCGTCAGATTCTTTGGCATTTTTTTTTCAGTCATCTTCTATAGTTTCACAGTTTGAATCTGGAAAAACAAAAATGTGTTCACTTTCAACAGATGAATATTGGAAATTGTGATTTTGTCTATTAAAACGTCTCGGCTAATAACTATTTTTTTCTTGTCTGGAATCCATACTCTGAAAGCTTTTGACGTTTCGAAATAGCCTACAAAAATATCTCCTTGACTTTTGGGATCAAACTTCTTTCGAATGGCATCTGGTAGGTGAACAAACGCTCGAGCTCCAAAGATTCTGAAGTAGGAGATGTCAATTTTTTTCAGATACTTCATTTTTAAAGGCGTGACATGAGCTGATTTTGATAGGACTCTATTAAGAGTATAGACTGAATAAGGCACGGCTTCTGCCCAGAGTTTTAGTAGTATACGTCTTTATAAGACTGCGGGCTGCCTATAAAAGCGTTTGGTTAGCTGTCTCTACTACATCGTTTTGGAAAGGAGTATAGGGAGTGGTGGTCTCATGGCGGATGCCTGAGTCTTGAACCCAGATTTTAAATTGGTTGCTCGTAAATTCACCTCCATTATTACTACGTAGTGTTCAAACTGATTCCGCTGTTGAATTTTTCAAAGAAGTAGCAAAGGCACGGAAGAGATCGGGGACTTCATCTTTTCTCTTCAGAAAATGAACTGTAGTCTAGGCACTGTAATAATTCTTGAAGATGAAAAAGTAACGTAATCCAGAAGGTGTAGTTGGTTCTATCGGTCCAAAAACATCTGAGTGAATTAAAGGTCCTATGCGTGTTTCTCTTGTTCTGCCTACAGGAAACTGCTAACGATGCATCTCGCCTAGAGTGCACCCAATGCAAACAGTTCTAGAGTCAGGACGCTCAGTATTTAGATTTAGTCCTTGGACAAGATTTTGGGATGAAATGTTCAAGATCGTATTCATAGAAAATGAGTGAGCCGTTCGTGCCATGTAGCCATAGGAAGTAAAATGCTGGCATAAAGTGCTATGTCGTCATGAGCAACTTTAGCAGTAATGTTCAGTCTATAGAGGGTGTTACCAGACCGTGTTCATGACAACTCGAGAGTACTGTTGCGATAGAACAAAACTTCATTGTTGGAAAAAATGGTTTCAACTCCATCTGTTGTTGCCGCTGCAATAAAGAAAACATTTATTCTAAGTTTTGGCATGCAAAGCACACCTCGAATAAGAATAGGAATCTGGTTGAAATTAACTATGGTGACTGCATTTACATCACCTTGTCCTAGTATTAAGAGCCTCGTATCACCAATGCTAGAGACGTACCATGTGCCTGAATTAATTGCCTTAAGGTGCCAGATGATACATCTCTGGTCTGTCATATGACGTGTGGCTCCATAATAATCATACCAGAATGAGTCATTTCGTATGACTGGGTTAGTGAGTGACTGATAGCTGTAATTTTCTTTGTTAGGTTGGTCACCTGTTAGATCAACTTGACTATAATTTGCTAAATTTGAGGAAGTTTCCACAACATGTGATCACCTCTCACGTTCGTCTCTTATTCGGTTGCGACAGTTTTTATTGAGATGATTAAGGCCACCGCAATAATTGCGTTCTCTTGAATATTGGTTGTTTGCACGCTCGCGACCTAGTCCTCTGAATTTAAGACCTTTACTGTTACGCCCACGGCTTTTGACTCCACGAACTCTAAAAGGCTGACTGGGATGACTCAGAAAGTTGATAATAGAGTGGTGAGATTGCGTAGGATATTTGTTTAAAAAGAATATTACATCTAGAGAGTCAGGTTTACCACTGTTATACAGCTTTGTGGCATTTTCTTCTTTCAATACACGCTGAGTCAGCAAGCACATTTTCTTTTCTCATAGTGGAACATTATTCTAAACTGATAGGAAGTGTCGAAAACTGGGTGGCAGTGTGGCAAGGATGTTTGTCAACACTTGGACTTCTGTTACAGGTTCATCCAGGTCTTTAAAGGCGGGTTTTGGCGTCTACCTGGTTCATCAGGAATGAGGTTGACTCGCGACCAACCGTATTTTAGTGTCAACCTGGTTGAACTGAACTAATGATTTGGTGACAACTGAAATTTTTTTTCTTGGTGGAGTTTCAACTTCAACCGTTAGACTAAAAAGCCTAATTCTACCATGGTCCTAGAGTATGGTAGAACCAGAACCGAAGCAGACGACCCAACCCTTTTTCTATGCCGAAGAAAATTGTAATATGTCAACAAAGGCTTCACTAATAATATCTAAAAACCAGCAGATGTAATAATTTTTCTCATTTTCCGTTGTCCATATTTTTCCTTGATTACAATAAGCTGTACAGTGTAGACAAAATCAAGTGTTACGTTTTGTGTGATTACATATTTTACACTATGGCTGAAGGCAGTGTTATTGGTCCCGTTCCTAATGAAGAAAAAATGAAAGAAAGAAAATTAATTTGGTGTGGAAATCGTTGTAAGTCCCAAAAAAAGGTTGACGATGAAGCCACAAGATTTTTTTAAAGTAAAATCCCTATTTATTTGAAATATTTTATTTATTCGCCATCTAATTATTTGTAATTTTAATACAGCACTGGTCAAAGGTAAATAGAGTAAACTAAGTAATGGTTTTAGCAAGAAGAATATGATATGGGAAGATATCGGGGAAGAAATGAAGACAAATGGATACAAAACTAGTGAAGGCAACAAGCCTGGTGTCATTTGCTCACAGAAATGGAATTATGTGTGGAAGACCTACAAAAACTTCACACTGCTTGTTGAAAAAACTGGATCAGGGGCAGATGTATTACATATGAAGCCACAGTTTTATAATGAAATTCGGGAAATTTTAGGTATAATTTTTATAATAATTTCAAAAACCTGTGTAAACATAAACCTTTGTGCTATACCTGCAATAACAGGTACAGCACAGAATGTGCACTCACAATATCTATGCGATTCAGTAATGGTTACTCAGAATCCTACACGTATGGACATTAAAGACTTCGCCAAAAACTAAAAGATCTTGTTATGATAATTCTATGTTTAAGTTCTTTGTAAAGAATTAATCATTATTTTAATTATTGTAGAAAATAAAAACCCGCCTTTTAATGAGAATGACGGCGAGGCTTTGAATAAAATCCATTTCTCTGACGACGAGTGTGACGAGGGGGATTATGATGAAAAACATGTTGAACCAAGATCGAAAAAGCGGGAAAGAAATTGCAAGGGTTCAAATGTTGAGAAAATGTTAAATATGTTGGCAGTCATCAGTAAAAAAAAAGAGAGAATGAAAGACAAAAAATGAGACTCGAGAAACAGAAACGTCATCAAGAGAAAATTGATCAATCAAAGAACCTTATCGAGATTCTGCGAATGGCTGTCAAGAATCCTAAATGAACAGTCATAAGTAATTAACAAATGAAATTGTGAGTGATAGCAAAAATAAAGTAAATAATGAATTACAATCCATCCTTATACATACCAGGGAAAACCAGAATTCATCTGAATACCTGAAATGCACGAAGAAAAATATGAATTAGTTGAAAAAAAATAAGGAAAACCGCCAGCATCTTTCACATAAGCAATCAGGAGATATAAGCAGTGCAAGTGATACTACTGACGAAGAAGCATATAACAATAGTGATTAAAAAGAAATGTTGTTTAAGATCGATTTCGTCTCTCTCATTTGTTCATTCATCTTCCGCACCTTCATTCCTGCCTTATCTTCGTCGTTGTTTACATGCAACAAATATTTGTGTTATTAACAATACGTGATGTCACACGTAACTAAGATTTTCATTCCAGTTTTTTTTTCAGTAATTGAAAATTAAATAAAGTGCTTTTATAAAAAGTACGGAAACCTGAAATACTAATTATTTAGCTGGTCATAAGTTGTTTGATTTTTACATTTTTATTTGTAGCCAAGAGGACCTTCAAAGAATCAAGGAAAAAAACAATCAAGGCAATACAAGATTATCAAATTTCAGCAACGAGCAAATGCGATTACATTTCTGGTATTAAAAGAATTTCTTATTCTTTCTCGCTTGCCTGGGCACAATAATGTGGAAAATTTTGGTTTTCTCGTGGATCACAGCGGTTTGGATTCACATTGCAATGGAGGGGAATGTGACAATAACTTTCGCGATTGATTTCCCCTTTCTGAATGCAAATGTTAGCAATACACACGAGGATACAACAACATTACCAGCATTTTCTATTTTAGCATCTACATTTTTACGCCTTCTGAATCTTCCTTTAATTCACCAAATAAATGTTCGCAATTATTTAACTTATTATAAAGAAAACTGCGATGAAAAATATAACTATCTTGGGAGCTACCAGGAAATCCACTGAAAACGTAGAAAAAGTTCCGTCATACAGGACAATGGCCATGATGACAAAACTATGAAATTTTTGGTAGTTTCGATATGGCTTCTGGTCTGCCAAAAGAGGATGAACAGGAATATGGCAACCGTCAATTGCACCTAAATCTTCTGGGAAACCAAATTTTCCCTTCAACATTAATGCAATGTATGGCATTTCAGTTTCAACGGGCCACTTAAGGAGACGTGATTGATGTTCGAAAAGGAGCTGCCACGCTGCTACTTTCCATCAACTTTTCTGACACACAGACAATTGCCAACAATTGGTTGCATCCATTTCATTGTGGAAAAATGTTTGAAACCTGGGGATAAAAGAATGATTATGATACGGCAAAAGGTAAAATGCAGCTAGGTCAATTTACCTCAACAGTGAAGGCTGACTGGCACGTAGAATGGAACAAAAAACTTCAACAAAAAAAACTCAAACAAGAAAATTCAACAAAGCCTCTGAGAAAATAAATCTATAATTTGGACATAAAACATATTTCAGTAATTAGTATTACCATTTCTCGCAGTAATTAAAAATCCCTAAAACAATAGACACAACCGCCAAAGAACCAAGAATAACTCGCAGAACGACTGGCGAAAAACATAGAAGGGGTAAAATTAGGCACAAGACAATAAAAAAATTAACAAAAGATTCGAACCCGATCCAACAATCAGTTGGGCACACTGAATCTGGAATGAAAGTATAAAAGTGAGAATTATACGACAGCGTATAAATTAAAAAATAAATAAATTTTGACTGCACATAGCAGACAACCTGAGATAGAGAGAAGGGTACACCGCTGCCGCATTTTATGAAAGTTGTGGTTTTCGCCGAATGATGGAGTGGTGGACGTGACTTCAGCTCAACTTTCATTTTGGCGTCAAATGAAATGTAAACTTGGTTAGCCCGACTTCAACCAACCGTGTTTATCTAAAATCCATTTTGGTGTCAACCTTATGGTTGAGTTCAACTCAAACAGGTAGACGCCAAAACGCGCCTTATGTTGAAAGACAAGTAATTAAATGGCCGAGATATGACACATCACGTTGCGATCGGGTTGATACTTATACTCGAAAAATTGTTGCAGTAATAGGTGTTTGTTCTCAGCAGCTTTTTTGTGAATGTTGGGTAGAGAGTCTAACCCCCCTGTCATTTACGGTCTGGCATCCGTAAAGGGTATTCTGTTGCTGTCTCTCTTTTATGGCAAATAATTACCTATTTATTATTATTAATTTGATATAATTATTAATATAATTACCTATTTAAGAGCCTGTACATCTCTGGCTTTCCAAGCATCAATCAACTTTTGATTGGAAGCAGTCCCATCAGACTTAATAGCCTAAAGTATAAAACATGAGTGTAAAACTTACTCGCACACTTATCTAGTAGTATAACTTACTGCAGTATAAATCTTTTCCACCTCATTTACAACATCAAGGAGATTGAATGCCTCCAAAAGTACCCAGCACCAAAACTTCCATTGATGGAAATTGCACCCGTCAAACTTGACTAAATGACTAATGTCTTTTGATGTTGAGTGAGACATAGTTTAACCACAGATAATATTTCTCAATGTAAATTGGCATATGCTGCGTCCATAACCTGTTAGAGTGAAGATTTTAATACAAATATACAAAAATTTTGTTTTAACCTTTTAACTATATTGTCGCGGTTATTTGAGGCCCCATGGACTAGTTGTCACGTCCGGCGCTTCTGTATCGGCTATTGACCGCAACTCTACCCGAGATGTCCGGCAGTCTTGTCAGCAGATATTTCTCCCGGTAGCTGCTGTCTACGTTAGTGCATAAATACTTGTGTGTGTCCCTTGCTGTGCCCCAGTCTAGTTGTAACTGTTTGTTAGTACTGTGTGTGTGTGAGCGCACCGACAATGAATACAATCTTAATCGCTACTTGAGTCTCAGCGTTATTCCTCGGTGCTACATGGTGGAGATGCAGAACTTGTGGTAAGTCTTTGCGCTGTTTCATTCTATTGTGCTCTAGTTGTGCGGAGGCGGAGGCTGTTAGGGGCTTCCGAGAGTCGTCGACCCAACTGGCCTATGCGCCTTAAACTGTTGGGGTACGAAGCCACAGCACCGGCCGTGTGACGGGCGATTAGGGTGCGATAGCGCGGGGACGGCCATAAGAATTTCTGGGGAGGTAGGTGGGACCTAGTGGTGATTAAGGGGGCGTAGAGGCGGACAGTGGTGCGCTGCAAGGCGGTAGATCATCGCCGGTAACGATTGAAAAATCGGGAGTTAGACGAAGAGTCGTTCGTCGGGAGGCGGTAGGTTACCGTTGTGAGCGATCTGAGGATCGGGTTTTAGACGAAGAGTCGTTCGTCGGGAGGCGGTAGGTTACCGTTGTGAGCGATCGGAAGATCGGATTTAGACGAAGAGTCATTCGTCGGGAGGCGGTAGGTTACCGTTGTGGGCGATCTGAGGATCGGGCTTTAGACAAATAGTCAGAAGGCAGTAGATGAGTGGGGGTGCTGGTAGAGCCAGGGGAAGACAACGCCCTCGCGACGAGTTGGGCGATTTGCGCCAAGGGTTGATCAAGCAATTGTAGGTGGTATCGTCGAAACCCTCAACCCGAGTAACCTTGTGCGAAGGAACGGGAGTCGAGTGGACGACTGTGTAGGTGAGCCAGGAGGATTATCCGGGTGGGAAGACCGTACACGGGTAATAACGAGAGAAAATAATTTGGGGCAACATCAAGCTAGTATTAGCGAGGAGGAAACTCTAGCGTGGGCGGACGGCGAGGACAGCTCTGATTCTGAGGACAGTGAAGAGGGAGTAGAGTGGGATTTTGGCACTTTTCGACGGAGATCTTCGGTTGCAAGCGCTCGATTGTTACGCGGCAGGTTAGCGAGAAATTCTGTTGTGGCCGCGGCAGTTGCCCCCTCAATACCGTAGGGATGGCAGCCCAAATCAAATTCCAGACTCCACCCACATTCACCGGTCGGGATGGGGAAGACGTAGTGAGTTGGATCCATCGCTACGAAAAGGTGGGTAGATACAACCGATGGGGTGAAAACGAGTTACGGGATCACATTGAGCTGTCATTAGAGGGGGCTGCGGGCAAATGGTATGCGTGCATGGAGGCAACGGGCAATCTTACCAATGCGTGGTCGGACGTACAAGGGCCCCCGGTGGTCAGGGGAGTTAAATCGACACTGTTGACACAGTTTACGCCCGTAAACTATGTGCGACATAACGAGGCCAAATTGCGTGCGAGGAAGCAGGGAATTGAGGAATCGACCCTGGAGTACTACTACGACGTGCTTGATCTGTGCAGGAGGGTAAACGCGCGTATGGCCGAAGCCACGAAGCTAGCGTATCTCTGGCAGGGGTTGAGACCTAGTGTACTAGAACAATTATGGAGCTTAAAGCCCACTAACTGCGATGAGTTCCTCCAGGAAGTAAAGCGCTTCCAGGAGATGACCGATCGAGGGAAGCAATACGAGTGGGCTATGGGAGTTATGGGAAGGGAGGAAAGACCCACGCATGACCCATCGCAGCAAGATGCAACGGTAGAAACGAGGTTGGAAAAAATCGAGAGAATGCTGGGAGTTATGGGAAGGGAGGAAAACCCCACGTATGACCCATCGCAGCAAGATGCAACGGTACAAACGAGGTTGGAAAAGATCGAGAGAATGTTGGAGGAATTAATGTAGAGAAGAAAAAGAGCGGCGTGAAAGCAGCCGGAGACAGAGAAGGAGAAGCAGAGGGGAGGACTTGGCCAAGCTGAAGACCCAATTGGTAGAGAAGAGCGACACTGCATGGAAATTCTTCGATGGCGGGAGCGGTTGACTTGCTGAAAGTGGAAAAATCCCCCAACTTATGTTATTTTATGAACTCATGTACTTTTTTTTTCTCTCTCTCTCTCGGTTGATGTTTGGCAAGGTATTGTCTTTGTAGAGTGTAGAGGGGTCAAATGTTCCCCATGGTATGTTGAGTTTTTGGGATATAGAGTCTTATAGGAAAGTAATAGCGGTCGGGACGACTCGCTATCTAGGGAGGGAGATGTCGCGCTTATTTGAGGCCCCATGGACTAGTTGTCACGTCCGGCGCTTCTGTATCGGCTATTGACCGCAACTCTACCCGAGATGTCCGGCAGTCTTGTCAGCAGATATTTCTCCCGGTAGCTGCTGTCTACGTTAGTGCATAAATACTTGTGTGTGTCCCTTGCTGTGCCCCAGTCTAGTTGTAACTGTTTGTTAGTACTGTGTGTGTGTGAGCGCACCGACAATGAATACAATCTTAATCGCTACTTGAGTCTCAGCGTTATTCCTCGGTGCTACAATATTCTTTGACATACCTATCAGACTAGCAGAGAAGACAGTCATCCAAAAAAATTTTTCGGTAAAAATGATCCGATCGGATACATTTTTTAATCGCCGATCCGATCTCCGATCAATCTCAAATGATCGGATCAGTGATCAATTTTTTTATCTTGATCGGGATCGCGATCAATTTTTGATCGAAATCGCGGCAAGTCTGACTAGCATGCTTGTACCACATGCTCACCTGCAATGGAGCTATTGGCACAGAGATGAGGAATGAGGGTTGATGATAATGGAAGAAAAATGACGGGGATTGAATACACTTTATTTCTTGTTTAGGGGGAGAGAAATTTGCCACCGGCAGGGAGAACAAAGGGACTGGCTATTGAACCATTGTTGGGGGGGTAAACAAGACGCACTTGTCTACGTTAAAGGTTTACAGAATACACTAACTACACAAAGAAAATACTTCCCCTCGTACACATGGTAAGGCCCTTGCCCGCCGCAACCCTACCCCTGAAGGCCGCACTGTAGGTGACAGCAGACCCCCCTGTCTACAGGTAACAGAAAAAAGAATAGAATGGAAAAAAAAACCAAACATTAACAAAAAAACAAAAATGAAAATGTGTGGCTCTTCAGCTCTTCTGATGGGTTCACTCCCCTACACGTTAACCAGAGACTACTCCCCTGTAATCCCGTCTATGTCTGCTTAGGATCTCATGATGTTCAGATGAGTTGCATATGGAGCAGTGACGCGGTTGAGGGCAATCCGAGAGCTTCAAATTTCCCGCAACGGCCAAGGCAAGGAAGCATCCGAAACAGTGTTGTTACGAAAAAAGAAGCTCCAAGCGATCCTGGTTGGTCAGCAACATAAAGTAGTTGCATTCCACGATCTGCCGGTCTCACTTTGACGTTTTTCTAGGAAAGACCCGATGTAGTTACTCATCAGGGTCTCCTTTTCCGAGTTGTAGTGTACATGTACGTTATTGAGGTCCACGACCACGTTGTCCAGCTCCTCGTAAAGGCGTTTTACCACCAATTGGTGGGCATAGACTGCGTCAACATCCACCTTTCTTGCTTTCAACAGTTCTTGCTGACGTTCACGCAGATTGGTAATACACATCTTTTCCATTTCACGAGATTTCTGAACCTTTTCTTTTACAGATGCTGCTGATGGAGGCGAATTTTCAGCCATGGCATACGTTGGTGGAAAAAAGGTCACTTTAACGGGTTTTCACTACAAGTTCAAAGGGCTGTTATCTGCTGGTCCGGGGGCTAAACAGCTTCCCTGAGTAGTCAGAAGCTAAACAGTAGGGGACCTTATTTTGGCCTTTGCCCTTTGAACTTAATATAGGTGGCTTCGATAATAGATAGTCATCTTCACTCTTGCTTGACGAACTATCATCAATTACTGTTACCAGGTTTGAAACAACGGCGCTGAGAAGGACCAAGGATTTTCTGTTCATATTGATAAATGAAAAAACTGTATCGATTGTAACTAACGACTTTTCGATAAAAAATACTTGCAAGTTTAAAAAACAATACTTCTCTTACTCAATAATTACTATTGATATAAGAGTTCAACCATTTACACTACATTTTTTTACTTTATGATACCGGATTCGACTCCGACGACCCAATTTTTTCCTCTTTCCCGTAAACGTCCTGCTCTTTTGCCGTAGCCATAAAACACAGCTTTGTCACTGAACGAATACAGGGGATTTTGTGGTTACGGATCTTGACTTTCACCACTCGAACAACGTTATCAGACTCACTGGCATAACTTCTATCACTTTGCCTAACGGCCGCTGTCCACGTAATGTATTTGGCTCGATGACAACAACCAGGTTTCCGACGGTTACATTTGGCCGATTTTCAATCCATTTTCTTCTTTCTGTCAGATGTGGAACGTATTCACGTAGCCATCTGTTCCAAAAATGCTGGATGGTTTGACTTTTAAGAAACTGCTTAGCTGTTATGTCTAGCTTCTCGGCATCTACCA
This sequence comes from Daphnia magna, assembly GCF_020631705.1. NCBI lineage: Eukaryota > Metazoa > Arthropoda > Branchiopoda > Diplostraca > Daphniidae > Daphnia > Daphnia magna. The sequence continues at coordinate 8,187,660 of NC_059184.1, forward strand.
GTTTAAAAGAACATACGGACGGGAACCTCGGGGTAGAAAATGGTTCGGTGTCAACGTGTCGGGGTCTTCTGGATCCATACTGAGATGCGTTAATGGCCAGGTGATAGTTAGCTGCTACTTCGGCTATTACCGTTCTGAGGACTCAATCAGTGACCAGACCCCGTGCGAAACGTTAAGCTAGTCTCTAGAACGCCTAGCTAAAAAATAGCTTTACGTACTTAGGTTGGTCATAAAAATCTATCTGTAAGTTACATTACTGCTGAACAAGAGCAGCCTGGTTTCTACCATCAAGCTGAAACCTACCGATTCTAATATTTTGCTTTCAGCATTAATTTAACCATGGATAGCTAGTGACGGCCAGCCTATGTACGTAAAGCTATATTTAAGCTAGTCGTTCGACTTATAAAGTTTATAGGAAATGGTCTGAATAAACTAGCTGTATGATAGCAGAGCGTTAGCTAATCTGTACTATCAGCAAATTAATTTTACGAAATCGATATTTACCAATTAATTATAAATATTATTTTATTCTACGTTGTTTTACAGTCTGCGAATGGGAAAATATTTTTTTTTTTTTAAATTGTGACATTGATATTGTTGCTGTTAAAACCAGCAGCACACAGGCTGGACGATCAATATAATTTATTTGCAATGCTGCTGTAATATTATTTATTTTGACTCGTCTCAGCAGACATCAGTATAATTAGGCGCACTATAAAAAATAACTGTTTACAGTTTACTTAAATTGTAAATAAAATGCCACCTAAAGAGAAGGAACTTTCTCGATACTTAAAACGAAAATTGGAAGTTAAAGAAGCAGATTTCGATCTGCAGCTACATATGAAGGAACAAATCGAATTGTCGTCTATAAATGTCAGGGATGTTGCAGGAAACGAAGTTCAGCCGCAACAACAATTGAGTAGTTCGTTCGAAAGTCGACCACCTGAGGTAACATTAATTATTTGTATGATTTTATTACATTGAAATGATTTTTTTGAATTAAAAGGTATTTGACTTGACTTATGAAACCTGTGGAAATACTGGAGACACTGACATTGACATTGAGGCTTCAAATGCTGATGAGTTATTTGGAAACAACACTTACGAAGAAGATGATATGGATGATTACATTTTTATGGTAAAATGTGTTATTAGTTTATTCTTTTTCAATCTCTCTCACATTCTAATACCATAAAATTGAATGTTATAGGAAGGCCTGAAAGACTGTGATCGTGCCAATTACCTTGCTTTAGTGTGCTTGGCATATAAATTGAAACATAGACTATCTAATGCTGCGTTCAAGGATCATCTGAGAATTCTGAAATTGTTTACTGGATCAACTGTCGAAGAAATGACAAGTGCAGCTAAGTGTGCAGAAAAATATAAGAAGCTTATACAACCAACGAAAAAGGTCTTTGTATGCAATGAGAAAGACTGCGATACTGTACTAAACACTGGCGCCGATGGTGTACCTTTAGCTTCACAGCCATGTGGCCATCGCTTTAGCAAGGAAAAAAAATATTGCTATTTTTTAGTGCTATCTATCGAGCAACAAATTCAGTATTTGTTGGAGAGTGACGCAGCTAAATGGTTTGATAGTAAGCAGAACTGTGACGGGAAAACAAGAGGAGATATTCAAACCGGAGACTTGTATCGAGACAAAGTTAGAATCACTGATGAGCTCATACGTTACATCACTTTGCAACTTAACACAGACGGAGCTGAGTGTCACAAAAAAGCAAATTTACGTTTTGGGCATTTATGCATAATACCTAACGAACTCCCTTACTTCTTAAGAAGATCAAACATTCTCTTATTCGCCATATGGTACGGCAACAAAAAGCCCCCAAGTGGACCTTTCCTTGAAGCCTCAATATCGGAACTCCAGCACCTTGGGACCAAAGGAGTGCAGTTCAATCAACGAACTTATTTGGTGAAGCCATTAATTCTCACAACAGATTCCATGGTACGCAGTGTTTTTCTAAATGGTTCCACTTTCAGAGGAGAATGTGGATGTGATTTTTGTCTTCACCCTGGTAAGAATTCAGTTATTTGTGCGTGATTAAAATCTTTTAAAATCGTTGAATTATTTTCCCTTGCAGGAGAGATGATTAAAATTGGCCGTGGAAGTACAAAAGTCTACCCCGAACCGACCTCAAATCCTACTTTTGCACCGAGAACTGTGGAACAGCACGAACGTGATCTGATGGTATTTCAATTAAATACTTTTATTTACAATATATACATTCCTATCGAATTTGTTTTTTCATACAGACTGTTCTGGGTACTGGGAAACGCCTCAACGGAATTAAAGGCCCTTCTCCATTTTTGGCTCTTTTGGATTTTGATTACGTCCAGGCGCAAGTACCCGATTATCTGCATTGTGTCTGCCACGGAGGAATCAAGTTTCTGGTGGCCTTATGAACTGAGACCAAATACTTTAAACAACCTTGGTACTTAGATGAAAGAAAAACGGCAATTTTAAATGCTCGTCTGATGCAAATGAAGCCACCTTATGAGATAACGCGGACTTCCAGCCCATTGTCTGATATAAGTCAGTGGAAAGCATCCAATTTCAGAGCTTTTGCTTTGTATTACTTCACAGCGCTTGAAGACCTCCTGCCGAAGGTGTATTTCGATCACTTTCTTTGCCTCATATATGGAATTCAAGTATTATTACAAGAAGAGGTGACTGTTAACCTCGTTCTAGATGTAGATTTCCTTTTGCAACACTTCGTTCGTGAAGCTGAAGTTTTATATGAAAAAAAAACATGCGTTTCAATTTCCACTTAACAACGCATTTAGTTCGTGCTACGCTAAATTGGGGATGCATTTGGAGCTGGTCGACCTTCATTCCGGAGTGGTTCAATGGCGTTTTGGTGTCATCGACAAATGGGACACAGTGCGTTCCAGAGCAAATGGTAAAAAATCTTCTCATGAAAAAAGCTGTACGTTCGGATGCAATTACTCTAATGTTAAAGTACAACTTGCCGCAAAACGTCTCAGTACTGCTTAAAGATTTTCTCAACATTTCTCACCATGATCTGCTCAGTTCATTAGAAATTGACTCGTCCGTCTTTAATTTGAAACATCTTGGAGTTCCTAAGAAAAAATTTGCAAGCAAAGAATGCAAATCCGCGATTCAGAAATATTTCTCTTCCGTAGGTGATCCGGCGCCTTTACACATTAGAAGCTATCACTCTTACAAAAGATTTCTTTTTGGAAAAAAAGCAATATTCACAACTACAAGTTACACTCGTTCACCGAAACGGATCAACTATTGCGCTTATATGAAAAATGATGTGTTCTTTATGATCGAAGAAATTGTTTCGTTCAATTTCCAACCTGATGATGCCACGGGAAACGTTTTTTTACTCGGTCGAATCATGGGATCCATCTCTAAAGAAAAGTATTCTCCCGCTCCAAAATGTTTAGAATCCCTACATTTTTGTAATTTACCTGGACAGTCTACGAAATGCGTTGGCTTGTCATCGACCCTTCTTGCATTTAGTGCAAGTGATATTTTGAAAAAAGCCGTAATTGGATTTAATAATTGCCTTACTGAAACTTACGTTGTAACTGCCCTACCCAATTCAGTTGAGACGGATTGAATACAGGAAATTTAAAATCTCCAAATGAAAATTCACATTTCTTCTTTTAATTTGCAATTGTTACGGCAATTTCATTTTATACTCCGTTTATTGCTGGTATTTTAAAAATTATCAAAAACACAATTTTGCAACGCTTTTCATGTTTTGCCGCTCAGCTATTTCCATCTGCCTTCATTCTCGTTCATTTTCGTCTCCATGACGCGTTTTCTTTTTTGAAATTTGAAGTAGTTTATAGTTTTGATTTCTTATTGAAAAAAATGAGAAACCCCATAATATACGTTCTCGTTCGCTTTAAAAAAGGTAAACCCGAGCTAGGTATTCGGACTATGGATTCCATAGCTTTTCCCAAAACATTTGTGTCTCTTCCCAACCTTGAAGACAAAATCCGCATGCTTAAAGAGTTCATTTCTGAGAAGACTGATGTTGCTTTAAAGTAATGATAAATTTTAACTAACTGTCGAAAATTTTTATTAAAGATTGTTTGTTTAGTTGGCCCAAGCATAGTGCTTCAGGTGAAGACCCATCGATCCAATTGGAACTTAAAGCTGGGCCTGTCCTTTCATTCTCAGGTGATTATTGTTGAACTTTATCTTATATCGCATGCTCTTTCTAACCAATGTTTTTTTTATTGTTTCAGAAAACATAAAGGTGTTAGAACTAACACGTGATGCAATGCCAGAACCCAAATCAAAATCTGTACGGTCCACCAAAATCTTGCACTAAACTCCAAAATCACAAGTGGCCTCCAAAGCTGTTGCTTCCGTTCCCTATGCCAAGAAGTCTTTGCCTCCAGTATTTGGAAATACTTCAAATTCAGGTTTTTTAAATATTTATTTTGCAAAGTGTTTGTTATACGTACTCTTTTATTCTTAGAACACATACAGCAGAGCAAGAGAAAAACAAAACAAAAAAATCCAGCAGGAAGCAAAGATCAATCAGTCAAACCAACAGCTGACTCAGTCAGTGATTTGGGTGTAAGTGCTCTAGTATCATCTGAAAGCGAAGAATCAAACTCTGGTAATGAAGAAGGCGATTGGTTGGCTCCATCTCCTCCTTCTCGTCCGCCCAACAAAGTCCCACGGAGTGATGTAGTAATTTTTCAATTTGTGTTTATAATCACTGACATGATTACAGATTTGTCTTTGTTACAGGTTCACTGTATTGGCAGTGCCTCAAAAAGTAATGGTGCCGTTCATCGTAATGGACTTATTCTGACTCCTCCAGGATCTCGTTGTAACACGCCCTCATCTTTCCGAACTCCAAGTAGTGAGGTAAATGCAAAACTCGAGGTTTTCAATTTACTTATTCATTAATTTCTCTTTTTTTTCATTTTATTCATTCAAAAAGGTTTTGAATGACGAAGCATCTTCTCTGAATGATATCAATTGCCAATATGACGAAAACAGTCAGGCTCAGATCATTGAACAGTCAAATTCCCTTCAAGACCTTGAAGAAGAAAATTCTTTTTTCAAAGAACATCTGAATCAAAGTGTGATTGATTACGAAGATATGAAAGCTGAATACGAAAAGAAACTAGTTGAAAAGGACGAAGTTATAAAGAGTTTACGTGAGCATAACCCATTAGTACTAGCGCAAAGTAGGGCTAAGACATACCTATTCAAGATGTTGTAAATGTTAATTTGATTTTATCTTTTGAACAGCTCTAAGGGAATCTCTGTTGTTGCTGGACACCCCTCTGGCTAATTTGCCATCAAATAGCCGCCAGTCTGCAGCTGTAAACGCTGCTAATAGTGCAGCTCCTTCGCGTTCAATGGTGAAACTTCACGAAGATTATACCACCATGATTGATCCCAGCGCCCTCAGATTAGCTATGTCGTACGGAAAATCAGGAAATACGACAAAGTAATTTCAAGCATCATTCAAAAAATTTCTCACAGCCCATTTTTTTACTTTCCCATTTTTTTTTAGGGAAATGGGAAAGATGGTGGCCACTATAATGGAGGCTTTGTGGGACAAGGCGTTCATGGCTTCGCACTCCCTATCTGGTCGCAAAGCACCGAGCGATATGAACGACCCTATTTAAAAAAATTGCCAGCAAAGCCAGCCATTCCAGCCGATACAAGAAATGCAATTATACGTATGACAGACTTCATTATAAAATTTAGACTTCGATTTCACCTCTAATCATCTCCTATCTATTTACAGAGTTTACCATGAAATTTTGGGAGACAAAGCACAACATGAGAATTCCGGCTACCACGGTAAACCCTCTAATAAGTCAAAAACTACTGACCGAACACAGCTCTGTGAAAAAAGCATTAAACAACGAGGAATCTGTGGATGAAGCGGAGTAGCAAATTCAGAAATTTCACTTATTCCTTTTATCACTCCGAAGAGTCCCTCCCTCCACAAGCTGCCATTTATGTGCCTCATTGTTTCCCTCATCTGAATATGCATCAACTTAGCAATAATCCATGTTTGCTGTTACAGTCCATTTTTGTCATGATGTGATATAAATGTATAAACTAGTCTTTGCATTTAATCTCGTCATCAATACAAAGAAATTTGAACTCATTTGTATGTTACTACTATTAAATATAGAATAGGAAGAATATACTAGGTTGAGGCTTGCTTGTATTTAATAGGCTACTTAAATCGTAGATTCAACTAGCTTTCCTATAGCTGCTAAACGACCAGCTATTTTCCCATGCTCATGTTAAGTTTATTCTAACCCTGAAATTCCAGGCTGTTATTCCAAAATTTGATCCTTGAAGCAGCTAGCTTTCCCTCCCTAAATCGATAGTGTAATGTAAATGAGCTAGAAAACCGCTAACCGTTTCGTACGGGACTATTTCCCATGCTCACTTTAATTGCCCTCTTACAAGGCTGCACGATTCTTTCCCAAACTCCACCAAAATGTTGTCCGTGAGGGGGAAAGAAATGCCATTCGATTGGCTCGCAAGCCATTTTTTATTGAATTTTCTGGTATTGCTCTACAAATTTCGTTAGAGCCCGGCAAAATTTTTGCTCCCCAGCGACAAAATTGGTTCCGTTGTCGCTGTAAGCAACCATCGGCTTTGCTCGTAGACTCACAAATCGTGCAAAACAGAGAAGAAATTCTTCGAAGCTGGGACTTTTGGACACTTCCAAGTGAACGGCTCTCGTTGTTAGCCAAATAAACAGACCCACCCAACGTTTTCATGTCTACGCCCTCTTCCTCCGACTCGTACTGCTAGAGGGTCAAAGTAGGCAACTCCCGTATATGTGAAAGGTGAAAGATTGGGAGTGAACCGATGGACTGGTAATGATGCCATGAATTGTAGAATGGATTTCGATGACCTACGCTTGCACGGACAGCAAGTGTTGACTACTGATTTGATCAATTTACGTCCAGAAATTATCCAGTAACGTGTATGCAGATTCGTCAGCAACCTTTCCGATTTAATGTGAAGATTCTTTGTGTGGTGCTCCCATACTATCCAATGCGTTGCGAGCTGATCGGCTGCAAGTAAAATGGGATGTTTTGTTGAATAATCAACGGGAGCATGCAATATACGTCCGCTTACACGTAGCTGTCCAACTTCGTCCAGAAAGGGTCTGAAAGCAAGAAAATTTGACTTCAAAGGCAATTCCATGTTCTTCTTTAAGGAATAGATTTCTTCTGCAAATGCAAGTTCTTGCGCGCGATTAATGCACAGTATTAATGCCGTCAACATTTCTTCGGTCGTTCACTCCCCAACGGTTAGGTTGTAAACGCCCATCTTTGCTCTGGCATTTGTCGCGAATCTCCTACACAAGCGAGAACTCTCTGGATTTTTACCAGACGTAAATATTTTCTAACACTGTCATCTATCGTGTGAATGCTGTCTTCAGTTTTGACGGCAAAAACTTGAATAACGTTCACTTCACTTCCTTCTGACTCTGGGATCTCTTCGCAAGTATCCAATTCCGATGGATTGAGGCTCAGGCACAATGGACCTTCGTGGAATATCATCAAGTACTCTTCGGGTCGATGCCACGACTACACAGGTCCGTGGGATGGTTAACTCCAGAAACGTGACGCCATTGTCTTCGATTCGTGTTTCGGAGAATCTTACCTCTGTGATTATTCACAAAGGTTTCAAATCGGCAGGTCCGTGAATGGATCCAACGCAAAACAGTTTGACAGTCTGTGTGGAAGGTGACTTCACGTACGTCAATCTCGAGCTTCCGACAAATCACGAGAGCTATATTTAAGCCTTCTATCGCAGCCTGCAATTTCAGCTTGGGGATAGTGAGGCGTTTTACTGAAGATACGTGTGTTTTCACCATGACGAAGGACACGTTGGTCGACTGGTCCTCGAGGACAGAACGGAAATACACCATAGCTCCATATATTTTTTGTGCTTGCATCCGTAAATATAGCAGGTGTTGCTGTGTCCATCGTCAACGTTTAAATCGAAAACATCTTGGCATCGTCAGTAACTCAATGTTCTCCAGATGCTCGTACCAGTGGTGGAAGCGTTGGCCCAATTCTTCGGGGATTACGTCATTCAGACGATTCTATTCTCGTACATCCATATGTCTTGCAGGAGAGATTTCTTCAGGAAGACACTTGAAATAATACCGAGGAAGGTCTGTTTTTGGGAACGTCATGGCTGGACTGTTTTCGTATCTTGAACGTTAACATATCCGTCTCACCTTCCCACATAACTCCAAGTCTTCGCTCGATGGGTAGTTTTTGCAGATCAAGGTCCACCGTTGATGAGGCCAGCCCATAATCACGTAAAGCTGCTATCATCCTTTTTGATGAGGACATCAACTTCGTTAAGTTAAAACTGCCAAGATGTAAGAGTGTCTTTATTTGGGGGGGCTTGTTTTACTACCTTGTCTTCGAACTCGAAGGAGTCGAGGTAATTGTCAACGTAGAAATTTCTTCTAACGCTATCTGCTTCCTCCAGTTACTGGTCGCAATGATCGTCTGCAGTCTGGTTGGGGGCAAAGATACAGGTCGTTGGGAAAGATACTGATCCAAAGACGTAGACATTCATCCCGTAAACAAAACGGTAGGATTCCTGATCTTCTACTGGGTTTTTCACCTGGTGAAACATCTTCTTGATGTCCGCTCTAACAGGTACCGGGTTCCGTCGGAAGCGTAAAAGAACACCAAGTAGACTCACAAGTAAGTTCGATCTTCGTAACAGGTTCTGGTTGATTAAAGTTCCTCCATACTCAGCGGCTCCATCGAAAACAACTCGAACTTTGGTCGTGGAGCTTGACGGGCTCACGACCCAATGGTGCGGTAAATACCACGTTTTACTTGACTCCTTCCGTAATTCTTCGGTCATGAGAAGCATAGCGAGATTGAAACAGATGTACTCCTTTACAACTGGATCATACTTCTGGGCGAAGTCTTCATCTCAACGAAATCGTCTCTCAAGAGCACAAAGTTTTTTCAATGCAGTTGCCCGGTTGTTCGTAAGGTTTACGTTTTCCGTTTTCCATATTAGGCCGACTTGGTACCGATTAGCAACGTTCTTTACTGTTGACTCGAAAATACGTTGCCCACGTAGATCGTCTTCGGAGAGAACGGGTTGCTCCAGGTTTACATCTTTCGTCTTCAGCTGCCTGAATTTCTTGACTAACTCGTTGAGGTCTTCTTGACGTCCGTGTGAAACTATTTGGGTGACGAATGGACGTCCATCTTGTGGTGGGCCCTAGGGTGTTTCACTTCCGCAGTATTTTGGAAATTAATATCGGCGTATAGACATCGAGGTGTCTTTTGACTTAAATTGTTTACTGAATTTTTTATTTGATTTTTAAAATAATTTTTAAGGGTCGCCGTTTAAAAAAAACCGAGCTTTTGAACATTTTTTCTCACTTAATTTAATGTATATATTTTTATTAATAGAATTTAATTACGGCATGTTCAGAAGTTACTAATAAGAATAAGAAGAACTTATGTTTTAAATTTGAAAACCCATTGATGTTATGGTATCAAGAAGAAGATGATCAAATCGCTACCGCAGTCCTCGCTTCAATCAAAGGGCATCTGTGGTATCTCACGGAAGAGCTTGTAGTTCTAGCCTTGTTCAATGAGAGCCTATCTGATTTTACCAGGATGCTTATGGCGAAAAAATTGTTTGATACTCTCCGGCCTACTTCGTTTAAACCTGGCAAGCCAACTTTTCCCACTATTGATTTGGACACACCTCCATTGTTTCCCCAGTTCATCGGACCAAGATCCTGGCTTTTTTTCTCCATACTACAGCTAAATAAGTCTCAAGATTGGCTTCAGTTGCCACCAACGTTTTGGCCTCTAATGAGCGATTACTGCTACGCTAGGGATTTCGTCAAGAGACTTGAAGTCACAAACGATTGCGCAGAAAGAGGAGTCAAACTGATCGGCGATTTCAAGGACTACACAGATGACGAAACACAGCGCCAGTTTCTCTTACAAGTTGTAGAAGGTCACAGAAAGAATATTGCATCTATGCTAAAAAAAATTTAAATTCTCTCAAAAAATAATATATCATTAGAGGAATTTCAAATAAATTGGCGAAAATTTGAGAAGAATTTTAAAGAGTTTTAATCACGGCGACCCTTAAACTAAGTCCGATGGTTTTCAAATTTTAAACTTAAGTTCTTCTTATTCTTATTAGTAACTTCTGAACATGCCGTAATTAAATTCTATTAATAAAAAAATATATATTAAATTAAGTGAGAAAAAAGGTTCAAAAGCTCGGTTTTTTTTTAAACGGCGACCCTTAAACATTATTTTAAAAATCAAATAAAAAATTCAGTAAACAATTTAAGTCAAAAGACACCTCGATGTCTATACGCCGATATTAATTTCCAAAATATTGCGGAAGTGAAACACCCTAGTGGGCCCGTTTGACCACTTAGGCACCAACCAAACGGTGTTTTGAAGCCGATTGGTCCAATTGTTCAAGCCGACGGCTTAACAGAAGATATGTGGTCGTGGGCCTCTGCGACGTCGAGTCCAAGTAGTATAGTAACATCTGGGGTTGAAAGTTCAGGACATCAAGACCACGTAGGTGTGTCAAGGACTCCATTTGATGACAGTTGATTAAGGGGTTCGGCGTAACCTTCAAATTGTCGACGGCGTAGGCGTGTCTAACTTCAAACTTGCTTGTTCCGTCGACTGACGAGAGGGAGAAGTTCACAACCGAAGCTTGGACAATTGACGTGGCACCATCATAGGAAACAACAATGATGCGTTTAGGCTACCCAACTAATCCCAACTTATTTACTACATCACTCTTAATCAGCGTGGTCACTTCCGGTTTCCAGGAATCTGAAAGTGTTGACCCATTTTGTACCGACGCTAATACAAACGGCCACGATTTTGAAACGCACACGTCGCTTTACCGTTTCCTTCTGGTTTAGTGTCCAAAGGAATGCAGTCGATGCATGCGCTGATAGAGTCGGATAATTCGATAGTTTCCTCGTGAAATGAATTTGGATCCGTGAAGCAGGGGATGGTGTCTGGTTCCAACTCATCTACCAAAAGTACAAAGCTAGCCAGATTATGAGTCCTGCCGTTACAAGCTCGGCACCTCCAGTGGTCAGTCTTTTAGGCTATTCTCGTCACCGTTTTCAGTCGTCTTCCATGGGGCGCGGCTGACGGAAGTGACGATGCCGTTATTTTAGAGCCCTCTGCTGTCGAAACGTGTCCAATGGTTGATATAAGGGTAGCGTTCTGTCTCTTGACTGGCTTCTTCTCATCAAGCCGTACAGCTTTGGACGTCAACGTGGGAAAGGACTCAAATACATTTTTTCCATGCTGTTTACTCATATATTTTACGGTAACCAAGTCGTCCAGGTCTAGAATGTTCAATTCCACACCTACCTTTTTTTTATTTTCGTTCCACTTCTCCTTCAGGTATGACGTCAACTTTGCTTCGATGGCCATCAAGGTGGTACGACTGTGAAGTTCATGCGCATCCTTCGATTAGATAAGAGTCACCACTGCTCCGTGTAACCGGTTGGCGAATATCTTGAGGCTAGCAGCGTCTTGGCTCTTCAAATGGGGAATTTGCAGGAGATCATCGAGGTATGTCTGGTCCATGACTTCGGTGCGTCCGTAAACTGCGTCAAGACGTTCCTACACTACAGAATACATGGATCCATCAGCGAGGCAATCACCAATCTTGTTCCTGACTAGAATAGAAAGAAAACCAGGGTAGGGTAGACACTATGATATCCCTTCTTCCGTTAAAATGAAATAAAATAGTAAAGACCCATTTGCCTGTTAAAGAAACTCACAGTCGACTGTATATATATGCAATACCCTCCCACATTAGTTTACATTTAACCGTTTTTCGGTCTTTTTAACATGACCTCTTATGGCGAAACTTCTCCCCGGTTTTCATATTTTTTTCTGACTTCATGAGAAGAGTCATGTCAACAACAAAAGATCGGTGTACTCATCGATGATTTTGCTTTTGTGTGATATGTGGCGAATCCATGTAAGTGATGGTACGGTATTCGTACAAAAAAAACCTTTTCTTTCGTACATAATATTTTTAATAAGCATTATAATAAGTTCTAGTTATTACCATCGTATTAAAAATATGTTAAGCTTTATAATAGTTTAATTTCAAAAATTTTTACATCATATTTTCCCTCTAAATTTTTTTTAGGTTGAGTCAATTTTAAACCATATTTCTTCATAGATTCCCGCCTGTGATGAAGTGAAGTTATTCAGAAAGTAGACTTGATGTCGCTTTAACAGGGATAAATGAACGTCCCTACATATCCTCCACTTCACTACCGACGACTTTAAGTCTTTCTTCTTCTTTGGGAGATAACTGGCGAGCATTCTTCGGATTTATCATTGGCTGGAGTTTATAGGGTAGCCGGTGAAATAGGCCCGGACAAAATAGGACCCTAGAATATAGGCCCGACAAATAGGACCTACGAAATAGGACCCTACAAAATAGGACCACTTTAAAAAATATTTTAAAGCGGTCCTATTTCTACAATAAAATGGGCCTATTTCTACCAAATAATTTCAAGTCTCATAAGAGCATCGGAAAACATTTTCCAAAAATTGACCAACCAAGTCTAAGCAAGAGATGGCGGCTTGATGGAAACAGGCACTCTGTATATACTTTGCCTTTTTTCAAACCGCTATAACATCTGATATCATTTTCCCGTCTTGTTAATCATGCGTAATTTAGCCGAATTCAAGTTTTAATTTTTTAAACATTTTAACCGTAGCCATAACTATGAAGTTCATTTGTTAAAAATTTCAATTTCCTTTCAGAACTGATAAATTTTAAAGAATAAGTAAAGAAACGTGCTCACTCTGCAGTTTTTTCTCCCCTAGCCAGATCTCCCCTGTCCTTCAACGCGTCTTCCCTCTACCGATGCCAAGGCAATGCCCAGTGCTTTGGAGATGAATTCAATCAAACAATTTCGATGAAATAATTTGTACGCTGTTTTTGATTACATTTTTATTAACTATGAAATATATTTTAAAGCAAGAAACGAATATTTGTATAATATTTTAATACCAAAGCCTGGTTCAAAAATTCTCCATCTATCGGTAAAGGTCGCATGGTTCGATAGCGTTATGAAGATGGCGTCATCTGTTCATCATCAACCTCAGCGTTAATTTACAAATAAGAAGAAAGTAAAATTATCAAATAAAATTAACTTTCGTGTATCTATTTTTTATTATTTATCTTTTTCAATGTGTAAATTGCATTTTCTGAAACATTTGATTTGTTAGAAATCGATTTTGAATCGGTTTCATTTCGAGCAGACGCCAAGCATCAATAGCGTGGTCTGTGCTATGTGATTGCATTGTTACTGCTGGAGTGAGCAATTTCAGGTAAATAAGGTTATAATGTTGTCAATTTCTATTCCAATACAATATTAAACTTGGTTGTAAAGATTGCGTCATGATGGCGTGCCCCGTTAGCGTCGTGATCGGCGTGCCCTGTTAGCGTCATGGTTGGCGTGCCCTGTGTTAGCGTCATGATTGGCGTGCCCTGTGTTAACACGATACGTTTTATTTATTCGTGTGCTGGTATGTGTGTTTGCAATGTAATTGGCATCATTTAAAACTAGTTAATCTCCAAACTTCTTACATAGTGATTTCAACACCAGCATTGGTCAGAGGAGACTCGCAAGCAGCAAGGAAAGGAGGCTGCTCTTCATCAGCCAGAAGTTTGATACAAAGGAGTACACAAGTTGATTTCATTACTTGTAAGTATATTCATAGTTTGTAATTAATATCTTTGTTTAATATCTCTGTTTTTCAAGATAAGCAAAGTCAATTTTTTTTATATAGATGGGCAGCAATTTTATCGAGCCATGACATCTGAGTAAGATTTCATTTTTGTGTTATATTATGGTTTGACTTTATTAATTGGTCTAACCTTTTTTTAAAATTCAGTTTCTGTTATCCTACTTATGGTGACCTGTCACTTGATGATAAGCCAAACCTAAGTTGCCTCTAGGAGTATGTAGACAGCTTGATTGCAATTTTTTTTAGTATAATCAAAGTTTACATTTAATTTTTTTGATTTTCTTCATTAAGATTATGAATGTCAAATTTGGGACACAGCTGTGCAGTTTTTTTATCGAGCTCTGACATCTGAGTATGATTTAATTATTTAATTTTCTTAGAGTTTACTTTATTAATTGGTCGAAACCCTTTTTTATATCAGTTGCTATGCTATGCTATGCTTCTGTTGCTATACTCCATGCCTTTGGTGCCCTCTCCCTCTATGATAAGCCAAAGCTAAGCTACGTAAACAAGTTGATTGCATTATTTGTCAAACAACAACACAATGATTTAAATTGATAATAAATACTTTATTTATCAACAACAACAGTACTATTTCTTTTATTCATCATTATGCAATGTTACTTTTTGTGACTGGTTATAGATAACCAAGTAGACCTATACACATCATCTTTTCTGTAGAGACCACCATTATTACCTGTTGACGGGACCAAGAAAAGGAATTTTGCCGGTATCATCACATAACTTCCGCCACATACCAAGTAATCTCCCTGTGGACTCCTTTGTCAAACTTCTAGATGATGAAGAGGAGCCTACTTTCCTTGCTGCTTGCGAGTCTCCTCTGACCAATGCTGGAGTTGAAACATGGACTACTTTATATTAAGGACTGGACTCAGTCCAATCTCGCCGTGTTAATGCCTGTCCGGTAGGCTTTTTTACAGCAAAATAATTAAAAAATACCATTATATTGAGTTTTTAAAGACGAATTCAGCTACATTGTAATTTTTAATGTAAACTTAGGGGGAAAAAAGATATTAACGTTTATTTTATCGGAGTAGGGGAAGAAAGTCGACTTGACTCATACGCCATCTACCCGCCAAACGGCCTAAGTTTTTACTTAGTGTTGTGAGTGTGTTTGAAGGCTGGAAGTGAAGTTAAATATTGTAAACAAAGTGACTTAGACATTCGCAATTCCGTGTTTTTTTAAATTATATGTTTCCATTGGTCATCATTGTATTGATATATAAATGTTGGTGGACGTGTATTGGCATTTGCTGCGAGAAGTGTCGATTCGTGAAACTGAAAGCTGAAGAATTACGGAAGTTTCTTTATGTGCTGCAATTGTGTATGTAATTCCAAACACACCTACGGTTATTTAAAGGTAACCTATTAGGTGACTGCAGTTGTATTCCTTGACAGGAATATTCAAGATCCGACAATGGTAATGCCATATTACCCCACGCAGGTGAACAAAGGAACATTGTCAACCTCATAGTGGGTTAGAGATAAACAAATAAGGTATCAACAATTCTACATTTATGTTGTTAGCGTATTGTATTTCCTGTTGTTAATCTTATTTTTTGACACAGTGGGAGCCTTCGTTTGACAATCTGTTGCTGTGGCTGCGTAAGCATTTAGCATAGGAGTTATGAACTTCCACAACACCAGAATTGCAAGTCGTCCATTATGTTTATGTGAAGGAGGCAGTTGTTGTCCACGCTTACAGCAAAACGTCGCACAGCCAGAAACGTGTGGCACAAGAAAAGTGACAAGATCTTCACGAATCTTTTTTGTGTTGAGTAATTTTGTCATGGAACCTTCAACAAATCTGTAAATGGTCCACATCCTTTCCACAAATTCCTTTGAAGGTATATTCAGTCCGCCACGATCTAGTATTACACTTACATTTAATACGATAATCAACGTAATTGCAATTTTTTTATACCTAGGCACTCATTCAAAGTGTTGACAGCGTCTGCTTCCGGGTCGTTGATGTTGGTGTGCCTAAGACCTTCCTTGCATTCTACGCATATTTCGCGTTCCTCAAGAACTAGTAGAAGAAATCCAGCGGTCACTGCAGTCGACAATTTATCGTCGCATTCTCTATCTGTCCCGTAAACTAAAATAAATTATTAAAATTGATCACGTTAATAACTTTTTTAATAAATTCAGATGTAAGGTTTATGGGGAAAACTGAAGTACCTGCTGGACGTTTCAACTCATCTAGCACAGCAAGCTGTTCGGCTTCAAGTTGGAGGAGGACGTCGAGAGCTCTCTTCTTAGGGACTTTCACGGAAGTTGCACGTAAGAATTTTTTGTTGGCTCTTTGCTGCTTTTCTCGTGTTAGGGACACGTTGCAATTAATTGCACAGTACGTTATTCCCGTTCTCAGCAATTTCTCTACCCCGTAAATGGCCGCTTTCGCTTCCATGTTGTAGTTTCCTCCGTTTGCCTGACGCAAAGCGCTAAACTTTCTCTCAAGGTTATCGCTATTGAATTTCCGAGTCAGGACGAATTTAAATCCGGCAGTATCCAGCAAATAGGAAATTTTTGCTATCGTTGATTTCGTTGTAATTTCAATCGCTGCAAATGTTTCTGCAGTGAGGAAATGTTCTTTGTCGATGACAGATTTTTTCCAGTCGATTAGCCATTGCAAAAAGTCTTGGAGCCATTTGACTCTCGCGTCTGCGCTAGAATAAAAAGGCGCTTTATTTGGAAGCCTTTGATATTTCCCTTGTGTTAGGTTCGAGATGTCGTGTATTTCGAACCATTTTATCATCTTGCACATGAACGAAATAGTTTCCTCCGAGCCCATAAATCCGGATGTATGTCTTCTGCGTAGCGCTTCTAGCGCAGCTACCATAGGCCTGCTGAATATGTCCAATGCCCTTTGAACGTTTTGACGTTCAATTGTAGTTGGCTCTAGGTGTCTTTTACTTAGTTTCTTCACGAATTTCAGCACCATGAGTTTCTGTTTGAAGTGTAATCTTTTGATGAACTCAAACCTTATTGGTTTTCCCTTTCTTTTCAGAGGGCGATCGATGAACTGATTTCGCACATTTTTTATAATATGCGACGAATCAAAACTTAAGAAAAGTTTCCGGTTTGCATCATTCGGATGTGGGATAACATGCGAAAGAATTCTGTCTGGATTGATCATTTTGAACATTTTTGTGTTTGTCGATGCGTTGTCCGCCACTGCGCCTACCACAACAAACCCAATCCGCTCAACCTCTTCTATTACGTGTAGCGTCAACTTGCTCAGCTCTTCTGCTGTCATCTTGTTGACTAGAAAATATCCAACGATGATACAGAAAGAGTTGGCAAGGCCATTAATTGCAAACGTAAGCAATTTATTAGCTAGCTTCTCTTTATCCTTAGCTTCAACGATGCCGGCCATGTCGACGTGGCCCACAAGCTTGTCGGCATGTTTAACGTAGGTCTCATTTGGTTTAATTGCCACTTCATCCAAGGCGATGTTCACATGTATCCCAAGTCCGCCTCCCAGCTCTTCAATTTTGGCTTTCATTGCTTCCTTGACGATGTCTGTAACACCAACATCCATTGTCGATGAGCCGAGGTAGCTTCGAAGTGTTTTAGGGGAAGGAAGGATGACCATCCCGGATTTGCGAAGGCATTCGTAAGCTCCCGGACTTCTAGCTTGTAGAATTATGCATTGCCGGATCACCTCTTGGTGCCATCTGTAACCATTTTTCGATTTCTTCGTTTTATTTTTCATTTGATCCATCATGAAACAGCTCCATGGGTCTCCTTCTGTACTTTCTTTTTCATTGATTTAATGAGATTCATCTCGGGGCAAGTGAGGCCTGAAATGGTATTCTCCAAATCACTTATTCTGTTTTCTAGCTTGCCCCTATTTTTTTCAGCCGGACAATTTGTTTTTGCAAGCGCCTAACCTTTTTTGTAGTTTCAGATCATTTTCCGTCGAAGAAGCTGGTTTCGGTCGCAGAAGTGCATCATTGTCAGAGTCCGGTGTTTCCAAATGGTCCAATTCATTTTCTTGGAAGTCAGAATCAGTATCACAGTCTTCCTGCGAACTGAGTTCCCAATCGGAATTAGTATCAGAACTATTTGACGAACTCCAAGCGCACTCGGAATCAGAATCACAGCTATTGGACGCACTCCATTCGCACTCAGAGTCAGAATTAAAGCTTGTGGAAGAACTATAATGGCAGCCGGAATCGGAGTGATGCGATGATATATGGAAATCTCCTTCACTTTCGGACAACTTTGACGCGCTTATGTCACGGACGGGACCGCTGTCATTAGCGCTATCCTTTTCTTCATCACCGGAACCGTTAACAGCAATATGATTGGGAGGATTATGTATTTCTTGCACGCCGACAACAGCGTCTTCTGAAACGGGTAAGTCACCTATAACACCATTTAACAATTAAAATTAAGGAATCGGACTGTTAAATTTTTAGCTGTGTAATTTATTACCGTCAAATTCGTGCGTTACTACATAAGACAATCGAATTTTTTTCGTTGGTGGTTCCAATAACTCTTCTTCTAATGGAGGAGTACCACTATTATTTGGTGCATCAAAGACACCAACAAAAATTGATGGCACCGCATTAGATAGCAGTTTCGGGTTTTCGGACACTGAATGGCTACGAAAACTTTCGTCGCCGAAATGCATTCCGCATACCACCGCATTTTGTAATTTACAATGTTTTCTAATTGGCCGTAACCCGGAATGGCTATCGATTACAGACAACCATAACTTCATTCGTCTTTCGTCCGACGGCATCCCGTAAAAAAAAGCATGTTTGGGATCACCTTTTCTGGACACAGAGTCACAGCCGTTGACTATACACTTTGGAGCCATAATTACAACTGAAGAAATGGTATTCCTTTTTTTTTCATCTTTTTCTTTATTGTTTCGAGTCCTGCTTATTTCAGGGTAGGGCACGCAAATCGAAATCAGGAAAAAAAAGGAAAAAAATTTAGAAACAGGTAGTTTTTATCTTTATTTAAGCCAAAAGTCGAAAATTATGCTAATGAGCTGATCATACACAAAACAAAGAAAAGCTGATTTCAAATCTTGCCGCTTGCCGACGCCAAGTAGCAGGAGCTTAGGCCGTTTGGCAGGTAGATGGCGAATGAGTCAAGTCGACTTTCTACCCGTTCTCTTGAAAGTAAAACGGAAATATCTTTTAAACAATTCAATTTAGGTATAGGAACATTTATTAACTCAGCAATCGTTTTTTAATTCTTTGTCTTATATCGACGTAAAAAAAATTACATGGGAGATATAGGAATAATCGAAGTGTCCAGTCCTTAATATAAAGTAGTCCATGGTTGAAATCACTATGTAAGAAGTATGGAGGTTAACTAGTTTTAAATGATGCCAAATGCATTGCAAACACACATACCAGCACACGAATAAATAAAACATATCGTGTTAACACAGGACACGCCAATCATGACGCTAACATAGGGCACGCCAATCATGACGCTAACACAGGGAACGCCAACCATGACGCTAACAGGGCACGCCATCATGACGCTATCTTTTAAACAAAGTTGAGCATTTTATATTGTAATAAAAATTTACAACATTATAACCTTATTTACCTAAAATTGCTCATTCCAGCAGTAACACTGCAATCATCCCAATCACAAAGCACAGACCACGCTATTACAAGATGCTTGGCGTCTGCTTGAAATGAAACCGATTCAAAATCGATTTCTAACAAATCAAATGTTACGAAGAATACAATTTACACATTGAAAAAGATAAATAATAAAAAATAGGTACATGAAAGTTAATTTTATTTGATAACTTTACTTTTTTCTTATTTGTAAAACGCTGAGGTTGATGATGGACAGATGAAGCCATCTTCATGACGCTATCGAACCACGCGACTTTTACCGATAGATGGAGAATTTTTAAACCAGGCTTTGGTGCTTTGGTATTTAACAAATGTTATAAAAAGAGTCGTTTCGTGCTATAAAATATATTTAATAGTTTATAAAAACGTTTTCAATAAAAGCGTACAAATTATTTCATCGAAATTGTTTGATTGAATTCTTCTCCTATGCACTGGGCAAACATTGCCTTAGCATCGGTAGAGGGAAGACGCGTTGAAGGCCGAAGGGGAGATCTGGTTAGGGGAGAAAAAAACTGCAGAGCGCGAGCACGTTTATTTACTTATTCTTTAAAATTTATCAGTTCTGAAAGGAAATTGAAATTTTTAACAAATGAACTTAAAAGTTATGGCTACGGTTAATATGTTTAAAAAATTTAAACTTGAATTCGGCTAAATTACGTGTGATTTACAAGACGGTAAAGTGATATCAGATGTCATAGCGGTTTGAAAAAGGCAAAGTATATACAGACTGCCTGTTTCTATCAAGCCGCCATCTCTTGCTTAGACTAGGTTGGTCAATTTTTGGAAAATGTTTTCCGAGGCCTTTTAATGAGACTTGAAATTATTTGGTAGAAATAGGCCCATTTTATTGTAGAAATAGGACCGATTTAAAAATATTTTTTAAAGTGAGCCTATTTTGTAGGGTCCTATTTCGTAGGTCCTATTTGACGGGCCTATATTGTAGGGTCCTATTTTGTCCGGGCCTATTTCACCGCAATTCGTTTATAGACATCGTTGTCCAAATTAAAACGAGTTTTTAACTCAGCAACTGCTTTTGCGTAAAAGTTGCGCACTGAGATAAAAAAAAATCTATTGGGTAGAATGACTGTTCAAATTCTTCGTTAAAAGCAGACTGAAAAACCGAATCGTAATTTTTACGAATGGGATCACTTGGTTGGGAATTGTTTCAGGTACCGGAATCATATTAATGCTTACGTAATTAACGGCAAACTTTTTTGCTTTCCTTTCTGCCTCGGACAATGAGAATGAGAATGACAATGAGAATGACAACCAAGGACAATGAGTCACTCATTGTCCTTGGTTGTTGACAGTCGGCAATAGCCTGACTCGCCTTTAGTCCTCCTAAGTATTTTTAGATATTATATTGTTAGGAAATAAACTGAATTATAGGCAAATTACCCTTACCAACACGAATGCTTCTCAGAGGCAAAAACCTATCACTTTTTCTCGGATCAATTGTAAGAGGGGATAATTTCAGACTGTTGACATACGCCCCATCCATAAAAGAGCGAGACAGGTCCAGGATGAGGTGGTAAACGTAATTCTGGAGCTCATGAAGTAAAGGTTTGTTGTTCTGGAACGTCAAATTAAACTTGTTAAAGGTTAAAGGTAACATTTAGTGAACGGATCCTTAAGAAGGAAAAGCATTTTCATGTTACTTACGTTCGGTTTTTCGTTTACTAAAGAAGTAAAAAGAATAAGTAGAGGGCTGTACTGTTCAAGTACTCGCGCTGCACACGGCTGTAACGTAAGCCAACGAGTTAATCCCGGTTTAAGGATAGTGTGTTGTGCCGTTTCACAGAATTCTTGAAAGGTAGCTAATTCGTCCATGTTCTTGTAGCCAGAAGTGAAAAAGGTTAGTTGTCTAAGAAATTCTTCGACTAGTGATGGCAGCAATGCAAATGCCTTTGAAGAGCATAAGTGGCAGTTATGACAGGAACATTTTATTGTCAAGAGATGAGGGATCTGTACTTTTAATTTCTGTGAGACTGAACTGCGCTCGCCAAACATGGCGTTACATGTGTTAGCAGAAAATCCAACCATTTGTCTTTCTGGAATGTTTGACTTTTCTTGTACAGCTTATAATGCTGTGAACAGTCCTTCAGCTGTTGCGTCTTTGCAGTGTTTCATTTTGAGCATTTCCGAGTTGAGCTTTCCATCCCAGAAAGAGAACACCACTGCCATCTTATTTTTCGTTGATATATCTGCGTTGAAAGAAAGTAACAAATTCACGATTGCTATGAAACGAATTAAAAATATTTGAGTAAAATGACAAGATGACTAACCTGTGCTTAGAATAGAAAGAGCTCCTGACTCTGCTGGCCAATTCGGTCGTAACAAACTTACCTACAGCTTAAATTATTTTAAAAATTAAAAATTAACGTAATTTGTAAGTTTACGATCTTGTTGCAAATACCTTCTCGAATAACGTTGGAAGTCTTAGTTTTCCCCATAGACACAGATTAAGAACAGGGTTATTTGGAAGTTCTTTTTTAAAAACGCTGATTATCTCTTGGGGAAATGAGAAGGCAAGGTTTTTCTGGCTAACCAATAAGGACAATCGTAATTCCAAAGACTTGGCTTGGTTTTTAACTGAATTATTTAAAAATGCAGCCATTCTATGTTCTTGTTGTTGTTTTCAACATATCTTTCCATTACTTCCTTATGATCTTTGGTTTTCATTTGCGAAGATATGTTGAACTTCTTGCTACAGATAAATACTGAACAGGCATTGCAAAATGGATGGTCAAGATTGTCTTGAGGGTTTACTTTTTTAATCAGAAAATCTTTAAGACTTTAAGACACGGCTTCCTTTTTTATTCTGATGAAAAACATTGTGAATCTCATTTGGACTTATAGAAATATATGAGAAAATTTAACTAGTTAGCTTGTTTAGAGGGATTCGTCTCTGCACTTCACCAGACCGTCGTTTAGACATTTTTCGTCACATAGAGACGATGATATGCAAAGGCTTACAAGAGTGAAATTTGAATTTTGAAATAACTTTCAAAGGAAACAAGTCTTTTACTGCTTATTTTAGTCTGCTTTCCCTTTGCTTGCTACTACATAATATACAGCGTGACATTGCCAAACACCAAAATCCAAGCGGAGAAAATAAATTCAAACAATTTATGAAATATTCTGTATTTTCTTTCAAACTGTGAATTTTATTCAAAAATTTATAAAATATTAAAAAATAGCCAGGCCATGGCCACATAGCCCTACACATGGAAAATTGCAAATTTGGCCATAAATAGCCAAGAGTGGACGCACTGAGCGAAATCGCCTTAATTCCAAGGTGAAATAGGGCTGGTCAAAGGAGAAATAGGACTGGTCAAAGGAGAAATAGGTCTGTTCAAAATGTGTTTTAAAAGCAGTCCTATTTCTCCAGTCCTATTTGGTTTCGGTCCTATTTCACCGCCAATCCTTCGTCCAAACTTTTATATTCTTAACAGTGAAAAAACTGAACGATGGGATCTTTCGACTACTTAGAAGCAGGAAAAGTTTTGTAGACCGGTGGGAATGATACGGATGATGGGGAGGGGCGTTGATTTTGTTTGCGCTCAATTTTGTTTCACAGTAACATTTGTTAAAAAATAAATAACCCTTCCTACTGAGCGTACCCAGTGTGTACGAAAATTAAGACCATTTTATAGAAATAGAGGGCGTGGGGTGTTTTAGTTTTATTTTTTTTAACGAAAAATTCGTGATCTCTGTATGTCCTTCTACACCCTTATCCCAATTATAGCAGGGAAATTTAAAAAATTTGCGGATAAGAAACACCCTAATAATGTATATGTATAAATATTTTTTAACCTATTCGTAATTCAAGATTACAAAAGGTTCCTTTTAAAATTTGCAATAAAAAATTTAACACAAATATTTGCTTCAATAACATGTTAATTTAGATAAGACTAACAAATTTTCTGATTAATCCATCCAGTGATGCTGAAATTTACTGTTTGAAAAGTCCTATTTCCACGATAATACCAACCAGATATTAGTGATAATAAAAAACACCGGAATGTCATGTTTTTGGACAAAACCTGGGGTTTGGCCTGCGTGTTAGTAAAGGCTAACATACATCCAAAAATCTCCATTAAAACAAATGCAGTCCTGAACATTAGCCTGAATATAGCCATAATTAAACATTTACCTTGATTGGTTATTAAATCAAAGCACGTGTTTTGATCGAAAGAAACCGCATTCTGCGAATTGATCCAAATGTCCTTATTTAGACCTTACTTGGGCTCACAATTAAGGCCAACGTTTACTACACAGTACTTGAGCTTCAATGAAGATTATTAAAATTATGTGTCTTTTGCTAAAATGATAAAATATGACCTAATAAAATTTCAAAAAGTAAAAATTAGTAATATCGAAAAGCTAAAATAAATACTATCATCATCCGTGGAATAAGCGAGCTGTCAAGTATCAACTGACAACAACACTATTTCGGCAAAAGTGAGCACGGTATAGAATAACTCATAATCAACAGATTTCGAGCCAAAACCAACTTAATTCAAGTTAACTTTTATTTTATTTACTTTAAGTTAGTATATGTTAAATTAAACTAATTTAATACTGTCTTAAATAGTGAAGTAAGTAATTATACTTAATTTTTTTAAGTAAAGTATAGTTTAATAGTAAAGTAAATATTAAATATACTTTATTTTTTAAAAAAGAGCAACTAAATATGATATTCAAGTAGCTGAATTTAAACCTCGAGTCTTTTCCATAGCAATGGAGTGCTATACCAATAGGCTTTCCAGTAGTGCCATCATACTATATTTCTCTCCATGTATTGAAGTTTTAGAAACAAATTATAGAAAATATCATATAAGGACAGTAACATTACTTTAGAAATATTGGCAACCTTGTTGTTCTAATAGAACTGGCAGTCTGTCAACCAGTAGAAAACACTACGGTTAAGTAACTTAGTGTCTCCTCATTAAGTAAAAGTTTAGTAAAAAGTTTAGTTACTTAGGTCGGGTAAAATAGACTTTAACACAGCCACACAAATTATTTCGTTTTCAATGAGCACACACTTTGGCCGTAACAGTAGAGGTAACACTTACACAACAGAGTTTTCAATCAAGCGACTTTCAGAAGCTCTACAGAACTGCACCACGAGACATACACAACATTGACGTAGTCAAATAATAAATCCGAAATACACATCAAGCAATAGATAATGTTTAGCTGTTGATGAAAAGGAATTTAACAAGAATATCATTCAAAAAATTAATTGATCATGTATTGGGACTTCATAAGATATTGATGTACATAAAGCATCAATAACTGTAATTTCTCGTGTATTATTATTTGTTAAAGTGGTAGTAAATAGTGAAGGTTGGATACACTGCTTCACCAAATGCTTTAGTTTTCTCCTTCAAATACTGAAAAATGTTAATGTTGAGATTCGCACATGTTTGTTACACTTACAGATTTTGACGTAATCTTTGTGTCATGTAACATTATGAGTAGTGTTATTACTTTTTAAATTTTCCATATGTGATGCATTTTCTTGTTATTTACTATTTGCTAAATGACAATCTACTAACCTGGTAATTTGTTGACCTATACCAAATACGTACAGTATGATGCACAAAAAGGTGAACACCGATTTTTTTTTTTAAAGCCATCTATGGGTAGTTAATATTAACTGTATACTTTTTTTCAATAGAGGAAGGGTGGATTTGGCGGAAAACCACCATAAGCGGAGGCTGGGTAGTTTATGTGTAGACACCTCTCTGTAATGCTTCTGGCGATAGGAATAAATGTCTGGAAAAAAGTGTGTGTTGTATTTTTCTTAGACACCCGAACCCTTCCCCCCAGGCGAAGAAGAAAATTTATAGAATTATCTAACAATCACGATGTCAAACTCTTTCACCCGTCATTGTAATGATTACACCAAACAAGCACGTATGAAAACATTCAAATAAAAACGCATAATCATATGTTATTATAAAAATATTATTAGTAATCGATACTAGTATATTTTATGTCATAAAACACAGGAAAAAGTTTGTCTTATACGGGGATTGAACCGCAGCAATCCGTGCATGAAGCCAATGCTATACCATCAATCCATTATAACTTAAAGATTACTTTTTCGGATATCTATATATCGTGTTATTTCATGAAGGCAAACTTAAAAAAAAAAAAAAAAAATTATATTTTTCCATTTCCCAAGCATGCCGCGCAATTCTATATATTCATACCAGATATCAGTTATAAAATTTCAAATAACACTACATATATATATCCGAAAAAGTATTCTTTAAGTTATAATGGCTTGATGGTATAGCATTGGCTTCATGCACGGATCGCGGCGGTTCAAGCCCCGTATAAGACAACCTTTTTTCCTGTGTTTTATGACATAAAATATATTAGTATCGATCACTAATAATATTTTTATAATAACATATGATTATGCGTTTTTATTTGAATGTTTTCATACGTGCTTGTTTGGTGTAATCATTACAATGACGGGTGAAAGAGTTTGACATCGTGATTGTTAGATAATTCTATAAATTTTCTTCTTCACCTGGGGGGGGGGGGAAGGGTTCGGGTGTCTAAGAAAAATACAACACACACTTTTTTCCAGACATTTATTCCTATCGCCAGAAGCATTACAGAGAGGTGTCTACACATAAACTACCCAGCCTCCGCTTATGGTGGTTTTCCGCCAAATCCACCCTTCCTCTATTGAAAAAAAGTATACAGTTAATATTACCTACCCATAGATGGCTTTAAAAAAAAATCGGTGTTCACCTTTTTGTGCATCATACTGTACAATCATATTCTTCGTTGTATTGTCATTGTAAAATCACTTTAAATAGCTACACCGTGCTTTTCTTACCTATGTAATTGTCATTTGTGCTAAAATTTTGGACTTATCTACAGATTCCTGATTGTCCAAGGTTCTCAAGACAGTCTTACATAATCAACCAGTGTTGGACTTGGCCATTTCGCCCTACAGGTAAAATGTGGTAAAATATGCATAATGCTTTGGTAGCGTTCTAGAATTCAAATGAATAAGAATGTAAGCAATGCATTTTGATACTTGCACTTTGTTTTTATAGTAACACTTGCATTTCAAGCGACATTGTACAACTCGGGTTTTAATTTCGGGAGTTTTAAGAGTCACAAAAATGGAACCACCACGCGTAATTAAATGTTTCTACTAATTTCTTACTGCCATAGACATATGTTTTGCTTCACGGACATTTTTGGCTCGTCGTCCTGCATGCTACCGGAGGTAATTGGGTAGTCGTTGTTCGAGATGATTGGATGAAAAGAACCGACAAATCAGTATTATTGTTTAAAACAAAAACGGTGGGTATGGGAAGGATGAAAAATGCACCCCCATCGAAAGACCTGGATGGAATACTAATGCACCATTCTTTGGAGTTCTGGTAAAAACAAGTACTAATATATTACTAACCGGGTCATTAATGCTTGTTCATTCTCTATAGGTAAATTTTCCGATGCCAAAAGAATGGTTATCTGGGTGGCTAAAATTATATTAGTTACCATTTTTTTTACAATGAAATATATTAATTTTTGTCATGTATTTTTTTAGGCGCGCATCGTCAAGATGATCGAAGGCGTAACCCTAAAAGACGCATTAAATCGTGCGTGAAAAAGCTCCTAGCAAGAGGTGTGAACTGAATAAAATTGGTGCGAAAACAAAAGGGAGTTATGAAATTCAGGCTAGAAGAGAGCAAAATTCTGTATGCTGTCTTTATTTTATCATTTACATGCTGTTATGGTTACTATTTTTTTCAGTTGGAATTAAATCTAGTTCTCTATTTTCAAAAACTCCCGAATCTGAAATGGAGGTAGAAACAAAGTCGTATTTTAAACATGCTGTGGAGTGGGCCCGAGAACGCCTAAAAACCTTTGGAATTTCAGAACCCTGTGGAAGCGGTCCGTCCGTTCAGAACTACTGTCACGACAATGTTCATTGCCAAAAAAATTGTGATATGCTATTGTTGGATCATAGTCGTGAAGCTCTACCACTGGATATTTCTTCCAAGAGTAACAATGTCAAGGTAACGCATAACTTCAGCATGTAAATTAAAAAACGTTTTTGTAGTTTATGTCAGATAAGCAATCTGCTTATTTGACCTACCAAATTTTTCGTGAAATCTATGGCTATTAGAAAAAGTAGCCTTAACATTAAAGGGTTTTGGAGCGTTTAACGTATTACATACAGCGTTCCGTAAGCGTTTTGAGGGGGAAAAACTTTCGTTAAAATGAGTCTTATTTTTACATAAACTATCATACGTTGCGTTTTCACTTCGTTTTAATATTACATAACACTTCAACTTCTTAAAATGTTTACGAAACGCTGTACGTAATACGTAAGGCGCTCCAAAACCCTGTAGTGTGAACGTAGCTGAAGCCTCACAGGTAAGGTTCTTCTTAACATTTTTGGGCACCTTACTGTTCCTCAAGTGAAATGTTTTACTGTATCATAGGTAAAAAAGAGTCTAAGAAGTGATTGTTTGAACTGCTATCCAAGACGGCAAAAGGAGAAACTCTTTCAAACTTTCTAAATTGTCATTCGTGGTTTGCCAAATCGTGCCGTGATGCCAATCCATAACAAAAAAAATGAGTTTTGTTCATGTTTGGTGTTTTTTGTAACAGGGAAAATCATTTCCATTTTGTCAATTTTCAATTTACGTGGGATGAATATTGTAGCAATTAGGACGTCGACAGAACGTAGGTAAGATGCCTTCTCGTTGATCACTCATTGTCCCATTTCTCTCCAAACTGGAATGGTGTTTAAATGTCCAGAGAAGGTTATCACAAGAAATGCAGTAGAGATCTGACAGGGATGTCCACTGGATATCGGCTACCGACTTCCTCTGGATATCCCTGGCACGAAAATTTTCTACTATGGCAATTTCGTTTTAAAGTGGATGGTTGTTTCGCCTGTTTTTGTTTGAAATCTTTCATGAGCAATGGTTCCGAAAGCTGCCTAAAATGCATCACCAAAAACATGTATTTCTGCAGATTCAATTACTCTTTTCAAACAACCCATCCAACGGGGATTTAAAAATTGGAAAACTAATCCAGTCATTATTAAAGTTTAGGTTCTTTGTATTTCTGATTGGCTACGACAGTCTAGTCTTCTCGCTTTCCCAAAGCTTT
This sequence comes from Daphnia magna, assembly GCF_020631705.1. NCBI lineage: Eukaryota > Metazoa > Arthropoda > Branchiopoda > Diplostraca > Daphniidae > Daphnia > Daphnia magna. Next base: position 8,216,297 of record NC_059184.1, read on the forward strand.
TGTTAAAGTATCTTTAGCAGAAGTGAAATGGATGCTGAACACCCAATGGGGTCAAACCCTCTTGCTGACATTCGTAAAATGTTTCTTTTGTTCACCAAGTTTCCCGATTCCGTGGCGGCTTTAATAATGGACGTAGGGTTGAATTGAAAGGTGTCGAATTCGTTATTTCATCGAATTCTTAGGACTTTTGGTTCACCTTCTTCCATTTTGTGTCTGAATATTTTCACGATAGTGTTGATGAACACGTTTTCGTCAAGGAACTGAAACACTGTTTTGTCGTCAGTTGCCCCACTCCTCATGTACAACTTTACATCCGACATGTTAAACGAGGAAATGAAGGAGTTAAAACTATCCCAAAATGATGTCCACTCGAGAAAATCTATTTTTAAATTTTGGATTTGCCTTTGGAGATGGCGTGTTGATAGGGAATCTGTTGCATTTGTAATGTGTAGGCTTGTTGTTGCACTATTTGGGCTCCAAAAAATTGCTGCTGTTCACCCCTGCAACTGCCCCCTTGACCAACACAGTGCCGTACCAGGGACGTCCAATACACGTCATTTTGAGACAAAAAATCTTTGGAACATAGCAAATTCCCAAGTTTACGTTCCTTGGATATATTTTACACATGGGTAATGTCCGCTTAGCCAGAATCCCATATAGATACCTTGCTCATCCCATTGGATGAACTAAGGATTTTGGACGGGAAATCGAAGTAAATATAAAAATTTGGATTTGCAATACATGTTTTTTCTTCGAATATTATCATCAATTATTTCCCATTTCCCCCACTGTATATATGTGTTAACATAAATATGACCACATTCCTATGTTATGTAAATATACAGAAATCGAATAATTTTTTCAAACTAAAATATATTATTCCTTTTCAGGTACAGAACTACAACGAAAATTAAAGCAAATTTGAGATTGTATTTACTTAATAATATTTGCAAACTTCTATGGCAGGACAGAAAATAGAAATAAATAAATTAAGTTATTCTTTGTCTTAGCCGTAATCGTGGTCGGACACTTCTTGGTTTCTTCTCACAATGTCATTTTCGACGTTTTTCTGTGCATGTTTTGGGCACTGACGCAGCCAAGTCTTGATCTTGGATTCCACTATGTCTCCATTCATTGATTTGTCAACGTCTTTTATTTCTTCTGAAACAAGTTTTAATATATAGATAGTAAGATGCCCAAAAGGTAATGAAAAGTCCTGCTCAGCAAAGATAACGTTTAAAATTAAAGATGATTTAAACCATACTTTATTTTCATTGAGTCCTGCAAAGATTTCACATTTGTAGTATTCATGAAGGCTCTCGTGACTCTTCCCATGATTAAGTTAACAGTTCTTCCAATTCCAATGACAAAAGCCGTCTAAACAGAGAAATGTATTATATTCAAATGGGTAAATTTCAAATTTGCTATATTCCGTTGATTCTACAAATAGATATCTCCTTGTTTTCGGTTTTATACGTTTCCCTTTTCTCTTCTTGCGTCCTTCATCGTCAGTAGAACCTGATGCAACTAATTCTCCAGCAAAAGCAAGAGGCAAATTAGGCTTGGCTTAATAATTATACATACTGAAAGTAGCAATGAGACGAGCTTAATACCACAACCATGTAGCTTCATGGTTGTGCTATCCACTGATTTTGCGACTGTTCTCTTAAAAGTTCAAACGAAAAAATGCACCTGATGGCCACCAACCCTTCACCGACGAGTACCATTAAATGAAGACAACTTCAACTTTTATTTCATTTTCTTCTATATGTACTCCAGTATGTTGATTTTCGGCACTTGGGAAATAAATAAAAATACATCAGAACAAGAAAACCACTAGTAACGTTAGCAACGTTTTAAAATGAAATCGACTGTCACAAAGATCATTTTCTAATCAAATTTAGGTTTTAAGGTGATGTCACAAACTTCCAGTATTTGAACGGAAAGCAAACTTTAAAAGTTATACAAGAAATGTAATATTTACGTAGTTTAGCGTATGTTTTCTATCTTTTTCGTAAACCAACGTAACCAATAGTTACACGACACACACGAGACGACGATTGCTGCGACGAAAAAAGCAGACTACATAAAGTGAAGAATGGATGTCAAATTTCTTTTAATACCACCTGAAATATAAAGAAAGTGATTCAATTTCAGTTTAAAGAATATATATTATTTTTTTTTAAATTAGCCTTTCTTTTATGCAACAACAAAAATTCTGTGGAGAAAACAAAAAAGAATTTATACATTTTTCAACTCGGTCAAACAAATAAAAATAAATAATCCTAAAATTAGAAAATATGAGCTGAAATGTAAGAAAATAAACTTGATATTAAGCATGAATTACCTTTAGGAAGTGGAAATGTTGTTGAATATATATTCAGCTCATTCGGCAAGTATGACTTACTTTGCATATGTAAAGGAAAACGGTGAAATCGCACAGGCTATGAATTGCAGTTGGTAGAACCATTGCTTTGCATTTCAAAAACTCAATAGGCAACCACTACAATCGAAAAAGTTCTCTTGCACAAACTATTCATAGTTTGGAAGATTGTAATGGAGTAGAATACTGGTGGCTTGTGTGCAAAAACTGTGTCCGACCAGGAAAACGTCTTCTGCAATCTGCAACCTATTGGCAATTGCAACGATCGTAATGTCTTCAAGAACTGTGCAACAATCTACATTATTATCTGTACAATAAGTCCATGATCGATACTGGAGAAATCTGAACTAAATACCACGCCAACCATTTAACATAGGCCCTTGTGTGTGTTTCACTTTAACATAATTTACGTTACAGCACCATTTTTTTCTGGTAATAGGTTTAACTGGATCTCTTCAAGTCTTCAAATTATTTAAGCCAAGGGTTGATGATGTTTACGCAGACGATTTTTAATAATTATGGAAATACTGTTTGAAGGGAAATGCAATGAAGGAATCGAGATTTCTAAAGCGACAAATTTCATTAGCAAGTGATTGAAATTGTGAATGTTGAAGCAGAGAAATTCATTGCCTTAAATTTTATGTTAATTGTGATAGTAGGACACTTAGCCTTCAGGTTGAACTAGTATATTGATTAGACACAGTTATATGCATTAATACAGGTATATCACATATATATATAGACAAAACACCTTAACAGTAGTTACCCACATGCATTGACAGTTCCAAAGGTAAGAGAGCCGAGCACTCCACAGCTTGTCACGAAGAGAGGAGACAATGCGTGGGCTAAACAGTATCTGTCCGTCTGCCGCCAGAGGGTTTAGGTTTGACTGAAAATCCAACACTCTCCCTCAAACTTATAACCCTCGGCGTAGGTAATACTGGGTTTAAGTGTGTCTGTCTATTTTTGGGTGAGTAACTAATTCGGAGATTTTCCAACACCAATTTTCTCTCTCATCATTGTGAATTTTGGGCTGGGTAGAGCCTTGGTAAGAATATCAGCTAATTGATCATTAGTGGGAATATATTTGACTTCGATCTTTCCTTCAGAGACCTTTTGACGGATGTAGTGGTACCTTGTGAGGACATGTTTTGTCCTCTGGTGAAATTCAGCGTTGTAAGTTAGTCGTACCGCTTCTTGGTTGTCGCAGTAAAGTGGGATCTTCTGCTGTTCAACACCTGTGAAATCCTCTAGTAGACAACTGAGCCATACAATGGTTTTGGTGGCCTCACAGGCAGCAATGTACTCAGATTCCGTGGTGGAGAGAACTGTACAGGACTGTTTCTTGCTGAACCAGGATACGGGACCGCCGTTGAAAAAGAATATGCCGCCCGACGTTGACCGATAGTCGTTTTTGTCTCCTGCGTAATCGGCGTCCGTGAATCCGACGAGCCCGCTTCGGTTTCCACCAAGCCAGATGCCGTAGTCTGCAGTCCCTTTCAGATATGCAAATATTTGGACGACCGCGTCCCAGTGAGATGGGTCGGGGTTTTGGCAATACTTCGACACTTGGCCAACGGCGTAACAGATATCTGGGCGCGTCATGAGTCCAACGTAGAGAAGAGCGCCTACGGCTTAACGATACGGATATGGAGAAGCAGTAGTCATCTCTCCCTCGCTCTTCGGGCGTTTTCTCGTGACTAGATGTGTAGATGGATCGGCTGGTATACTTCTGGGGAGAAGGGATGACATTCCAAAGCGTTGACATAGCTTTATGATCATGTGGGTTTGAGAGAGAAAAATTCTTTTAGTTGATCGGTCACGAGTGATGTTCAGGCCAATGTAACGGGTTGCAGGTACCGAGTTGACAGTGAAGTTGTTGCTAAGGTGTGTGCCTATTTGTATAAGTATATTTTTATTAGTGCTGGCAGCAAAACTGTCATCTACATGGGCAATCACTATTGTGAACTCGTCAGGGGTTCTTCTGAGGTAGATGCATTTGTCCGCAGTACAATTCTTTAATCCAAATTTGCATAGGACGCTGTTCAGCTTGTTGAACCATAATCTGGGCGCCTGTCTGAGTCCGTAGAGAGATTTTACGAGTAGGCAGACGTAGTCTTCTTTCCCTTCGACGACAAATCCTTCTGGTTGCCTCATGTATATCGGTTTGTCTAGGGTGGCGTATAAGAAAGCTGTCTTGATGTCGAACTGGATGACTTCCATGTCACGTGATGCTATCTCGCAGAAACAGGCCTTTACCGCTTCGTGGTGTGGAACGGGGGAGAAAATTTCATCGTAGTCGACACCAGGTTTTTGTTTTGTGCCTATTGCTACAAGTCTACCTTTGTATCGTTCTGCGACTGTGTCGTAGGCCGGTTTGATTTTTCCAATCCATTGGCAATTTATTGGTGAGCAATCGGGGGGGAGGGGGACAAGTTTCCAGGTCTGATTTTCAATTAGTGAGTCGTATTCCTCTTGGAAAGCCGCCATCCATTTTTCAGATTTTTCAGACTTGAGGGCTTCTTTGTAGCTTTGGGGTTCCGAGGACTCTGTGAATAGGGCTGAAGCATGCTTGGTTTTGAAGTCGTCGATAATTGTAGTTAGTCCTAGAGTTCTTCTAAATTCTTGGTATCTTGCACTGTACTGAGGTACATGATTCGATCTTCGTGGTAGCTGGACGATATCTTCTTCTTCTTGGTCAGGGGCATCCCCAGGAACTGAAGCGGCTTGTTGGAGTTCACGATCCTCATTGTCAACAGCTGAATCTTCTTCAGGTTGGGTAGGAGAAAGAATGAGGTGTTGCTATTGTTCCGTGTCAGTCTCAGAAATCTCATGTCCGACTGTAGTTGGCTTAGTTGACTCTTGGCCAGGTGGTGTGTCAGTCTCCTGTGATGTGGAATTTTAAAAAAATCTCGTATAGAACTGAATAAAGAGTGAGATTTTATCATTGGAAATTCAAGTAAAAAAAATACCAGGCTGAGGATTTCGGTCGCTAGAAAGAAAGGGTCGAACCGGGTGTAGTCTGGCTGCTTTTGTGTATGTTGTTTGTGGTCGTCTGTGATGTCACTGATAAGTAGATCCTCATCAAAGGTTACATCACGGCTGATGATAAACTTTCTTGTCACCGGATCCCACATTCTCCATCCTTTTGTCTCCTCTCCGTAACCAACCAGCCAGCATGGAATTCCTTTTGATTCAAGCTTCATGTGTTTGGCATCAGGTATATGCACATACGCTCGGCATCCGATAACCCTTAGATGGCTGATATCTGGTTTTTGTTTGAAGAACAGCTCATAGGGTGTTTTTGTAGATGAGTTTGATGATGAGGAGCAGGACAGAGTTCTGTTAAGTACGTAGATGGCGCTTCTCAAAAACTCTCCCCAGAGTTCTAGAACTGCAGGATCACCTACTTTGAACATATTGGTGAATCTATTGCTCCTCATGTGTAGGCTGCTGCGAGTTGCTTCGATGGCCGTACGATTCATTCTCTCAGAGACGCCATTTTGTTGCGGGGTGTATACGTTACTGACTTGGTGAACAATGCCGTTAGCAGTGTAGTAGTCGTTTATAATGTTGTTGTTATATTCTTTTCCGTCGTCGGTTCTTACTATCTTGACCTTCTTTCCAGTTGCAGTTAGAATGAACGCGATAAATTTCATGAAGAATTTGCCCGCATCTGACTTCTTTCTTAGTAGTGCTGTGGCGGACCAGTTGCTGCAGTCGTCTTTGTAGATCGCGTAGTATCTTTCACCTGTTGGAGTTGGGATTGGTATGATTCCGATGTCCGAGTGAAGGATATCGCCGACATCTTCAGATTTAGTAGTGCTTGAGGTGAATGGGGATCTGCATAGTTTGCCGAATATACATCCTTCGCATAGGTATCTGATAGGGTCTTTCACACCTAGATCGAGGCCAGCTACCGCGTTCAGTTTAATCATTTTGAGTATTGCTTTGTTATTGATATGTGCTAGGCGTTGGTGCCAGATCTTGAAGTGATGAAGGGATTTTTCAGAGCTTGTTGCGACCGTTGAAGAGGAGTCTTGATTGGAAGTTCTGGCAATTACTTTAAGATGGTATAATGACTTTCCGATTCTTTGGCCACTCATAATTTCGGTATCATTCTTCACAAAGGTGACATTGTTGTTGGTGAAATGGGCTTCGATGTGGGATTCAGTGGCGACCCCGATGGAGTAGAGACTTGTGCCTAGGTTTGGAACAAATAAGACATCTTTGAATTCACCGAGTTTTCTCTCGCCATGAACGTAGGAGTAGATTGGGACAGTGCCGATTCCAAGAGCTAGAAGTTCAGAGCCACCGATTCCATTTACTACCCATGATCCGTGCTGGATTTCCTTGAATTTGCTGAAAAAGGATCATTGATCTGTCATGTGGTGGGTCGCCCCAGAGTCAGCATACCAGTCATTTGATCTCCGTGAGATAAAACAGAGTGATGACAAGGCACAGAATGATTTGTTGTCGTCGTTGTTACTGGAGTTGGAATCGCGTTTTTTGTCGAATAGGTCATTTCTGGCTTCTCTTCGATCCTCGTCCTTCTTTTCCCAGCAGTTGTAGGCTTTGTGGTCGGTTCGTCCACAGATGTAGCATCCTCTTCCGCCTCTACCACGACCACCACGACCACGGCTTCCACCTCGATTGGGCTGGCTGCGGTAGGTGTTGTCGTTTCGTTGGAATGATCCTCCGCGATAGTCGTGGCTGTTTCGATATTTTCGGTGGCTGTATTCTCCTCTGCTTCTTGTATCTTTACTTCGTGCGGCGTTTGCGTCGGATTGCTGTTGTTTTGTTCTTGAAGGGTGCGAGGCGAAGAAGGCAGTTTCAGATGCGTCAGTTCCATATGTTTTGCTTCTCAATTCTTCAGTTATTAATCTAGCTGTGAGATTAGCTAATGTTTGTTGAGCCGGCTGAACACTTTCCCATGCTGATATGAAATATCTATAGCTGGGTGGAAGTGTTTGTATGATTCTTACAAGTAGTTCTAGTTCTGATACATTGATGCCAACACTCTTTAGCTCTTCAGCCATCATCCGCAGTCGGTTAATGTGGGCAACTATTGAGTGATCTAGTGGATGGTTAGGTGAAAATTAGTTAAACGATCTGTTGTTGTTTTAATTATTTTGAATACCAGGGTCCATTTTATATTGATGAAATTTGCCAAGTAATAGAGATGCATTAGCAACAGAGACTTCAGCGTACTGTAGAGTTAATCTAGTCCACATCTCATGTGCAGTGGTGGAGCCTTCAATGGAAGTTTGGTAGGTTGGCTCAATGTTGTAAAAGATTATCGAGCAAGCATCAACATCTCTCTCCATCCATGCATCAATAATTGCTTGGTTTGTTACTACGATTGAAGTCACATCGTCTACTACCAATTCTAATGTTTCCTGTTCAGAAGAAAAAAGGAAAATGTTGTCAGTTACCTGTGTTTGGTCTTTAGTTTTTTTTTTTTTTGTTCTATACGTGATGATGTATATACTCTGATAAGTTACCTGTGGCGTTTGAACCACAGTCAGTAAATTTTAGTCCTATACACGTTTCTTAAGTTACCTGTGAGTCATCACAGTCAGTGTGTTTAGTTTGTCTCTACATACTTCTTAAGTTACCTGTGAGTCTTCACAGTCAGTACCTTTAGTAAGGCTGTACATACTTCTTAAGTTACCTGTGAATCTTCACAGTCAGTGAGCCTAGTTGATTGGTTGGACTTGAGTACTCGATAGATTTATGGATGCAACTTGTCACCATTGCCATTTGTCATACAGTCAGTGATGTTTTAGAACGAGAATCATGCTGTGTGGTAGACAAGTTACAGACAAATCTAAAGAGTCTTCTGTGTTGGGTTCTCATATTAAACAGTTCGATATTGTGCAGGAGTTCTAGTTATAAGTGGTTACCTGAGTGGGTTTTGTTTCAGTGCCCAATACTATAGCTTCCAACTTTTTCTTTCTGAGCTTCAACATGACGGCATATTTCCATTGAGGGAAGTTGATCCCATTGAACTTAACATAATCTCGTTTCTTGTCAGGGCTTTCAGTCATGTTGTCAGATTACGCGTCACCTGGGCCCATAACCTGTTAATTGTGATAGTAGGACACTTAGCCTTCAGGTTGAACTAGTATATTGATTAGACACAGTTATATGCATTAATTCAGGTATATCACATATATATATAGACAAAACACCTTAACAGTAGTTACCCACATGCATTGACAGTTCCAAAGGTAAGAGAGCCGAGCACTTCACAGCTTGTCACGAAGAGAGGAGACAATGCGTGGGCTAAACAGTATCTGTCCGTCTGCCGCCAGAGGGTTTAGGTTTGACTGAAAATCCAACATTTTACTTATCCTTTGTCACGAACAAGAAAAGTAGCTCTTTGGCGTAGTCGTTAAAATCTCAACAGAGAGGAATGCAAGGGATTAGGTCGTCACGAAACTGGTAAACATTGTAGACAGCGTGCCCATGCTTCATGGTATGTTGTTACTAGTTTCACTCTTTCTGGCCTGTCGCCCAGTAGATCCCCTTTCCAGTGTATTAGAATGTTCCTATTCCAATTCCTTGTTAAGGATGGTTTGTAGAACGTGTTCTGGAGTACTTCCTTCACCAGAAACGTTGTAGCAGGCTGGAAGCACCCTCCTGAAAATCCCACAGAGAAGTACAGCTCCACCTGATCTTTACCAGCTGTGAGTATGGTAGGCTCCTTTTTAAATGGAAGTTATGGTGGGTGGCCTAGTGCACGAACTGGTGGCCTAGTGCACGAACTGGTGGTCTTCGGCTAGTTTCCTGTTTAGTTTCGTGGAGATCTTCCCGTCTTCCTCGAGCCCCATATTTATTTCGAGGGTCTCCATGATGTTACCTCAATGACGAAGAAGAGTTTGATGGTGCCATCCATCATTCGGTTGAATATTTCTCATATTTCCTTGGTGGGCACCACAACACACACCAATGATGTCATTAATATATCGAGTAATGGCATTTTGGTGTTGTATTAGGGTTGCGTATTAGGGTATAAGTCCGATAGTACATGAAGTGATTGGCAAAAAAAATTTAATCGAAGCGCACAGCTCAGTTGATGGAACTAAAACTCATTCTGATGGCATATTTAATTGTTTTTTATGATCAGCTCCAACAGCTTCCAAAAACACCATGGCGAAAGGCGCGGCAGGCTGTTTGTGTCTGCAGCTATCTGTTGAAATATTTTCAGCTTCACCGCGTAGAACCAGTTTGCACACGTAATGCCCTCCTTCCACGAGGTGCTTGGATACAAAGCTTCGACAGCCACGGAAAAGAGTCTTGCTCCTAGTAGCGGGGGTACACTGCCCAGCTCCCTGAATAGATTCCTGATTTCGGATAGCCATCCAGGGATTTCCCTCAGCAGCGAGGCAGTCAGTAGGGCCAGTCCCTTTTTCACGATTTGAGTCTCCCGTTAACCACGGCCAGAATTGGTCTTCCAGCAAACGTACCCGTGTCACTACACTCGGAAGGGAAGATATAGCCTTCGTGACAAGGCTCTCGAATCAGGATTGACGTGAGGTTGCGTACTTGCCGATACGAAATTCCTGCCTGATTAAGAGTGAGTTCGTCGTACGTCGTGGTATCTTGTAGCTACCTTAGTGTCTTTTTGCTATAATCTTCTCTACTCCACATCACTAGTCTTCTTCTTCTATCTGCCTTCATCAGGTAGAATCTGGGGTTGATGGTCAAATCTCTCCACGCGTAGCGGATTCTTTTTGGTAGATTTCACCGGACTGGCTCCAGGGTAGCTAGCATGTAGGATGAAGCTAATGGCTGTCCAGCTCTTTGCGGGTGAAAAAGTGGAGGTGGTTCCCATCTAGATTTCACTATTGTAGAAATAAGACTGCTCTCCCTTGCTGCTTGTTTGTTAGCCCAAAGTAGGGGCAAGGAGGTTGATGTATCTTTTGAAGCCTTCCCGATCGTGGGTAGGGCTATATCGTGTTGTAGAAGACGGAATAAAACTGATCCCTCTTGTGAGTACCTCCTGATTGGATGGAAGGACTGTCAAGTTAGTGCCATTTCGGTAATAAAAATAAACCCACAACGTAGAAGATATTTTAGATGAGACACTTGATAATTTTTCACCATTTGACATTTTACAATGAAGACATTTGGTTGTCGATAAAACATTCACAAATGAATTGACACCTGACTTCAAGGAGATAGATTATCTTTGCAGCATTATATATTTCAATCTAACTTTTTTTTATCATGTCTATTTCAGGAACGTTGCGTGTCTTTTTTTATTACAGAAACATCACAATTTGTGCTGGGTACCCAATCAGGATGAGTTTCATCTTCAACAATAGCTTTTCGTCACTAGTTTTTCGTGCTTTGAAGAACGCCAGCAAGGCATTTATAGTCTAAGAGCCAGCCCAGAATTAGACGCATTTTAATTGGCAAACGGTTTGAAGGGAAAATGTGAAAGAGGGGGGTGGGGTAAGACGTGAGGGTCACGTCTGGTCTGTCACAGCGGCCGCGTATAAGCGTGACACGTTGCCAAAGACGGCGTGAAATGGCGAAAAAACGCATTTTGATTGGCATGGAAAAAATTTATGACATTCGTTAGGGGTAATATTGATAAACATAGTGTTCGAAGACCAGACGTGTTTATCAGTTGTTTATAATAAACCAGACCTCGATAAAGATCGGTCATTTTGGTGAAAAAACGCATTTTAGTTGGCAGGTATAATTAAAACACAAAAAAAAATATGAAATCATACACAACTTAACACCTAAGACCAGACTTTATTAAAAGCTGATTTATATCAACCAGACCTCATTTTCTGACTCGATTTGACAGAAAAGCCTTACATTTAATAAAACGGCAACGTTGCATGCCAACGCGGGTATTTGAAATTATTCCTTTTCATTTCTTTTTTTGATGAAACTTTTTAAGTAATTAATGAATGTCATAAGCCAAGCATTAAAATTCAACGATCTTTGTATTCTTGATTTATTTCCACTGCGTGATTGCCGTATTTTAAAAAACAAACAACGTTACAAAACGAGTAAAAACAGAAATGATAATTTAGTTTTCTTCTTCACTGGAAGAAGAATCTTCTTCACTGGAAGAAGAATCTTCTTCACTGGAAGAGGAATCTTCTTCACTGGAAAAAGAATCTTCTTCATTAAAATCACAGTCATCATCATATTCATAATTGTTCGTGCAGCCGACATGGATCAACAGCCACGCCTTTTGTCTCATACAACGACCTTGGACCTGACATCGTAAAGAACAACCAGCTCGAAGCAGGGTATGCAAATCGCCCACCCATGCATCCCTTCCAGCACCTGTTTGGTTTTCAGCAAAATAGAAAAACAAAACGGAGAGCAAATTTACCAAGCGATTCATTTATAGTCTCTTTCAAGAGTCGATTTAATGTGAACGACAACGTCCATCGAATCGATGCGGCTGTAACAGCTGCCGTTCGTTGGGACCTATTTTATATGCCTCTCTTCTTCAGATAATCATTCAGACATATTTATATTTAAAAGATTGACAAAGGAAATAAGAAGAAGGGAAAAAACGGGGTAGAAACGACATTTAAATTGTAGAAACTGTCAAATTGGTCTCAGAGATATGGTCTTTTCACGATAAACCCAATAAGGTGATGCGTTCCCTACTTTTTGGATGTACGTGCCGTGTATCGCGTACGCCCCACATTTTTCTGTTTTGTTTTTGTTCTTCATGTTTGTTTTTTTTCGTCTATTTTAGTTTTAGACTTAAAGGAACATGTCCACTTGTCCAGGCTATTGGAAAGAAAAAAGGGAACAATAATCATTCATTCTAAATAGCCATGGCCTCCATAAAGTAAAGATCGCCAATCCAAAAGCAACTGGTTATTGGCAATTCACTTTCCCAATCCATTAATTATCAGAATGATTTCTTATAAGAAATTATGAGAAGCTTTTACCTATACTGAGTGAGTTCCAAAAAATTGTGACTATAAACAATTGGGTGGTCAGTTTTCTCTGTCACATGAATGTCAACCATCTTTAATTTCGTTATGGATTCGGAATCAAGTTGTCCACCGCTCTATGTTTCGATAACGTATAACCAATCAATATTCATGCTGGTAGATTTAGAGGTAAGCAGAGAAGGTAAACAAGCAAATGGTTTTCGATCAGCTTAAACAGAATTCATTTCTCCATTAATGGCAATTATTGTTACTTATATCCATCAATCGTTCCGCATGGACATAAAAGCAAAACAACTGATAACGAGTAGTTGCGCTATAGTTCTGGTTAATGAAAACTGCCATCTCCTTCGGGAATGTTGATACCGAGAGCTGCCCCACTCTAAATTTTACAGCTTCAAAATAAAAATCGGATTTTGCTTTGAATATATTTCCAGATTTTTAGTCTCATGTACAGCACTCATACATAGAAAATAAAACGTTCACAATTATGAGAAGGAAGGTTAAGTAAGGTAATGGGCCAGCTCTTTTTGTAAGCATTGGGTCAACTGAACGTATAGATACCAAGTTAAGAAAGGATCTATAGACCACAAGTTTAGCTTTAAAAAAGGAATCATGATTCCATTTTGGAAAAGTTGTTGCATATCTCGTTGATATATCTTGTCCGGATTAGGCGGTCAGTGTGACAAGTCCAGTCGGGATGTGTGCCAAACAATCGCTAATCACGAGATTGTGCCGAAGTGTCATGTATATATAAAGCAAACCCGATAATCCACACGGATTAATCACGCGTTGTTACAATATAAAATTTATTTTTCAACTTGAAACTCGAGTCTGTATAAAAGTCCTGCGTTATAATAGAATTAAAGTAAATAGGAAAATGATTTTTTAAATTATATAACAAATGGATTTTTTAAAGGTTTAAATCACTCGTGACATTTAGTTTGTTAATTGTATAGTTGATTATATATATCAAATTCTTATTAAAATTTCATGGTTTTCTTTTTAAGTCATGTTGATGAAAACATTTTTTCCTTTACCTTGAATTCTTCCTTACCCCGAATCTCTCCTTGAATTTCCATAAAAACCAATGCCCTTGAATCTTTTTTTATTTTGGTGGACACATCGGAATTATTTCCCTGAAAAAATACTATTATGCAAAAATGTGTCCCCCCCCCGTGCTTTCCGAGAATCTTGATAACTTGTTTCTTTCTTTTACAACTTTTGTGAATGATTCCCTGTGCTTAAGGGCTAAATGAATGTCGATTTCAAGTGTATACATCTATCGATCTATAGCTAAACGAATTGATGAAACTATGGACCTATGAAAAAATCGGATCAAATTCTACTAAAACTATATACACCAAAGCTAATAGGCAACACTTTGATAGTATAATGTTATGGGCTATAGGTCTAATCGCATTTCACTGTGGGCGTCATCTCCGTCTGAGGTGTTTCACGAAACAGGGAGTTGTTGATGGTTGTGCTTATTAAAAACATATTAATGGTGTGATAGAAGCTGTGAGCTACGAGTGTAATGTTTATATACCTGGTTGATTTTCTTGTTCAGTGTTATCGAGAAAATTTTGCTTTTCAACAGCCAATTGCACTTCCTGGCTAGAAACAGATGTAAATTTACTGTAACAGGATGGGTGATATCCTGGAGAATTTTCAAGACTTTCTGGCACTTGGATTGTACTGTATTTTGTCTTAGCACGAAATTTATACACAAGCTGGGCATCTTGACACTTTTTCAGATGTTTGGCAGTGAAAATCTTAACAGTTTCTGAACATTCCGCAACGTGAATCACGCACTTACTTGATTCTTTTGAAACACCTTCAACTCCAGAAGCCATTTTAATTTTTAAAAAGTATTCTTATATTATAGCGACCAAAGTTTTCATGTTAAAATCTGACAGAGCTGGCTAAACACAGAGTAAATAAAACGTTGCCAATTGGTGAATAACATTTTCATTTATAATTTTATAGCTGAATTATTTTAGTATCGGATAAATATTTAAAATTACGACTTCTATTCCAACAGGGTACTGCTATTTTATTTTTACATAGAAAAGTGAAATCAGATTTCAAATACCCGCGTAGGCATGCAACGTTGCCGTTTTATTAAATGTAAGGCTTTTCTGTCAAATCGAGTCAGAAAATGAGGTCTAGTTGATATAAATCAACTTTTAATAAATTCTGGTCTTCAACAGTTAAATTGTGTATGATTTCATCTTTTTTTTTGTGTTTTAATTATACCTGCCAACTAAAATGCTTTTTTTCACCAAAATGACCGATCTTTATCGAGGTCTGGTTTATTATAAACAACTGATAAACATGTCTGGTCTTCGACCACTATGTTTATTAATATTACCCCTAACGAATGTCATAAATTTTTTCCATGCCAATCAAAATGCGTTTTTTCGCCATTTCACGCCGACTTTGGCAACGTGTCACGCTTATACGTGGCCGCTGTGACAGACCAGACGTGACCCTCACGTCTTACCCCACCCCCCTCTTTCACATTTTCCCTTCAAACCGTTTGCCAATTAAAATGCGTCTAATTCTGGGCTGGCTCTTAGCCTATTAGTGTCACAAGCGGTCATCGGTCCACAGCCAGGCCATTTATACATTTGTCAACCGATGCAAACCTCAAGCCAAAATTGATGCTGACTTAATCAGACAAGAGCGAATTGATCAAGATTATTCGAGAGAATCGCTAAACTGGGCAGTGGACATCACAAAGTTTCTTTCTTCCCGTGGATTGGCTTATCGCGGATTTAGCCAGCAACTCTTATTGGCTCCCAAGTAGTCCGGTCGGGCTAGCAAAAAGTGTATGTTGAACCCCAAACAAATTGTAATAAGTTGTTTTTTACATGAACTGTGTTTATATCCCTTTTATCTATGCCCTGTTAAAAAGCTCCCGAAAAATATTAATATTTAGTGTACTTATTTTAATTTTTAAAAGATGCGTGTTTTTGTGATTTGATTATAACTATTAAAATACAAAAAAATATAAATTTTGAAAAATGAGCTTTGTTATTTATTCCCTTATTTATATTCAGGATAAATTTTGTTTACATAACCTTAAAAGTTTGAAATTCGCAGCCACTTTAAGTTGGTCACCTCCTTTTTTTCCCCCTTAAAAACGCATCCGTGTTTTACACGGCTCTTATGTAAAAATCATGACAACGAAAATCGTTGCCGATAGTGAACTAGAGTTCGCTCCTCATCCGTTAAAGTCTCATTTTAATCGGCAGTTTATCCTTTACCACCCCAATAAATGATTCCCGGGAGCTAGTTTTACTTTTCAAGTTATTTCATGAAATATAAACCCAATTTTCCCCAAATTTTTTTACTACACGTCCTAGTTTCCGCCACACCCGCAGTGAGCGCTGTGGCGTTCTTTTTTGTTTACATTTTTGGAAAAGCCTTTTGATAAAAGTCGTTGAACAGTGAACACAGTGTACATGTATTTTAGTGTTAAATTACAGTATGAAATTGTGTAGGGTATTGGTAATTGTTATTTTACAAAAAGTGTTATAAGAAACAGATTTATTCAGTTTAATTTTTTATTCAAATGCATTCTTGTTTTCAATATCTTCATTCATGACGTTTTGACAGCTTATACCTTTACAATTTTTACATGCAACTGTACATTCCATCCCATTTTTACGACATGAACATCGTCTTGTGTCACAGTTACCACTACATCCACATTTTATCATTTCTAGCAGTTCTTTTGGTGCAGGCTGTATATCGGTTGTTACAGGGTATAGAAAGCCATCATTTAACATCCATCCCCACTCAACGTCTTTGTGTTGGGTTTCACCCAACCAACTTTGTATCTACAAGAACAAAATAAGTATTTTTGTTATTCAATATTACTGTTTTATATTACCTGAAAATATGTTCTTCGACTATAAAATTTCATGGTAGCAGAAGTAAGGGGGAGATCTTCTGGATAAACAGATGTTGAAAGTGAGGCAGCAAGAACTTTTTCTGTGTTCTTTAGAGAATTTCTGGTAACGTAGAGAATCTATACTATCACTTGGGCTTCCACAGTATACTACATTCATTGCTCTTTCCCCTGCAGCATCGATTTTATTCCAGTTGCAAGACAGTCTACTATTCCTTCTATTTTACTCAATACTTCTGTAGCCCATTCATCATTCCCCTCATGGCAAATCTTTACTATACTTTCTTGAAAAGCTGTTGTTTTAATCACACAAATGTTTTCTTTGTCTTTATTTAAGCTCAGTTTGAATCTCCAAAAAATACAATGTTGATTTAAAGTTATCCTTGACCGATCACTATCACAATCTGTCGTTGTAGTTGCTGATTGTTGTTGCTTTTTAAATTGAGCGATTTTATGCTTACTTACGTAGTTTTTTCGGCAATCGGCATGAACAAAGGATTCACCACAATTATTTAATTTTAAATTTTCTCCTCTTGCTTCACCTGAAATTTTGAGAGAATCACATCCTTTCTTGGTCAACTTGGTCAAATTTTCTTCACAATCACTCAAATTGCATATGACACATTTAATGATATCTGCTGCCATTTTCGAAGACGTTATTTTTCTATTTTTTTAACGTAATTAGGTTTTACACAATTGATGTTTCTTAGAGCAGAATACCCTACTTGATTTCAATTTTGAAGTTGGATATATGTAAACAAAATAACAGAACGCCACAGCGCTCACTGCGGGTGTGGCGGAAACTAGAACGTGTAGTAAGAAAATTTGGGGAAAATTGGGTTTATATTTCATGAAATATCTTGAAAAGTAAAACTAGCTCCCGGGAATCATTTATTGGGGTGGTAAAGGATAAACCGCCGATTAAAATGAAACCTTAACGGATGAAGAGCGAACTCTAGTTCACTATCGGCAACGATTTTCGTTGTCATGGTTTTTACATAAGAGCCGTATAAAACACGGACGCGTTTTTAAGGGGGAAAAAAGGAGGTGACCAGCTAAAAGTGGCTGTGAATTTCAAACTTTTAAGGTTATGTAAACAAAATTTATCCTGAATATAAATGAGGGATTCAATAACAAAGTTCATTTTTCAAAATTAATATTTTCTTGTATTTTAATAGTTTTAATTGAATCACAAAAACACGCATATTTTAAAAATTAAAATAAGTACACTAAATATTAATATTTTTCGGGAGCTTTTTAACAGGGCATAGATAAAGGGGATATAAACACAGATCATGTAAAAAACAACTTATTACAATTTGTTTGGGGTTAAAACCTAGCCCGACCGGACTAAAGGGAAACTATTGGCTCTACACGATGCATTTTTGGTAAAACATTTAGCGACTTACGGCAATAACTGCAAATGTAATAACACCTTCTACCTATCCACCAACATCTGAGAAGAGTTCATTCAACTGCTTGCTGAAAAGGTGGAATCCTTATAGTTGAGGAGTTGAAAGAAGCCAAGTACTATCCAGTCATCGTGTATTCCACCTCGGATACGTCGCACACCACCCAGCTGTTTTTTGTTCTGCTCTACGTGCTGCCGGATGAAGCACTAGTCGAACGTTTTCTCGTGTTCCTACCAATGCATGGTGGCAACGCTATACAAATGTTTGACTTGGTGACAGATATGTTGAACAGGCTCGGAATTCTGAAAGAAGATCTTCGCGGGCAATCATAAGATAATGCCAGCAACATGTTGGGCATCTACATTGAACTGCAAGCTAGGACTAAGGCCGTCAATCCTCCGCAAAGTGCCATGCAGTGTCCATTCTCTTAACCTTGCCGGAACAAGCGCAGCGGAATCCTGTGCTACAACCGTTAGTTTTTTCAGATTTTTGCAAAAAAATTTCAACTTTTTGTCCGGATCAACGCATCGTTAGGCTGTTCTACTAATCATCTACGATCAAGTAAAAAAAAGGAGTTTAAAGTTCCTAAGAGTCTCTCCCACACCCGCTGGTCTGCTCGTGCTGACGCTGTCATTTGAACGAAGCTATCCGGAATTCAAATCGGCATTGGAAGCGATTGCAGCTGATTCAATTCAAACTCTAACGATCAGAGAGGAAGCCAATGGACTTTTTGAAAAATTTGACAAGCTCGAAACAGCCGTGCTGACAATGATTAAGACCACGGTTTTAGAACGCATGAGCTAATATGCGCAAAAACAAGCTGTGGAACGTTTTGGAATGGAAATGGGATCACTCGGACACTCAACAGCGGAGCAAGCGACACCATGATGAAATGGACAGTGCTGCTAACACGGCTTTTACGTGCCGGACTAAGATGATGGCTGAAGTCAACATCAACTAACAGCAGAGCTCCAACGAAGGCAACAAGCCTACTTGCACTTGCACATCCGTTTTGGATTTTTTACGATGCTCCCCGAATCGGATGCAGCAGCCATCACTTTTCAACCCCAAAATCTGGTTAACAATTGATGGTGACATTTGGCATTGCTTTCCGGACGACTACTTCACTTTAAGAGTTTCGTTCCTCCATTCATATTAATCGGGGGCGGACCAAAGAAGCGGAAGCCAAATGGGCTGGACCAAATGTGGATCATGAAAGAAAATAAACTGCAAGTGACTTTTCCAAATGTAGATATAGCCCTTTGAATCTTTCCTTCCACATCTGTTACGAATTGCTCAGGCCAGCGATCCTTCAACACTTTAAAAATGATCTAGAACTATCAACAATCCACCATGGGCCAACGACGATTGTCAGCACTTGCGCTTCTTCAAATTGAAACCGTTGTTTTAAATTTGATTGAGAGGATATTATTAATTCTTTTTATGTTTTGAAATGCCGCAGAAAGTGTTAAACTGTTGATGAATGAATGATGATTGCTTTTATTTCTTAATGGTCTTATACACCAAGAACCAAGATCAATAAACGTAAATTTGGTACGCAATTAATCAGCCGCTTTTATTTAAATTTCATATATACCAACAATTGAAAAAAAATTTTTAACTGTGCAGTAGCTTTACGGTAAAGCATATGGTGTGCGATACGGATGATCCGTGTTCAAATTCAGGATCCATATTCAGAGTCCGGAAAATGTTTGTTTGTTTTAGAGATTTTTCCCCTATGCCTCAGGGGGGAAAGGGGAAAATTTGCGTTGGATACGCGGGTATTACCTCGCCAAACGCGTGGGGAAGCTTAGGCTGTTACAGAACAAAACGTACGATTTTCGTGTTAAAACATGAAAAAACGTGAATTTTTCGTTATTTTAATTCATAGAGCCAGCTATCTGGAGTATATTTTATTGCTCTCTTCACACATGTTAGATAACTGTAATATCTACATGCTCTACTTTTTTTAACCTAATTGGACCAAAATAAAATCTCGCGCAGACGGAAAGAAATTTGTATTGCATCATTTTGAATTCAAAGGTCTTTTAAGCTGCTCTTTTTTAAGGATTGAAAATTATTCCGGTGATCTTCAATAACCTTAAATAAATATTCCTGATCCTTAAAATTAACAACCACGTCCTTGAAATCCGAAATTAGTTTTCCAGCTCTTTCAGCACAGTCATTGACGATCTCAAAAGTTTCTAACTAAAAGTCAGGGATATTAGGAAACTGCCATACTTTTCTATATTATCAGTTCTGGCTTTGGTTTTTCCTTTTCTCTATATAGTTTTTATTTATTTATAAATGATATAGATTTTATTCAATTTTGAAAAGGGGAACATTTAAACTGCCAACTTCCATCCACCCGTGCTTCAAATTGAATTGGATTGGATATCAAAAGGGGATGAAGATTTTTCCCTGCACACACTGATTTGGCACCGATGTCTGGCATCCCTTAAAGCATAAACTTGAATAATTATGTGTCTATCGTCTATCTGAAGAATTTTTTAAACGCTATTGATCTTAAAAACTCATAATAGCGTTAAAATGGGCACCTGATAACTTCATGTTCCTTACTTTCATATTTATTACATGTTGTATATATATATTTATAGTCATTACTAAATAATTGTAGTTATGGACTTTTCATGTCGAATTACTGCTATCTGGTTGTACCATTTATTTTTTATTGCAATATCAATAAGATATGAATTAAACAATGTTAAGCTAATTTTTTTCGCGTCCATTGGTCTGTTTTTGTGTTTCTGTTAACTGCATCGATACTAATTCAGAAAAAATTAAAAGATGGAAGTTTTTGGCTGTTGTATTTGTATCATTAATCTGTTTTAATATTGTCTTGTCACGTTAATAAAGATAATCCAGCCTCAATCATCGTTTGTTGTTTCACGAACAATAAAAAGAATTAAAACTTAAAACGTAATCGTTAAATTTTAAGAATCAAGATCATTAATTTTATTCGAAATTTTATTCAAAAATTTTTTCGAAATAAGAATAAAAGATAAATTTTATTCTATTCTTTATTCTTTACACTTGAATTTTTATTCATTATTTTTATATTTTTATTCCTAAAATTTCGATGCTATTCCTATTCTTATTGCAACAAAGTTTTCTCGTATTCGAAAGAACTCTGCTCCGGAGTCAGGACTCGCCATTGTATTTTACGCTAGATTTAGTCTACTAGTTAGGAATAGATTCAATGTTTCATCTGCATTTTCATATGAAAGCATAGTACTACGTACGGCCCACTGCGTATTGCGTACTGCTTGTCTTAGGCGCAACTTGCATATCACGTATGTCACTAACTGTACAACAATAGCTCGACCTTGGTTAGGTGTTTACCTTGCAATTTATTCAACAAAACAGCTTTTTCAAAGTACCCCAAAATGCAACAAAAGAAAAACGGACAAGTCACCTCAGGGCTCGGCCTGCTGGCCTGCTGCGCTCACGTAGAGGCCGTGCAGAACTTAGCCGTTCGGTTCATATGAGGCCATAAAAGGAAGATCAGAAAGAGATCCAATTGGACGGATCACAGCCAAGGAACTCTCAATTGCCGACGGAGGTAGACAACGTCGCTGCCCTGCCAAGATTTTCTGCCTGGATCGAGCTCACTCGAAGGAGCTTATAGGTTGGATGTCATCTCTACTGAAATCCACAGAGGCCAGAAAACTGATAGGTATTTTTCCCCGACATTCGATTCGAAATCTTTCGATCTTCTGTTCCCAAAGCTGGATCATTCCACGAGTCGTCAATTAAAGTAACTCAAGGGAGGAGAGGGTTCGAAAGCGGAGATAAAGGAGAGGACATTGCTAAGCCATCAATTCAAGCTGTTGGACGTGTCCAGGCCTCTTCTCTACTTGTGGGGCCAGCTTTCATGTGATTCTGAACTCAAAGATTCGTCGTCGTCATGGCCGACGCAGCTGTCTTGGCGCTCAAGCTGTGGGGTCATTCCTTTCATACCGTGACTATGCATCGTCGGGAGAACATTTTGAAGCAGACCGATACGCGTTTCCAGTCCCTTCTTTTGGAACCTAACCGCTTCAACCCGAAGGAGTGCGGGTCGCTTTTTGGCCGATCCTCTCTGAAGCAGATGGTGAAGGAGGTTTCGGACGACCAGAAGGTGAAGTCCCTGGGCGGAAGTTAGTACGAAAATTGTGGAATTCACTTTGTGGAACTGTCCAACTGAGGACTTTGCTGTCAAACTCTTTTCGAATGTTTAATCACCTTGATTGGATTGTCTCTTGTCTCCTTTCCTTCCACTGACGCGGAATAGTAGATGTGGAATTTTCCTCGTATTTTTTTCAAGCTATTTATAGTGGCAGTGGCAACTGAAAAAGACCTGCTGCAGGTTTCGCGACATTTTTGCAGTTTTATTTTTTTTTTTAATACTTTAACATTTTATTATTACGTTTTGTTTATTGAGCTATATACGGATATTGTTTGCACATATCAGTCAGAATTTTTTTTATCAAAAATAATATTTTAAAGAACAATTAAGAGACTTTTAAAAAGTTAGTCCCATAAGAGCCCATATAAAAGTAGCCTACATAGTTACACACACTGCCAGCGTTGCCAATTTCAGCCATTCCAGTTTTCGTCCCATTTTTGCAGACGAGGGCTCTCTGAGTACGCCTACCATATACTCCTATACCTTGGTACAGGATTAAATATTTCATCCCCACGTGAAACCCAGGTAAGTCGTTGAAACAAAAAAAAAATCAATAATTACCCGGATCGTTACCCGGATCCTAATTTTCAGATAAAAATAACTACTCATATGCCCCAAACACCTAGCCATTGAACACGGCGTAGAGACATACTGTTAGAAGGGGTCAATTGTTATATTTTTGGAGGGACATTTGTTTAAGGGGGATGAGTTACAGGGGGCAAAAATTTCGGGGGGGCAATAGTCGGGGAAGAGGCACTGTAGCAAACATGAGAGGACAATCAATTGTAAAAAGGGACAATCGTCCACATGCCTTAAAATTAATTTTAATACGCTAGAGAAAAGGTCTTACCTGGTATTACCGTTGACAGATTGAGATGAAAATCTGATGTCAGTTGAAGACACAAAGAAAAAGAGATTTCTTTCAAAGGAAGAAGTTAATAACTTTACCGAGATGTCGGCCAATACAAGTTGTTCTATTGAGCATAATGGCTCAGCTAAAGTTTTCACATGAAATAAAACTTCAAATAATAATGAGATATTTCAGTGTGAATCAAATTAAAAATTGTAAACGTACCACCGGATTCTTCATCTACGTTAAAAGAATTGTACAAAAAAGTAACTCAAAAGTGTCTTAAGTTGTTGTTGTTCTTGTTCCCAGATGTGGAGTTCAATTGGTATAAGTGGGCTTGATTTTCTCTGTGTCAACAATTTAATTATTGGCGTTATTCCTTGACTACACGATTATGAGTATGAAAATATGCATTTCAAAGACACAAGAACTAGCTAGTTTATGTTTTGTGTTGTGAATGATGACCCAATAGAACAGTTTAGTAATAGACAATCCAGCAGTTTCCTAATATCCAAAACATCTAATAAGCATAGAAAGATGCGCCTTAATTAGATGAATTTAACTATACCAGGTGCAAATTATGTCTTTGGGTAGAAAATCCACTTTGAAAATATTCATTTATGGTAGCTTCCACACGTGCTTGGCGGGGCTATACCCGCGTACCACACACCAACTTTCCCTTCTCCTCCCTGAACCATAGGGGTGTAACGTTTATCCGGTGTGGCCAATTGGATAGGGAACCCCAAAAATATGACCTCACCAATGATTCTAACCTGGCTGTATCTGGAATTGAACACGGATCGTCCGCATCGAACACTGCATGGTTTATCGTAAATCTACCAGACTGTATTAAATATATCGCCAAATTTTTTATCTTGTGAATACTAACACATAACAAGTGTTCTTTGACATGTTGGCTTTACCTTCACACGCCGCGTTGGATGAAGAAAAATTGAAAAATATTATCTCTGGGTAATTTCGAAAACTTTCCAAGCATAAACCTAGGAACACGGATCACCCACATTGCAAGCCCCTTGTATTACCAAAAGGCTACGTACATATACATAATACCACATTTCGATTCTTAATAAATACTTGCATAAATGCATTGTGCGGCTAGTTTAAGTTTATACCTAAATTTTAGTTTCTGCGCTTCAGATTCCCATCAAGTTTTCTATGGCATAATATTTAACGCTACTACTTGTGAATCTCCCTGAAGAAATTGATGTCAAAGTTTGACATATATTTCTTCCATCCATGTAAATAAGTCGCTGACCCGTAGCTGGTAACGAACCGTAATTAGGAGAAGGTTGATGTTGTATCAATAAATTCAGCAAATAGGTAATATCATTCTTTTTCTGATTGGCCTATGCTGTAAAATGCTGCAAAAGCATTTTCAGTGTTACTGGCTTCTCCGAAAATTCTCTAGCAAAAAGAAATTCCACTGCTTGTTGTGCCCGCCGAACGTTGTGCGGGGTTGGTAGCTGTCAGGGACCTCTGAGAACCGTCGACCAACTGGTGTACGCACCTTAAACTGTTAGGGTACGAGGTTACAGCACCTACAGTGTGACAGACGGAAGGAGGTAACAACAAAAGGGATGCCGGGGGAGATCTCTGAGAGTTGAAGCGCAGAAGATCTGATTGAACGTTAATATTGATAGGGAACCGTTAGCCAAAGAGTTTGGCAAGAATCGGGGTAGTGAACTGTGAGCCGAAGAGTTTCGGCAAGAAACGGGCTACCGAGCGATCAAAGCTACAAGGTTCGAGCACCTATGGAGAGGACTTAAGCCAAATGTATAAGAGAAACTTTGGAGTTTAAAACTCAACTCTAGTGATGAATTCCTACAAGAAATCAAGCAGTATCAAGAAATGACCTACCGAACACACCAAGAAGAATGGGCGATGGAAGTAGTTGGGAAGATTGGGAAGATTACCCCCTTAAATGATGACGACAATATCTTATTGGATCAGGCCATCCTTGCCTTAGGGAGACCCGTCAACGATTTGAGAGTGCCTAGTTGAACCCCATATAGTGTTATTGTACATAATTCATACAGGTTTTTTTCGAGAAGTAGACACTCATTTTGGTTTACGATTCAACGCAATAAATTTTTATTTAAAGAGCGATAATTTTTGTTAAATCCTACTAAAAAATTTAAAAAAAAACAATAAAGTGAGCAAAAAAGTAAAGAAGAACATTTAACGTTTTACTAATTTTCAAGTGCTACCCATTGTACCCGTTGTGTATGATGTTTCTACATGGAAGAAATCATTGACTGACAAGTACCAAGTCCTATTTAAATTTCAAATGTTACCCAAATCCATTCAAGGTGCTTAGCACATGCTTCTACAGCTTGGTAATGACCAAATACAATGTTATTTTGTCCTTACCAATTTTTCTTTTGTCCTTTATCTTTTTAAAATTTTTTGAATATATGGACTGCAGTCCATTTTGATCCTAAACGTAAACCACCAAAGCTTGCAAATCGTATTTGTTTTCTAGCTTTTGCAATTTTTTTCAGTATTAGACTTGGTACGTAAAAACGTAAAAATTATTATTAAATGTTTTCCCAACAGAAGTTTTCTATGCTAATAACCAATATTACAGTATTTACGGGCCGTAAACTGTAAATATCGTATTTTGTCAAAAAATTTCTGAAAATTGCGCCTTTCGCAACATTGCCTATTTATTTATTTTCTCATCAGATCATATCCGATATCAGTTTAAAAACGAAAACCTTTTTTAGCTTGCTCTGTCTTTTGGCCTCACCAAAAGCTAAACACAACTACAACGTCGACACTCCACACTCCCCACACTCATGACACTTGAAATGATAAATTGGCAATGTTGCGAAAGGTGCAATTTTCAAAAAATCTTAGTTTTTCTAAAATAAATAAAAAAGTCCTAGTTTAACCTAACTCGATTATTTTGGTACTTAAAAATCGGGAATGAAATGACGCTTAAATTCATTTACTTCAAAAAATACTTCAAAAAGAAAACCCAATTTTTTGCTCTCTCCCTGAGAGGCGATCAGCCTAACTCACCAGCGAACCTTCTTTTCCCAAACTCGCAGATTATTGTAGGAAGAGATGAACTTGTCGCATATGAAGCAATACTAGGGTTGATCACAGTGGCTGTCAACCCACAACTTTATACACTTGAAACGTCTACAACTGCAGCAGTTCGATGGTATTTGTAAATTGAATGAAAATTAATATTTTAGTTGATCAAGTTACACCATATTAAAAAATACGGTAAAAGTCTATTTTACCCGACCAAAGTGTACTTAATATTTTTACTTAACTAACTTTACTTAACTTAATCTTATTTAACTTAACTTATAATTATACTACTGAAGAAACTAAACGGGACGGAGCCCGAGCAAAGCGAGGAAAATAGGGGATTTGGGTGGGTAAAGTAAAGTATAGTATAATAAAGTAATAATTTAGTAAAGTAAAGTGAATGAAAATATGAGTGAGTGAGTAAAGTGAGGGAAATAGGGGATTTGGGTGGGTAAAGTAAAGTATAGTATAATAAAGTAATAATTTAGTAAAGTAACTTAACCTAACCAAACCTAACCTAACCCAACTCCGACAACTAGATTTGAACCCTGAACCTTTTAATCAACAATCCAGTGCTATACCACTGAGCTAGCAGAATAATGACTTCATACAAATGTTTGGCAATATCTATATACGAATTTAATATATATTACCAATTAATGACGGCAACATTGCATTCCAATAGTTGGCAACATTGGAATTTAAGCCAAACATTTATTCAGTTTACAAGTAAATACAGATCAGTTCAGTATACTTGCTTCTCTGAATTAAGTAAAAGTAAAGTAACAATAAAGTATACTTTGGTCGGGTAAAATAGACTTTATCCAAAAATACCATATAGTATCATATAATAACACAATTAAATTATAATAATAAGAAATAATTATAAAATACCATACATATACATGCAGGCTACGTAGAACTCGTATTTAGTAATTGTACCAAATTAAACCTAACTGAATAACATAATTTTGCATTTTTAAACCTGGTAGACCAATACACAAACTTGATTGAGTGACTCATTCCTCTAGTTCAGTAGGAGGATGGTGAACTGAACATGAAGCCAAGTTAGTTTCTTCGAACAAAGTTGAACCTAAATATTAAGGATGTTAGTAATTATCAATAGAATTGTAAAATATTGTAACGAGCGTGAGCGATGGTGTGGATAACTAAATACATTGACCACAAACAAGTATAAACCATGCGTAGAATCGCAAGACTGACACACTCTAATGTTCTGCTGCGGCGTCTTTTAGCCACTGCTCCTCAGTTGCCATTCTACTTCTATTACCCCGTCCGGAAGTGTTCGTCATCCGATGCAGGTATGTTAACCATCCGATCTCTCCGCTACATCTCCACTGTAAGCTCGTAATCGTCCGGGTAATAACTCTGTTAATACCCCCGCTCCATTTCCTGTTCGTGTAGTTGCAATCCAGCTTCCAATGCTTCCAGCCTGGCCTCTAAACCACGCACTAACGCACGCGCCGTCGGCGACAAGTCCAGATCATTGCAGCGACAGCACACGTATCGGCTGCGATCGCTGCTTATTACTCCCACGGGTACTTATAGCTGCCGGACATATTGGCCATCATCTTGCGCTCATGTTCCTTTCCGCTCAACTCCGCCATCCTGTACACCATGTCTGTTGCTAACGTCTGCGCCTGAGTGTTCCACAGCCACAGTTCATCCAACTTGTTGCCCCAGTCATTCCCTTTTTCCGGTGCCTCCCTTATGGCTCTATCCACTGTCGACCCCACTCTCCCGAACATTCTCTGCTCCCGAGGAACTAGACACCCCTCGGTAATCCATTGTCGACGCATTTCCTTCTGAAAACTCGTCTGGAATATCCAGTACTCGTATTGGGAAAGACCGGACATGGGAATCTCAAAAATACAGACGGTTGAAACCTTGAGAGAATATATAATCTCAAACCCGCCGAATCTTGTATGCAGATAACCATAAGCTGTAATAAGGTTGCCACCGAAAGCCCCTACCTGCGATGACCAAGGTAGACTGCGTCTTGCCTACTCCAGGAGGTAACTGCTGCGGTACAGTCTGCCCGTACGCACCCTTCATCAGCCAAGAATATCGTGACGCTGCACGCTCCTCTAGCCGGTTTTTGTTGATAGCATGGTTAATTGGGCACACCGACTGCCCTGGTGCACTGCAATGCAATGCCTCATCTGTGGTTATCTCCACAGACGTCTCTCGATCAGGTGATAACCGTGACAGACTGATCACCCGGTATATCGTAAGAGCCCGCAGGAACTCAAACACCGGAAGATGAATAAATAACCACACTCTATTTTAATGAGTTGCAGGGACCACCCTGGCCTCTTGGTAGGCTCTCCACATTTCACCTTCCTGTAGTGCGGGTGTCAGTGTCCATCCGAGTGGTAAACTTATCTTTATCTCTGACAGCACGTTTTTCAATTTTTCCGGGGAAACAATGTTGGACAAAGTCGTTCTATTGCTACGTTCGCCATTCCCCAAGCAAGTCACCCCACCAAATCTTCCAACCACTTCAATGTTAAACTCACTGATCTGAACGTACTGTAAATTTTTTTCTTCCACTCCCAAGTCCCACGTCGTTTCAGGGACAATATGGCCTACCGACTGTTCCACGTTGAGTATTTCTTTGTCAAGATTGTTATTTGTCCTCTTGAGTGCGTCTGTCACGATACATGCTCGTATTTCCCACACTGCCTCATTAATCGGGTCGTGTGTGTCCACAGTGCTTTTACAATTGCAGTTAATAGGCTGTCAACCCTGGTATTCACTTTCTTTAGGTCATCTGTAGTGGATACCCCAAAGAGGTAATTTAGGATTTTTCCGTCTCCATCGATAACTCCTTTTTTTCTGGATTGTTCTAAGGATGGCTTCAGTCCTTTGTAATTCCTGGAGACTGCTTGCAGTCGCAGCACCTCATCCATAGCTCTCAAGCGTACATGGTTCGCCACCATCTCCTGTGGTTTACTACTTGTGTCTATTTTCGCCTGTAAATAGATCTTTTCCGTCAGCTATTTATTGAAATGTATTATTTATTTGGTTGGTCAAATGTGATGTCCATTACGATCACCCACTCTGAACCCGAGAAAAAAACGTTCCTTTACTGCCTGAACAACAACATCATAGTCATTGAGTTTGCCCAGTATGACGACCAATACTGCCAACGTCCTTGCTATGGCGTTACTTGCGCCACTTCCCATTTGAGCTCCGTCTAATGAAAGCATTATCGCCAAACCCATAATTAACAGGGTATTTCATGGGAACCAATGCTTACGGATCCTAACCGGATATCGCCGTGTTCCAGGTTGGTTCTCCATTCTCCGCCTCCGCAGTCTTCGCCTCCCCGTCTCTCTCGTTGAACTCGACGTCAGCAACCTGGGATTTGATTTCTTTTTCGTGGAGCTCTTGTTCTTGGTATTGTTCCGTTGAATCTTTTTACCGAAACAACAGTGTTTTTCGTTTCTTCTGGATTTTTTTCTTTTCCTCGCTTCCTCCTAATACTCCAGTCTGCTGGTCTCTGGTCTTCTTGCCTCTCCTGCTCCTCTTTCAGCCCACCATTAATCGAGGTGAGGTCCATAAATCTATTCACGCTTTCTTCGTGGACCAGTTCACTCTTTCCCCCGCTTAGACTCCGGACTTCACAATTCGGAAGTGTCGCCTTCCGCAGCACTACGTAGGGTCCGTGCTATCGATGCAGCAATTTCTCCGTCCACCCAATCTACCTGACCGATAGGTACACCAATACCTTCTGGCCTGGGGCAAATGTCTCCACTTCTCCCCTCGTCAAATCGTAATTAGTTTTGTATCGTGCTTCTACCGCCTGAAAACGTGCGTCTACCTCCGCCAAAGCTCTTTGTAGGTCCCTCAGCATAAAATCTTCTTCGTTCCTGGTTCAATGGTTTCCACAGACATCAGTTCCATGTAAATCGCATCCACGGGCAGTACCGGGTGTCGCCCAGGCATCAAATAACGAGCGACTTTCTTGTCGTTTCCTGACTACTTGTGTTGTACGCAAATCGCAGAAATGATAGGGCTGTGTCACAGTCCCGATGGTCTTCACTCACATGCATGGATAGCATATCCGACAAGTTAAGGTTAAGGCACTCCACCTTGCCATTCGCCTGAGGGTGATCCGACGTCATCGTTTGGTGATTTATTTCTAGTGCTGCTCTTACCCTCGTCGTCAATTTGGCTACGAAACATTTTCCTTTATCTTTTGTCAAATATTTCGGCGTTCTATGTCCCAGCAGTACTTCCAATATGAAAAATTCAGCTACTGGTGCTGCCCCCGTCGTGGGGAGTGCCACCGCATCCACCCGCTTCCCGACGTAATCTACGGCAACAATGATGTAGCGATTGCCTTGCGCCGACGTCGGAAAAGAGCCCAGGATTTCCATTATCACTTTATCCCATGGTTTCTCAAGCAGAATCCTTTGTCTCTAGCCTGACACTCCCATCAGGCTTTGATGTATTGTTCCACTTCACTCCTTATCCCGATTTTCGATATGATTTATTCGATTTTAATTGTAGAAGGAGAGGAAAAAGGGCTAGAAGGAGAGTAAAAAGAGTGGGCCGCTGGTGTCATCTATCAACCAAAAATCGTATGTTCTTGCTGATTGACAACTGAACTAAATATAGGGATATTTAGTAAGTAAATAATTTTTAAAAATGTTAAATTACATTTTTTTAAATAAATGGCTGACATAGGAATTATTGAAGAAATCCGTCCTTAAGTTATGGTTGTCCACTGTAAAGGTTTGTTCAGACTAAAGGGTTTTTTAGTGTTTTACGTATTATGTACAACGTTTTTCCGCTCTAAGTTACGTTGCTGAAAACGGGAAAGTGTTCAGACACAAAGCTCTCCGTAGAAACGAGGATCTCATTTTTACGTAGCCTACGCTTTTCGTATTTAGAACGTTGGACGTAGTCAATATCCAATACGCTTCTCGTAATTCTTTTGTTTTATTTTTGTCTTTTCCCCGTTAATTTTTTATCCTCGTTACTATTTTTAGATATTTCATCCCTTAAAGAATCTTCTACACTCCCAATTTTTACCTTTTTCCTACTTTTCAGCTACCATGCGTAGTAGAATGAAAAAGGTAGAGAAATGGTAGAAAATTTCGTTTATTTTTAGCTAGTAGGGGAATGGAAGATGATCTACCATATGGTAGACAAATGCGTGTCTACCATTAAGTAAGAATTAGCAGATGAAAACGCAAAATTACAACAAAAATGGAATTGCGATTCCCAAGTAAACATTGCCTTTTTTGTTGGAAATTAACATAACAAAACTTCGGAAGCAAACAAACTTTCTTCTGATGCCTTGCAGGTAAATTTTACTTCCACCTTAAAATTTTTCATATTTTCTTTGCTTTTATATAACTATTTCTAGTTTGGCTTTTTTAATTTGTTATTGCACATTAACATTTCATTTGTTATTATGAAATATTGGGGTTAAATTACGATTAAAAATAAAAGTTCTTAACTCAGTCGCCGAAATAGACAGGAAAATATTGTACAAACAAAATGTTTAAATAGCTGAATGGTAAAGTGGCTCAACTGCTAATGTCGAAAATGCGTGGTCCTGGGTTCAATTTCCACCAAAGAGTTTTATTTTTTAACATTTTAGTCAATGGTAGACTAATCTACCAATGAAAATGGTAGGCAGATTGTAGGGGATCTACTTTACCCTACTTTTAAAAAATCGACGGTTTTCCGTCCAAATTGTAGCAACTTCTACCAAAAAGTAGCATGTTTCATTTCGCAACCAAATTGTAGCCAAAAGCAGTGAAAAAGGAAAAATCAGAAATTGAGAGTGTATGCCTTGAATCACTGAATAACATTTGAAAATAATCAGACAATCGTTTAACAAGTAGAAAAATATACAAACACCATATCTATGATTTAAAAATTTAAGCTTTGAGGGACGAAAAAGCCTACATTTACTTAAGTTAAACATTGTAGTCTGAACAGGCTACGAACACATCGACGTAAATTTTCATTCTTAAAAAACTAAGCAAAATTTTGTGAAGAACAAAATAAGCGTCAAACGTTATACGCAATACGTAAAAAAGAGCTGTAGTCTAAACGATACTTAATACATGAGGACAATCACAGTTTAACACTTTCAACTCATTTAAATGACATATTTTTACTTCATTTTTAGTTCATTAGCGCGCATTAGCGGAACTGGATAGTTACATCCTTAAACACAAACACCATAGTTAGTTTATTACACAACACGTAACTAAACAACGAGAAAATCTAAAACCTGTTCATATGGTATCCACGCTAAGTCGGAAAAAGCGGCATAGTTTTGCGCGCTTTTAGCATGACGACTTACGGGATTACGTCACCACGGTTTTTTGCAACAATGGCAGTTTTAGTTATCGCATCTTACATTAAAAAATACATTTTTTGTGGCAAAGGTTTTACAGAAATGGATAGTTGTCATCAAGAGCTTTTCCTTTCATCTAAATTTATGAATTTTGAACGTATAGTTCTCCCGATAATATTTATTATAATTACGTATAATACTGTGGGAGAAGGGAAAACCCAAAGAAAAATTTAAAACTTTGGGCTCTTCATTCAGGATTTGTTTTCATGGTTTTTCTTTTCTAAATGTAACTATTACATTTTTCTTAATGCCAGGAACACCGTATTGTAATTTTAAAATTTAAATGCAACTAGATGTAGACTGAAGTAGATTCCCCGCCTACTATTTCCTTGTTTAATTCCTGAAAGGTACCTGAACCTTACCTGAATTCTCCATCGTACTTTTCCTGGTAGCGTCAAGGCAGCTTAACGAGGTGGAGTTGCTATAGTGCGACCAGTTGAAAAATAGGGACATCGAAACAAAAAATCTAGCTCTTGATGTATAAGAATAATGCTTTGAAAATTGTGGGATTATGTGAATGAGGTCGTTCTTGTCGTCTGCTCCCAATACGTATGTCAAAATTTTAGCTCTTGTATCACATACTCAGTGTTTGTGTAATCCATCACCTACCATTGTGTGGTCTTGGTGACAACAAAAATATAATTATCTGCTGAATGTAATTATCTGGGTACAAGTTCTCTTAGTCCTAGTAACTAAGATGAGCCAGGGCGAAAGTGGTGCCATCTCTCTTGCTGGATCAGATACTCAACCAAAACAAACCTGTGGCTATTGCTGCAAGAAATACAAAGGCAAAAAAGATTCCAAATTTTGTTCTAAACTTTGCTTCCACGGACACCAGAAAATGACCAAAAATAAGAAAGCTCAAATCATCAACAGTCTTGGTCAAGGTGCCATAGCCGCAGGTGGAAACCCCGAAACTTTTGCCACGCCAACCGAAGAAAACCATGCCAAACGTCCTCTGTCAGCGGACAGCAGTCCCAAAGAAGATCAAATTGAACCAAAAGAAATCCGTTATGAAGACCTTTCCAGAATCATGGAAGATAAAGATCTCACATTTCTTGACTCGCTGAACAAGTAGGAAATAGTCGGGAAACTCCTAGCTGCAATCGAGTATATTAAACTACAGCAGGAACGGATCATCCATCTCGAAGCCAATTTGGTAGATGTTAAACTTGCCTATGCGGACGCTATGACTGACCAGTTCGTCCGTCAGCGCTCATCCCCTCCCATTTTTTCACTCAATGAGGATCTGCATCACGCGGGCAATCCATCCTACGCTCAAGCAACTAAGGTCCAGCAAGCCCCGGTATTGCTGGCCAGCTTTGGCTGCTAGAATCCAGTGCGGGTGGCCCTGTTCCATCATCGGTCAGACAAAAGGACAATAACATCTATGTCCGACTCAATGACCCGGCGGACGTGGAACGCGCGAAATCCATCCTGGAATCCAAAGAGGGACCAAACCATAGAAGTATGTTTAATTCTGTTTCTCGTCCTTCCAAATTGTACCCTGTGGTTGCACTCTTCGTAGACCTAAGTTATCTACCCACTTTAAAAGACGAATTAATGGTTAGAAATTATGGCCTTAAGGGAAAAGTTGAGTCAGTGAGTCAACTGTATGCCAAGCCTGACTCGTCTAGAGGTCACGTAAAGATCCTCTTTAATTGTAAGGCAACTAGAGATTCGGTACTGCTTGGCGGGGAGATCAATATTTTAAATACTTTCACATGCGTGGTTGAAGTGATGCTGGATCGAGAGGTCTGTCGCTGTTTTTTTCTGCCATGGATATTGTAGCGTTCACGCATCATTCGTAAGAGAACTCTCGCCATCCGTTACAGCTGTAACGGATAGACAAACGACCGACGGAAGCGTCATTCAAGCGTCATCCGATTTCTGATACATCGGATTTGCCGACTGACTCTTTCCCACGCCTGAAAGACTATAAATGGGACTGTAGTGTATACCTTCGGGGCCAGTAGTTTAATAGAACCGCTGTGTTTACTTTGTGTAGTGCTTCAGTGTTGTAGAGATTGAGAAATACACCGAACCCATCGGCGATAACTCGTTACAATATCGCCACGTAAAAGCCTTCTGTCGGTCCGAAAAACCCAATTGCGGTAAATGTGCCGGTACCCATCTCACCAGAGAATGCAATATTCAGGAGAGAAAATGCTTCAATTGTTCTGGAAATCATCAGTCTGGCGATCGTTTTTTTCAAATTCAGATGAAGCCGTGGCAAGATACAGAGCCCGAATTGAAAGAGATTGATGTGCTCCATCCGCCCTTCCCTCAACCGCCTCTTCATTTGCTTCCAGGTCAATCTGCGTCATTTTAACGTCGCCTCAGCTTCCTTGGCTGAAGTGATCTTAGAAAATAATTTAGATGTCATCCTATTTTAGGAACCGTTTGCAAAAAGCCCAAGTCCCCAACTATCATGAACATCCCTCCCGACTATGTTGCTTTTCACGCCCTTACATACGAGCACGCATACGATGCGGCAATTCTCGTCAAACTAGCCTTAGCGGAATCTTGTCATGCGGATGATCGTAGCTGCCAAAACCACGTCGCTGCTGTGGATTTGTCAACCACGCATGGTACTTTTCGCTTTATTTCAGTGGATCTTAGACCCTTCTGTCCGGGCGCCTCGGCGCTTTTTCGCTCTGATCTTAGCGAGCTTCTCACGACATCGTCAATCGTTGCCGTTGACTCAAATGCCATGAGCAAACTGTGGAATAGCAAAATCACAAATAAAAAGGGCTCAGAAATCGAATCGCTCATCTACAATCACAACCTCAGCCTTTTAAATCGCCCTCTCGCACAATTGGACTTCGTCCCTGCCGGTACATCTTTCCTTGATATAACGCTTGCGGGGGACAACATTTTAGCGCCTCGATGGTTTTTCCCAACTATTCCCTCTATGTCCGATCACCCGTATATATATTTTAAAATATCACGGGCTCTTTCATACAGTTCCGACAGACCGTTTTCAGCCAAGTCTTCACCCAGAGTTCCGCACATATCCCGCATTGATATGGAATGTTTTCGGGAAACCCTTGTATCAAGCATACAGTCTCTTAACCTTCCCCCTTCCCTGTAAAGACTGATGTAGAAATGCTCATAAAAAACCTTACAAATTGCATAGTCCAGGCAGCTCGCAGTTCTGTACATCGAGACTATAGAGTTTCACCTCGTAGTATGCCATGGTGGAGCAAAGAGCTGTGTGCTATGCGCAACAGGGCAAGACGAGCTTTCTGATAACGACTGAACACAGTAATGAGGTTCTCTTATTAGAGGAATTGTTTATTCATCAAATCTGGATGTGCTCAGATAAGGTGTTGTGAATAATACTTACAGATATGATGGGATACACACAGTTCTTAATATGAAAGTATTATTCACTAGGTGCTCTCTGACGACTCTATCACTCTTCCACTTCTTCATGTGTCACCCAGTTCGCTATTACTCCTAGGCCGGTGACACGCACTACTTCCCATACAACTCGCACTGCTCACTAGATGGCAGAAATGCCTTAACGTCAACACTTTCAAGCTCTGGTCTCGCGAGAAAAAATACAACAACGTAAAAGTTGTTTACTCGAAGTCAACAAAGTCAACAAAGTCCTTTACTCGACCACCAAAGCCAATTATCAGAGGGAGTTTAAAAGACTAGCATGGCAACAATTATGCAAGACAAATCCGACAGGAAAAGAGCTCTTTTCGGCACTAAAAACCCTATCGGGAAAAACTGCCAGCGTGAGACTACTTACCACCCTAGTGATTAATGGCGCCTTGGGAACTTCATCCTATCCTGGAGAGATGTGCAGCACACTTCTTTCCGAAAAAACAAACATCACTTCCCATGCACATAACTCTGGTTTCTGATTTTGAAACCTATATTGCAACAGGTAGCTCTACTCATTCCCCACCAGTTACTGAAAGGGAACTTCAAGCCGCTGTAGAATCTCTAAATCCCAAAGCCGCGCCCGGTGAAGATGAAGTAACCCCAATGATCATTAAAAAATGTTTTCCACTCATAAAACTACATCTCCTTTACATCATGAACGCTTGTTTTGAATTAAAATTGTTCCCGCAGTGCTAGAAAAGTGCCTCGATTGTCATTATTGGAAAGCCAAACAAAGAATCGTACAATGACCTCAACAGCTTCCACCCAATTAGTATCATAAACAACTTCGCAAAGGTCTTAGAGAAAATAATTTTGTGTCGGCTGCAATGGTTTGCGTATAATAACGAATGGATCCGTTCGAACCAACACGGTTTCATGGACGGAAAGTCGACGGAATCGGCAGGACATACCCTCGTCTCCTACATTGAAGAAGCCAATGACCACCAACGATACGCCGCCTGTGCCTTTTTAGACATAAAAAGTGCTTTTGACGCCGCATGGCATCCAGCAACTCTTTCCCCGCTTATTGAACGTAAATGCCCACTTTATTTAACGCGTATGGTTTCGAGCTTTCTGTCCAGTCGTATTGCTCTACTCTCACATAACGGTACACATTTGGCACACGCAGGTAATCTCGGGTTCCCACAAGGTGGAGTACTGTCACCGTTCTTATGGGTGGTTTTGATCGACGATGTTCTAAGGCTATGCCTTGAAAACCGTGTTTATGTTATTTCATCGCAAAAATGTAGATTGCTCTGATCTCAGCCTTAGGATTAATGGCACTGATGTCTCCCCTTCTAAAACCACTCAGTATTTAGGCTTTCCCTAGATTGCCGTTTGAAGTGGTCGCCACATTTTCCCAATAAGGCGGCAGCGGCTAAAAGAGCATTTTTTACAATCATGAAACTCCTACGTGCTACTTGAAGTTTGAAAAGAACACGCGTTCGCTACCTCTACCTCTCATCGATAGAGCCAATCTTGTTGTATGGTTGTTCCCCTAGGCATGTTCTCTAGTTCTTCTCTCAAATGGCTGCTGAAGCATTTCCCGGAGAGTAACACATCGCCCAAGTTCGAAGCCACTGCACTGTCCTCTTCCACCAAGGTTCCCCCGTGGTCAAATATTTTTTAGTCACATATACAAATAATTGAATACAACAAGTGATGACTTAAATCTAAACATTGGTTTTACTCGAACAAAAAGGGGATAACCATTACCAAAAGTTGGAGAAGCGTCTGAAGACCTCTAGGGAAACCAGGGAACTCCTCTAACGGAGCCCAGCTCCGGGAGCTCACCCGTTGGAGACTCATCTAACGCAGATTCGGGGTATTGTTTTATACCGTCGCGCGAATTACTCCCCTTCCGGACTGCATATCTGCGTATCTTTCTTAGAGCGGACTTCTCCCGATAATTTCCCGATAATGGTTTATTTTTAAATTTATTGCAAAAAATTATTAAAATATATGTAAGTCGTGAGTTTGTTTGCACAGGCTTTCCGTTTAGCTTACGGGAACCAAGCCATTGGAAATTAACTTACAGAAAATAAATATTATTCGGCATCTAATAATATTCAAAGCAAGTATACTTATGATAGGATTTTAATTTCAAATAATAAAAAACTACTTTAAACTTAAGAAATCATGTGAAGTTTAAAATTCAAAAAATATTTAGCATAAATTGTTTAATTTCAATTTATTCACTTCTGGTTTTACCTAAGTTCGACATCATCTTGACTTCTTAAAAATCCTGTATGTGATTTGTTATCGAAAAAGCTCAAGTGATTTACGACAATTCGATTGTATCGTTTGAAAATGGTAAATAATATATCTATAGATTGGCACAGTGGAATAATATTCGACTGTGATGCGGGTGACCCGAGTTTGAATCCTGATATAGCGTAATGTTTTTTCAAGATTAGAGGTCCAATACATGTCATATTTATAGCCAAATGAAAGCCCGTTCGGATATCCTTAGAATGTCCGACGGCGCTGCTGGGGGCGGTCGAAACCAAAAAATAAAACATCCATAGGACATCCAAATCGGATATCGGGCTGTCTGGAGGATATAAAAAAGATGTGCTCAACATCCGACCCCGACATCTGTCGGACAGCCGACGGACTGCCTTGTGTTATGTGGGTTTAGACCTAACTTTTGAAGCTCTTTTTTTTTTTGAAAATTTTATCCGTCTTGAAAATTTGCCCTTTTGGGAACGCCAATCTTTTGTAAAAAAATGAATGCGCTTGGCTAGATTTCGGGGCAATACTGAGGGTAATCGCAATATAAATTGGTATAAACCGTGTAATGGAACCTATTTCTAATTTCGATAATTCGTTTCTCACGTAAAACACGGGTAGGCAATGGGCACAAGAACTGTTACCCACCGGATCCAATTCGTAGGACATACGGCCCAAATACGGCCTATGGGACACGAGGACTAGTCCTATTTTTAGCACCCCTTGAGTGCGTTCAAGTTGGAAATCACATGAAATCTGATTTTCCATAAAGCCCTGTGCAAAGTATAGCACAAGCTGATTACCGCCGGGAGGCTTCTTAAATCAGGTATAAAGCAATCCTAGTGTATTTTGGTTATTTAGACGAATCCGGATTTGTTGCGGTGTCGCGTTGACGCGGCCCGCGTCGTCCACGTCGTCCATTTTTAAACCCATGGGTAAATAGATCTAAACCGGGTCAAGACTAAAAAAGGAACCAGATCCTAGACCCAGTTCCCAGAACCGGTTCAACGACCCGGTTCTAAGAATAATTTCCAAACCCGGTTCGTGGAACCGGTTACACCGCTTTTTGCACCGTTTACCCGGACTTTGCCCCAACTTCTACCCAAAAGTATGACCTTTGTTCAAATCTCATTTAACACTTTTTAATTTGTAACCTAAAAAAAAACAAGAATAAAAAAGCAATTCAAAAATTCTAGCTTTTCTTTTAATGAAACAGAAAAATTCCTTTTCTTTGTTTTTGGAATTAAGAATTTAAAGAATAGAGCTACTATATTAGAGATGACAGTCAACAGTGCCAACATTGCCATACCTCAAACATATTTTAACTCATTATTACTCTAATAAAGAAAGTAGGTGAAGAGTAGTCTATAAAACTGGTGAAGGAATCAGATTTCACCAACAAGTGAAATCTATAATTTTATTTCATTTAATTAAAGTGAAATTCAAAAAATGAGCTACGTGCTCCCAAGCCTTTTAGGTTTTAGCCCTAGGCTACTCTTCCCGATATCCTAATGGGGTGCACCAAATGTTGTTATAATGTTAGCTGTAAATGGCTGTGCCGCAGCCGAATAAGTTTGAATATATAGGATACAGTAGTGATGTACTCAACCGCACATCCGCTTGCTTTCAGCTGGTGCACCTTTTTTTTCTATCTCTATTCCATGTTTTCCTTATTTTCTTTGACCATATACGCATGTCTTGGTTCCTTTTATGCTTCTTACTTTCGTCTTTTACAAGCTTTTTAGCTAACAGCTTATTAATATTTTTTTGTCAGTAAAATGTATGAGTAATTTTTCCGATGCTTTTTAAACTCCAAATTAAATACGGCTATGGCCAAAATTGTATCGCTAGAAGATAAGAAAACACAATCTAAAATACATGGGCAGAAAAAAACGAAAAAAAAATTATAATTTTCAATTTTTCTATCAATTACTCCGTGAAAAGGAAGTTTTTGTTCACCCCCCCTCCCCGAAAAGGGTTACATGTTCAACCCTTCACCACTAATCCAAAAAATCTTTCAATTCAGAACAGATTTTAATTTACCAGCTGTAACATTTATAAGTATACTGTAGGCTACTTATTAATCCTACTAAAACTATTTCCGGTAACCTTGATAATAGAAGACCACTTTCCATCGAATTACGAGAGGTATATGTAAAATTCTTCTGCGAGGTGTAGGCTACGAGATTAGAATCATAACTGATTCTCGAAGGGATTTTTTGGTGATTCTTGGACTAAAAAATCGCGATTAATTATTTTTGCCAAACCCATGTAATTCTTACTTTAAACTATGATGTTGTGATTCTTCAAAAAAAAAAAAAAAAAAAAAAAAAAAGGGATTTTCTGGTAAGTGTACGAGATTCTTTTGAGTTTTACACCCCCGTCTAATTCAATCGAAAATGTTTATGCTCATACGCTAGTATTTGTAGAATGAAGATACGATATAGCCTACAGATGCAGAATTCCATAGTCCAATGACTCGAGGAATTATTTTCTTCTTCAATGACGTATCAGGTAGCGCACGTAGCGTATGCTTTCTTGCCTATTACTGATGAAGGAATGAAGTATCAGCTGCGACCAACAGACTCATTACGAATCAACTATGACCACGTGTATATTCAGCCGATAGTCTACATCAAAATGTAGGCCAACAAACACCTCTTTTCCGTCGGCAGTTACGACTTATTATATATATATTTTTTTTTTTCTTTAGCCTTCTCACTTTTTCCCTCGAAATAATGTTCGTTTCACCCAGCGTTAAGGTCATCTTTATTCCAGAAGTCCTAGCAGCGGCTCTTCTAAACACGAGGCACGACTCAAAGGTGAATAAACAAGCACGTACATATACTTAGTTAGACGTTTACAGAGAGTCAATAGCCTATTTACAAATATACGTTGGTGTTCGCGTTGGCATTCCTCGAATTTTCAGTGTTTCTAAAATCAGGTACCATCCGGAAAAATAGTTAGGCCTAATGGCCTCGTTTAGATGATGAAAAAAGTGCAAGAGGTGCAACGTATAGCTACCCAATAATGGAGGACTCCGTTGTGAAGTTATTTTAAGCTAGCTCGCCATCTTTTGTGTATTACTTGTTCTAACTGCTTCTCTTTTGAGGTTTTCTCTAGGAAGCCAAATTCGGTAGGAAACTTCGGAGACGATCGAGCATACCTTCAATCATACCATGTGGTCACACTGCCTGGGTAGGCTACAACAAATATACCCTTTTATCTCGCTAAAAAGTGCAATTTAAAACCTGCATTTGAAAACCCCTTTCTATTCAAACAATATCCTACACGGATGTTGCGTGAGAGTTAGGATACCCCTGTATTTTTGAAAAATAAAACGTCTTCTGATGAGTTCACAATAGAGAGTAGGCCTATATAGTCTATAGTCAGCCCATGTAGGTCTTACTAGGAATAGGGATGGGTGCACGACAAACATCACAATTGCTCGGCATCTTTACAGGAGCTATTTAACTTTTTTAATTCTTGCTCATTTTGCAAAGGGTGGACGAATGATTTTTAAAAATATACATTTTGTGAAGAGAAACCTCTGGTAAGCCTATACTCTTCTCAAAGACGTTCATCTTTTGATTGTTTACTTTTCGTCTCCCGTTTTCACTTTTGTAACTCACACTCCATCATGCAGCCGTTTTTTCTCTATCTAATTCCATACATTGTAACCAAAGCTAGGCCTATATACATTCAGTTTACATTGGAATTCTTGTTATTCTAGTATATTAAAATTTAAAGTTCTAAATAATTATTTTCGTGATCCATCGTATCATTACCGCATTCGTTGTGATTATTGTTGTACAAAGATGATGCCCACACACGGCACGATGGGATTCACTATAAAGTTGTTTGGTTAGGCCTACCCATTGAAAATCAGCATGAATTGACCGATAAGCTCGCGCAGTTAGCTCTTTTGTAAATCCCCACCATACATGTATAGTTAAACTATAGATTTAAAACGTTAAGCCGGATGTAAGGACTAGAAATTATTTATAAAGGCACACTGTTATCAAAGAATTTGACGGACCGTGCTTAACTTTGAAAAAGTACCATAGCCTACGGATCAATGGCTAACTGAAGGTTTACTTCCGGTTGCCCACCTTTGATGCTCGTATGTTCTATAGGCGACAATAGCTACCTGGCTTTGACTGTCCATTTTACGGCATCCGGCTCGAGTCACATGAAGAAGACAGCCTTCAAATGGAATAAGCCCCACAGTCCCACACTGCAAAGCGAGAATACACAGCAGGTTGGAACTTTAAAAAATATTGACATTCTTCTGTTAAACTTGGTTCAATGTCAGTAAAAGGTGAGTGACGACTAATAGTTTCCATTTCACTTGTTTGTTCTCACAAAATGTACAAAAATGGCTACAAGTACGACAAACGATAGATATATGGGCAACCTAGCGAGGACAGAGCACTTAGATAACATTTTATGCGTATAGATGTAGACCGTAGATCGCACAGTAGACCTATGATTTTAAAAAGGTTGTTTCTGAAAAACACTTATTACCAAGTTTTCCAAAAATAAAGGTGATTGAAGTTTTTCAAGGTTGTTAAATGAACATTAAGCCTATATGCTGCGTACAATTCTAGAATCAAAAATTTACCGTAAAAAAAGGTAGTACAATTTGATCAATGTAAATCTTCACAAAGATTTTAAGATTGAATATTTCTCTAAAACACGAAATCTTCGTCCCTACGTTCTTATGTATAAGTTATAACCCAAATATGTCTACATCAACAGGAATATCACTGTCTATCTACAGGCTAAGTATTGTTTATCGCCTTTTATATGAAATCTATTGTAAGTGAATTACAGCTGCTATGAGATTTGATGGAGCTAAATAGAGCTGTCAGGCGACTCATATCATGCAGATCATTCAATAACCTTCCTCACGACGCGTCGAAACTCTCCATTGTGATTTCCCTTTTCCCCTCCATCTCTGTTCCCCCTTCTGAAGCCATTGATAATGCTCT
Organism: Daphnia magna; assembly: GCF_020631705.1. NCBI lineage: Eukaryota > Metazoa > Arthropoda > Branchiopoda > Diplostraca > Daphniidae > Daphnia > Daphnia magna. The sequence goes on from NC_059184.1 coordinate 8,259,088, forward strand.
GGGCGCAATAAAAACAGCCCTTACAATCTTATATGTCGAGTAGAAGTAACAACATAATCGATCTCATGCCATCTCCTTCCTCTAAGGGGGCTTTATTATATGTTTCTGAATATAGGCTAACAACAACACAATATATACAGCATTTGTGTAAAAACACCCAAATTGATCTTTTTTTTTATCGAGTTAAATATCCAGACTATTTAGCTGTATATGCTAAATGCACATCATCATTTTTCAAGTTCAAATGTTTGGTTATAACATAACTGTTTTTACAATCCGAGTCGGTGTAAAACAACACGCTATGCACAAACGCTAGGAATGGCTAGATGCGACGTCTTCTAGAAAACAGTTTTTTTTTTAATATAAAGTGGGCACAACTTTTATTACAAAAATGATGGCGTTGAACAAGGGGACGCGATTCCAAGGATTTTGAGAGGGCCATTTTTTCGACAAAAGGAGAAAGTAATGTGTGTGTTGCATCTTTTCGAATGCATTCATGCAGAATAAACGTGCACAGTAAAGAGAAACTGTATGGATGTTCCGGGTGAAGTGTACCTATCAGTGGTATAGACTTAGCATTTGCTCAGGCGTGCCAACTTAATCCGATTGGGGCATCATTTGGTCATGCACTATAGCGCCTCAGACATCAGCGGGTCTTTCAGTAAAGAAGCCTGTTGTCACTGGATTTATCATGATACCCTCTAGGTTTAAGTCCATTCACTTGTAGACGATACCTATATGTTATAAAAACGTCTTGTGATATTGAAGATAGGGAAAACGCGGGTGTACCGGTAGCAGATTGTCTTTATTCAAGCTGACGTGTACTTTTCCCATTGACGCTCATTTCAGCTTGAAAAACGGATTTTAGTCTCAGGTTCTTGCAAGTATTCGAGCCGAGAAACAAAAAAGAAAACTATATGTTTAGTGGGCATATAGGTAACCCGAGATGCGTATAGGGTCTACAACAAGGTAGGCTAGAGCCTAAACAAAAAGCGTTTATTGTGGGATATTAATAGTGGGAGGGTTAAAACTCGAAAGAATCTCGTACACTTGAACCAGAATCACAACAAGAATCACATCTTTTTTCTGAAAAAATCACAAAACACAGTTTTTTATTCGAGAATCAATCGTGACTCGTACACCTTGCCAAAGAGTTTTGCACCTCCTGGTTTATTCTCTAACATCAATATAAATTGATATAGTTTTTTTCTTTCTTGCAATAAAATTCAAACTTATTCACAAATCGTTCAACCACAGACCGGCCCTATTATAAACAAAAATATTCATACACAAAAATACGTGTTTAATTTGAACTTGAGTCTAGTTTAGAGTAGACCCTACAACATTTCGTCCTCCAAACTCTAACATAATGAACGTTTTTAAATTGAAAAATTTTTTTAGACGATCTTCCATATAATTTTGTATGCAACAGTTAAAGTTAAAGCATTATTTTTAGCTACAGTTCAAAGCAGTTTTCCTATATCTGTTAAATAAACAGCCAGCACTGTATTATGCAAACAAGCTTTCCACATTAATCCTATGGAAGGCCAAGTGTCTAATCCCTTTAATATGTACAATAGACTATGCATGTAAATCAGAGTTTATCGGGCAAAAATGTGACACATTAAAATATATCAGCAGATTACATGTTCTATAGTTGAATGCAGCTAATCTATATACTATCGACGTAAATACCGGTAGTTAGTTTTTTGTTTCCCTTTCTAACCGGTGAAAATCAACCGGTGGCAAAATAGCATCAAAAGAACGTGTAGACTATAGTCTTACCCAAATTTCTAAAATCTATACCCAAAGAGATAAAATCAGGGATACTATGCCAAAAGTATAGTGCATCCTTGTTAAATTTTATGATTCACATACGGTAGTTGTGAATGGAAAACAAAGTAGAAATCACTGAATCGCTCCTTCTTTTAGAACCGTGTCAGAATTTTGTGCAAATAGACTAAAAATTCTATTGATTATTACAATATTATTATGATTTTTTTGTTTGTTTTTTTATTGACCTTATGATGTCATTGCTGTGGCTGTTGTCATGGAAAAATATTTCCTTTCGCGTTTGGCGTTAAATGCAAAGAAATATTTTCAGTAACGTTTCTGTATGATGTTTGAAAATGTTTCATAATAGTTCTAGGTCGTCCCACCTGACAATTTTATAGAAACCGTCCACTATAAGCAACATAACTGCTGTTGACTTGTGCCGTAACGCAATATCACAAATCCATACAAATGTGTAAGATGCTGCCGCTTCTCATTATTCGAGGCTCCCCTTGGCGCTTGGCAAATTGACATTGTTGCTGGGTGTTTGTACCTAAATCTTTTATGAGCAGTATAATGTGTATGAGAAAATAACGTGAGTTCGTCGCCTTTATGCAATGGTGGTATAATTGAATGTTTGAGTACCAATCTAAAAGAATGATTCATTAGGCTTTTTTGTCGAAGAATTTTTTCATAAAAACTGCTGCACAGCAGTTTGTAGAACCCTTGTCAAATGTCAGCTTTTAATGTCTTTAATGCAAACAAAATTTTTGTGTTACAAGTTTTTCTGGTGAACATTTTACTTTGTGTATTAACAATAAAAAACACCAATAATTAAGTTTTTTTACTATGTGGGTAGACTATAGACAAGAGCAGTAGAACGCCACTTATGGCGCCCGTAACGGACTCTTTCGCACAATCGGTATATACTTAAGACAAAACCAAACCGAAACGATTATAGGCTAACACAACACAAAATACACATAATGAAAATGAAAAACTGAGATTGGCCAGCTGTAAAGGTACGGAACACCTTGACATACAGGTATAAACTACAAGAAACGCAAACCCGCATTATTAACATACTGTATGAAATCAAGGATAGTATTGTTCGTCGGTTTTGTAAGTAGTAAATAGGTACATTTTCGTGTGTTGATATTTCTTTATTACTTTGTCCTTTTTCGCTTCATATCGAATGAGTCATCACCATAGATATCTTCTTCTTTGTCAGAAAGGTCGTTCATAACTTCAGCCTCCTCTTGACGCTTCTTAGCAGTTGCCAATTCGGCAGCGTGTTTTTTACGCCATTTGGTACGTCGATTTTGAAACCAAACCTGAGAAAAAAAAAGGAAAAAAAAATGATTGCGGTTTTTAGTATTTTTATTTGTTTGGCCGTCTATCTCTTTCGCCAGCAACAAGCATATTAAAAAATGACAAGAAGAAACTTATACATATAAGCTACATTGAGAACTAGCCCACGGAGATTCAAACGTTGCTCGTAAACATTGCATCTACGCTGCATGCCGCAGTCTGTCTCAGACAGTAAGAAAGAAAAATTTAAAAAATGGCCAGTAGAGAAGTGAACTATTTTGCAGAACTGTGGCTCATCACGTTTTATCATAAATTCACATGCAAAAATTAAGCATCTCAAACGATTGAGAGTTCTTTGTTACTTTTATTAGACTAGTTTGTAACGATGTTCTTTTTATCCTGTTTACTACTTAGCATCTGGTTTCGGATATCTGCTGCCCAATGGGATACGCTAGGTAGGGCCTAATCAATATAGTCTACGTGAAAAATGTTTTCAAGACAACAAAAATGGTTTTTTTGTGAATCAGACGAGGACAGCCGATGGGTCAAAGTGCATACCTTAACTTGAGATTCCGTCATATTCAATCCATAGGCAAGTTTTGCGCGCTCGGGACCCGCCAAATATTTTGTCTGCTCGAAAGTTTTCTCAAGGGCAAATATTTGTTGCCCGCTAAAAGTGGGTCGCGTGTGTTTTTTCTTGGAATCCTTGTCGAAGCCACAGTTAATGCCATCAGAATTATCTGCTAAGTTAACCATATTGTTAGGATTACCAACAAAATAGGTATAATTAACATACTATTATTAAGCATCAAGGTTTTCTTTATATCTTTTAGTTTTTAGAATAGGTTGCTGCCAAAGAAGTAACTCCGTGTAGCCTTACTTATCTGAAAACGATCTCTCCATGTTTGCAGAGCAGGGTTATCGATGAAGGATTGTAAAGTTGGCCAGTAAACGCCTGTAAACGCTGGCGAGTTAAGACCTACGGCGTTAACACCGTTGGAGAAATCCAAAGGCTTCTGGGTTCGCGCTATTGCCGAAAAGGGCGACGGATATTGGTTACTGGAACTCGATTGTGGGTGGCACTGAATCGCAGGAGAAATGACAGATTCTGGTCGGGGAATTGGTCTGTTAAGAATGTTTTCTATTCCGTGAGGTGTAGCAGAAATCGAATAATTATCCTCCGGTTGTACCAATACTGTAGTATTAACAGATTCCGGCAGTGAAGGGGACTTAGAATCTTCGGCGTTACGTAGATTTGGCTTTGAGGACTGGTGATTTTGCAGTTGGCTCATGTCGAATATTTGTGTCATTTTGTTATTGGTTTGAGTAACTGACGGTCGAATAATCGAAGAACCGCCGATCAAGATGGGATATTTGGTAGAAGTTGATGCCGAGGGGAGAGAACCTAATCGACAAATTTGAGAGAAACTTCGAACACTTTCTTGGGCTGAATGGATCTGCAAAGCAGGGCGCGATAGCCGAAGCCCAGACGAATCATTCGTAGAATTACAAGATAATAAGCCAGTCGGAGAGCCTTCATTCGGTGAAACTCTATCCGCTGAGCTGGAGGAAAAACTAGGACTGTTTGGGCTGCCATCTCTGCCGCCCAGATCTCGGTGTGCCGACACGTGGCAGACATCCTCGTTTTGATTTGAAAGACCTTCTTGTCGACTAACATGGGTAGGAGAGGCCCTCATCATTGGACTCGGGCTAGAACTTGAAGTATCAAAATTCTTAGAGCAGCCCATTGTTGCGCCACAGTCATCCACCGAAATCAAAGTGTCGCTGAAAGATTTGTTTTTGGTTTCACGAGCCGGTAGCTTTTTGAAGGGACAATTTTCAATTGAACTATTAACGTTTGCAATGTCTAAAGTAGCCGACGGTACGGTGGCGTCTAACATGAGGTCAGAATCCTTTTCCAATCTGACAGCACTTTGCATTTTCAGCGTGAATTTCAAAAATGTCTCCAGATCTTTCGACAGAAAAAGAGAACATCGCTGAATGAGCTCTTCGTTATCCTTTTGGAAGTGAATCGATTCCGACACAATCATGCATTTTCTCCCGTTATGGATGATTGAAACTGTTAATTGATTAAACACTAGTCAATGCACTTTCACGTTTACAGGTTTATGCAGAGATTGAACGTGTATTTGCCACAGTATGATAGACCGTGGTGATAGGCCTACTTGATAAATACGAGGAAGCTATCGCAGTGGTTCACGTCAAACGTTTAAAGAAACAAACTGATCGTGGTTACGAACGAGAAGCTATTTAGAAGTTGTGCGTGACTAGTCTTGTCCTCCCACAAACACGCTTCGGCTTTTGATGGATGGTACAGGGTCCATGGACTGGACAGCCCCTCTAGGCGGGGCTTGCTCCGAGCGGAAGTCTCGAATCTGCGATTCCGCATTTCGTGGATCTTATTGGTTGCTGGTACGTACTCTGTGCGCACACAAGCGTCTCTCCTATTGGCTCCGCTGTTGAGAAGTATGATGCCGCGACACTCTAGGAACAGTTTATTTGCTTTTTCATAGCGGAAAATAGCCCCAGGTTATTCAGCGTTTCACACTGCAAATAACAAAGCGGTACTTCCGGCTGCTTCAAAAGCAGGCCTCCTATGAATAGACTAAGCTGAAGTCAAATTTGTCACGGAGAGACGAGATAAATCAGTTTTGGATTACACTCTGACAATAACCACCGGGGGGGGGTATGGTTCGTTTAGGGGAGATGTAAAGGTATAAAAAGAAACGGTCTAATGAAAATTTAAGTGTGGGTAAGCCCATACATATTTTCAGAATTTTCACCATTGGCTATTAAAGAATTGTCTACCAATAGATATCATGTATAGGTACCATGGATAACAAGTCAATTAACGTGACAACAAGGGTAATGGCTACATGATGTGAATCCCGCGTCAAACTATAGCCTAGGCCTACTAAACTTTTGAAGCATTTCGTAGAAAATATTTCGTTTCATTTTTGATATACAGATTTGCAAATGCGTCACTTCATACCAAGATTGACACCAGTAGCATACATTTCAACGATCTTCTCGCAAAAATCAAATTAATGATAGCTCCCTCAAACGTTTAAAATATAAGCCTATTCAAAACACAATAAAAATTGTGTCCCATCTGCAGTGGTTGCTAGAGAGTTCCGTGTGTTTGCTGTACGTAAATTTGACCAGCTTTCTTTCTTTGTGCTGGTTTTGCCCGCAGGCTAATCTGGCAGAAGGGTGTCACTTTATACTTGGGTAAGCCAATAGACCTATAGATTATGGTTGGCTATCTTTAGTTCTTTACACAGTGGATAGGCAATTCAAAACGACGCAGTAACGACTTTTTAAATCCCCCCTCTAAGGTTAAAACTATGCAAATCTATGGCTGCTTAAAAAAAGAAAGAATGAAAAAATACGAAGATTGCCAAAAAGCTGATCGTGAAATGGATCGTTTATTTTACGGTGTGTAATAGCTTTCAGCTTACACTCTCAGTTTTTTGGGGGTATTCGAGGGTATTCGAACTAGTAGCGTTTTGGTTTTTGCTACTAATAGTATAGGGGGGGTATTCTATTAGTAGCATACCTGTTCTAGAATAGGGGTTCGAATATCCCCCGAATACCCCCTATACTAGGGATATTCGATTCCTACTAGCATCCTGAATTTACCCTTCCCCCGATTCTTCATGCATACCCACCAATCTATAAATATACTGCTTCACGACTATGAATAAATTACAAAATATAAATGTCTTTCAGAAGTCTGTATTCATCTGAGATTAGGCCATGGAAAGGAGCATACTACAACGGTGCAAGACAACATTTATACAAATACAACAAATTTTTTATCATAAAAAACCCAGTTTGTTATTATAAAGAACAAGAGAACAAAATAAGACAACAGTATTTGCATTTTTGGAACACCTCAACTTAAAAATAAACATCATTGCACATGATGACACAATCAAGCTTATAAGAAAGCGCCCACTTTTATAAAAGTGGGCGCCATTCACTTTTAAGCTCGATTGTGTTAGCATTGCAATTTAGCCTTGTAGGTCTCTTAAACATTCTAGGGATGCTCTAAAGGCTGTTACTGAGGGAGAAGGAATTTTAATATCGAAAACGCATTCCTCAATGTCACTAAGCGATTCACTAGGATCTGAACAATTGTGATGCGCTCTTTTTCAGTAATGAAAGCCTCAAGTCGTTCCAGGTAGTTTTGCACAATTACTTTCCCCTCGTCGGTCGCATTTAAAATGTCGTTGACGTTGAAATCAATCACCTACAAGTAAAGTAAAAATTCCAACAGTTAGAAAAAGCAAGAAGTAAATATGTAGTGACGAAATACATTGTTATTTGAAGGTTGGTCCGTCACAATGATATCAAGTATCTGATTCTCGTTGACGATTGGTTCGTATTCTATCGTAGGATCACAAGCCACAATTCCAGTAGATTCCTTTTCTTGCTCTTGGGGCTGCTGACTTTTGATTGTTTTTATGAAACTAAGCAGTTTCATCTTGTGTCCCAGTGTTAGTTGAAGTACTTCAACATTTGCTTCATCTAAACAGAGAAGGCACTGTCCATCAATATCAGCAGCTATTTAAAAGGAATGAGAAATATGTTAATTTTAGACAAAATAACGAACAGTTACGTAAGAGACATTTTCGGAAACATTAAAACTTTTTAATAACCATGTTGGAGCAACATTTGGTCTCAAATTATCATGTGCAATCATAATAGATTTAGCAGGAAAATAAGGTTGAACACAATGACTAACATTGTGTTTGGCCCTCAATTCAAGAAAGAATCTAGCTAATCTCTGAGTTGTTTTATCTGCTGTTGCATTCGCTTGGTGAAAACTGTCCTGCTGTAAAGGATCACTAACATCGAAATCAGTTACTCCTGGTTCGATATGTTGAAAAGAAACATCAGGAAGTACTTGTCTAACATCTGGTTGTGGATCTTTAACTAAACAATTGATAACGTGGTCTCTATATTTAGCAAAACTGTTGAAGCCAGCCTTGCAGTCAGCGTTCCCACAATACAAAGTTCTGTTACTATGACCTGTTGTTTTAAGGAAGCCATGAAAAAGTTTCAAGTGACTTGTCAGTTGAGAATAATTGCCTTTAACTATAACTGAACATAAAAAGCATTTAAAAGAATCAATGGACATTTTGGAAAAGGGTCTCACCAACCAACAAACACACAGCACAGAAAATGTTCAACTTAAAATAGATTCCTACTACATAGATATTACCTAGCAATTTTTCTGGAATTACAGCCGGCAGTTTGTTAGTCGAAAGGAGATGCAACCGCAGGTCTTCTGCAGATAAAGTTGAGATACAAGTTTTAGATTCCATTAAAGCCCTCAATCACATAACTGTCAAAATTGTCTGCACTGACGACCGTCATTAACTTTTTTTGCATGCTGGATGTTTGCCATATTTCAAATTAGATTTGACAAAAAATATTTATTGTTTCAATATTGCTAAATCTGTTATATTAAATCAAATCCCGGTGTCTAAGAATTATTTGTGGGATTTCTATCCAGTATTCTGTATTTTAAAATGATTTTTATTGATAAATATCTCTTGGATGGCAACGTTTACTGACGCTGATGCAAAAATTCGAATACCTGGTATTCGAATTCGAATACGGAGGGGGCGTTTTATTCAAACTCGATCTTCGAATACCCGGAAGTACGAAGGGTATTCTATTTCGAATAAGGATTGTCTTATAGATAGTCGAAGATTTAGATTAGGTAAGACCATCTACCAGACCTATTCTAGCTAAGAGGTATTCGAATCTCGGATAACCAACGTATAAGATTAGAATATCCCCTGAAAACTGAGAGTGTACTTGCGGTAGGATCGCCATAACACAATGTCATTTTCAAACTATTGTAGCTGCTGATGCAGAATAATAATGAAAATAGTAGTAGTAGTAGTAGTTCTAGTAAAAACATTCGCATTAAGTTGTTCAACAGGTCTAATTAGCCTACTCGCGGGCAACTGATAACGGGATTCGAAAAAAAATTGCCGATCTTGACGGGGATAAAATCCTTACTCTTTCTCTAGTATAATTGCAATAATTGTAATTGACAATGATGAATTTTTTCTTTAGTAATTAATTTCTTTATCATAGCTAATCTTACTTCGTTACTGGATTTAATTGAAATTTTTCAAAATGAATTCGCGTCAAATCGCCTGTTATAGGCTACGTGCAATTATTCAATCTTTTGATATCCCATCGAATTTTTCAGTTTCCCAGGCTCAGCATTTTGGCTGAAATCGTTTCACACGATTTAAATTAAAAAACTGTGTGTCCAACACAATTAGAGCTGTTTATATGAAAATTTCGCATAAGCCCGGCAAGTCATGACTCGTGCCACGTTTAGCCTACAGGCTATTGCGAATTTTCCTTCGAGGGATTGCGGAGGGTGAGACAGTAAACACTTCAAGGACGGCGTCATAGGAAAGAGAATGAATAGTCTGAAAATAGTTGCAATAACGAAAGGTAAATAAAAAATAATCTCTTTGTGTTACACAGAGCTTTATTGTTCACCCTTTTGTATACAGCGCACAGCAACGGCAAACCATCGGCTTTTAACTTTCAGTCGTTAAGTGACCTAAGATGAAGTTAGCCTTCTTAAATATTTCAGAAGTCATACAATTCTCCCTATTGAAATTGAGCTAACTCTATATAGGTCAATTTGAATTTCAACACTATTTTAATATGTATTTTATTGGTCTGCAAATGTCCGTGTCCGCAACCACGGCTGTTTTGGGGCTATAGCTGCTTTTTTATAGGCCGCAATCTTAATAAGCGAAGCAGTTACAAACTATGGGCAGATGTTCGAGATTATTGCTATAACATTTCGCAGACAGAAAGGAAAATTTCCAGTTAATTAAGAAAATTATGTCCATCTAAGCAACTAGTCAACGCTCTTAACCCCAAATGTACGAGGTCTGTTGGATGGTAATATACTAGATACATCCAACATCCATAGACAGACAATAAAAATCGAAATTTTTTGTCCGTTCATACATTTACACTAATGCATCGTGAAGTCCGTTTAGTCGGCAAGAGTCAGACAAGGGTGATAGATGGCGTCCCTCCTGCGCCAACAAAGACAAGAAAGCGATGCTACTCACAGTAACAATAACCCAATATCGAAAATGGTTTCGCCCAGCTAGTCGATAAATAGAAAGGAAAAAGGAGCAACTATCATTTACGATAGGATAAAAGCAATGCTCTTACAAGGGGAATAGGGAGGGTTGGAATAGGGGCTATATTCATGCTTCTCACACTTCCAACTATGTTGCAGATCACGACTATTACGGAAAGAGTGCTAAAGTCGACGATTTTCAATGAGGGTAGGGGGAGGGGAAGATGACATTTATAGTGACAAATCACCATCATCCCCATTTTGATTCTGAATTTTCGATATCACATGTAAGCATGAGAATTATCAATTCGATACATCGAGTAAATGTATGCGGCAGTCATTCATAAGGCTAAAGATTAAAAATTCATATAGCCTATTGTTGAAATTTCATCAATTACTTTACCATAAAGTTAGACGTACTGTATGTGCTGCTGTTGTTATGAATCAATAGACTATAGGCTAGCCTACTATAGACCGATTCTAGCAGTCCTAAATGTATTGCAGCCTTAAAGTTGTGTCAATTATTATCGATCGATTTTATTTTCGTCAGATTTTTTAGCTCTGTATACATACACCATCGCATAGTTAATTATAGTTCCACACAAATAAATGCTTGCCAATACACAGCAAATAGGGAAAAAAAAACAAATTATATTTTATGATATTACCATATTTTGAGGAAATTTCAAAATAATTTGATTGATTTGTTAATGACGGCCATACCACGAAGAACTAAGATTAAAATTTTGAATCTTAAATAAAAAAGACGGAAAATGGCATTGTTTGGCGTTTAACGGTTAGCGGATCTTATTATTGTCCTATATAGAAGGGAGAAATGAAGATTCTGCTGATTAAAACTTGCTTGGCTTGAAAGAAAACAGAACCGTATCCTATACTCATTGGTATGGAAGAAAATAGGGACAAGGATTTCTCATTTCCATACAACCAAATTATTGGATTTACTTCCATGAACGTGAATAATAGCGGTAGTTTTTTTTTATCTCCAAAAAGGCTTATGCCGTTCTCTTGCACTTTTTCGTCCATTTCATAAACTCTTTTTACCCTTTACATCCCCCCTTTCGTCCGCGTTTCAGTGTTCTCGCGCGAATGCTGCCAGCCTATTCAACTAACTGAGGACGGAGGGTTAACGACAAAAGGAATAGACAAGGCTCGCATGGCTGTACCAAACACAGGCCTTTTAAGTGACGGTTCCCCTTGTCTGCATGTAATCATCTATGGCAGCTCTTGCAAAGTCGATGGCCAATGACGCTATTGCTGATTACACGTCAGCTAGCAGCTGACAAAGGGCACGCGTTCACCAAGTATCTTTTATCAGATCACAAACTGCCGTTCAGTTGTACCTTAATTATGGTAGATACGTTCTAGCGTAGGTCTAGATCACGATCTGTGTCAGCCTACTCTCGTTTTCCACAATGTGAGTCGATAACGACATTGGACTAAATCGTAACAAAGGAGGCCGTTTTCAAATTCTTGGCGTTGATAGACTACTCTAAACTGGGGAAAAACGCTCAGTCAGTACCACAAGAGGCTCTACTGCTTGAAAGAGAAATGAACTTTAGCAGGGTTTTTAAGACCAATGTTGTGGTGACCGCATCAACAATTTAAGAAATGAGAAAACAAAAACTGTGGTTTGTTAGTGTTCCCGATTGGTTGACAGGTTCGAGACATTTATTTCCATATGATGAAGTAGGCCTCTTCTTGCCTCTAAAAATATTTCACAAAAAAACAAAACAAAAACAAACAAACAAACAAAAAATGACGATGAAGTCCGACGGTCATCATCTAAGAAGCGTCGGGCAGCATTCTGCAATTCCCATCGTACCTATTGTGACCTTTCACCGATCTGTATACTTTACACAGCCAAGAGGATGGATGAAAAGACTAGTAAATGAGCTCAAAGTAGGCAAACGTGCAGCCACCATATTGTATACCCTGGGTCCGTAGACTATAAACATGCTAGCTTTAGACAATCGACGGAAAACGTCGTTTTATAGACGGCTTAGCTGATACGTTAGTAGAGAATACAAATTTCGGAAATATTGCCATTCACGCTTTACAGGAATAGGGTAGAGCGTTTTGGATGTATTAGCCCTATATACATGAAATTCGAACAAACAGCTTTAAGAAAGTACAAGATTCTTTTCAAGCCAACCCAGAGACCGATTATTCTTTTAAGGTATATAAACAATTCCAGTGTGAAAGTGTGAACTGACTTTTAAGTTTTTTTTTTACTACAAAATTTGGAAGCCATCTTAAACGGGATAACAACTCCACAAAACATGGTATGAAAAGTAAGATTTAGATATTTTGAGTAATATTCAATAATAGAATTTATAGGAAACAATAAAATAAAATAAGCCTTTTTACTACAACTTTAATTTAAAAAGAGCTTAATTGGCGAATCGTTATTGTTCCAAAAACTTTTATAAATGTCAATTTGACTGCCACTGCGAATTACTGAGTTATAGGCTACCGTAGCCTATAGATTGAAATTCACGTAAAAGCTATATTTTTTTTCCTGAAAATGAAAAAGAAATTATTCTAGACCTTATTTTAAGACCTCATTTTTAAGGCTTTATTTGAACTTGAACTTCAAGTTTTTAAACGACTTTTATTATGCAACTTAAAATGGTTCCTATGTTTTTTCTGGTTTGTTCAAACAAGATTAGTGTTTATCAGCAAGCACCGACACATGCACTTAGCTAGAGGGCGTCTGGGATCACGGAAATGATTGCGTGAAACCTGATTTCCATAAACTACTTTTCCTGGATCATTTGAACAGATTGCACGGTTGGGATTTCTGCTATATTGGATGAGAAACCAATTTAGCAGTAATGTAGTCATTGTTGTGCCGTATATCTACTGAGGATCAGCATGTGCAGCGCCACAGCCGTATGCGTGGTCGATTACACACGTAGCAGATGTACGCAGTGGTCTTCTAAAGAGCAAGAAAAAAACAAAAACAAAATGTGGGTGATTCAACGCAGCCTGCAAGCTAACACATCAAATAAACAATAAATAGACCCAGTGGCACATAAAAAGAACTTTGGTGTTGTTTTCTCATGCGTCTTCTACAGAACGACGGAACAACCTAAATAGTCGTTTACTATTTTTTATTAATAACATCATTGCGTGAGGCAGGCACGTGATATACTTCATTAAGACATTAGACAAACGATCGTATCCAACAATGCAATCTGCCTTTACAACGAATAAACTATTTTTCGGATTTACCCAGTTTGTTGATCTACATTACCCTTTCGTTTTGTTTAAGCGAACTATTGATCGTTGTAGCCTATGCAGCATAAAAACAAGGACAGGAGACACATTGCATTTTAACAGTGTTTTAAACCGAAAACTATGTGTGTCGTACGATCTGTCTAAGCGATTTTGAGTACAAATTTCTGCTTCATTTTTTTTGTCGTTATTTCGTAGGCCAACATCGTGCTGTTAGTATTGCCCAATTATTTTCCTATATTGATCGGGAGTAGCAGCAATGAAAAACTTCTGGTCTTTTTTCTTTGATTTTCTTAGATAGGCTATATATTACTTTTAAGATAGGTTCGCTATATCAGACGAGTAGCCTATGTGTTAATTTATGGATAATTCCATCAGGACAGTTATTTCCTCGAACCGTAAACCAGACTCATAAGGACATTAGGCTACATTAGGCTTCAAAATCTGATGAAATTTGTTAGTTAGAGAAATGAACAGTTTTACAGTTCACCGTGCCACCTGGTTAGGTGTAGTTGCTGCGTGGTAGGAAAACTAAGCAGACAAACCTTGTGATATTTTTTGAAGTCTTACAGTTTTATTTCTAATCACATTAAAGACAAAAAGTGCAAAACATTGTTCTGAAACTTCCAGTACCATTTTTCTTTACAGAAAACTGACTGACTGGTCATGACAGTGTTGGCTTTCTTGCAGTTTTTTCCCAAGCAGTCAGTCACTAAATGGGGAAAAAGGCATGAAAAGCGTAGACAAGTCATTTGGCTTTTTGTATGGTAAAGATATTTCTGGATGGTATGAATAGAGTCATAGATATACTAGTATGCTTAGATTTCAAAATCAGAACAAATTCCCTACCTAGAAAAGCATACACAGCAGCGACTGAATTCTTAATTAAGGGTCTTTCAGTATAGGAAAAAGCTACTGAAAAAATTAAGTATCCTTAAATGATACCTGATTTTGAAAAAAGATACTTAAAATTTTGATTCCCCTACCATAGACAACGAAGTGGAAGACCGCTAACGCCTATATCCCCCTGTAGCGATGCGCGTGACATGCCGCATGTGGCGCTGAGTCCGATAAGATAATAATTTTGGGTTTCCCTACTGATCCAATGCTTCACACACCGTCATTTTAAAATGAATCATGCACGGTATCACTTTGGTATGCACATGTAAATTAAGCGCAAAAATTCTGCATATCGTGTGAATTATTTCATATTTTTAGTGGTTGGGTAACCTTCGTTCATAAAATGTTTTATTTTTCCCCATTTTCCGAGACCAATTTTATTAATCTTGAAACGCAGCATTTTTTTGTTTATATTTATAGCTGATACTTCTTATTGTGGTAACCTACTAATTTTCCTATAATGGATATAATAGCTGTTGCATACTTCTATTTATGATTTGTATTTAAGAAATAAATAAATGTTAAGAAAATACATTGAAACAACACTGACTTTTACTGCAGTTTTCTATTTTTTACATGCAGCGTTTCACGATTGATACAAACTTGTTTCGGAAAATGGGGGAAAATGGGAAAAAATAGAACATTTTCTGAACGAAGGTTACCCAACCACTAAAAATATAAAATAATTCACACGATATGCTGAATTTTTGCGCTTAATTTACATGTGCATACCAAAGTGATACCGTACATGATTCATTTTAAAATGACGGTGTGTGAAGCATTGGATCAGTAGGGAAACCCAAAATTATTATCTTATCGGACTCAGCGCCACATGCGGCATCGGTAAAGTATAAGAAAGTGACTCTAAAGGTCCGTGGTTCAAATCCTAGCACGGCTAACTCTTTTTTCCAAAATTTAACCTCAAGTTACTGAATTTTTCAGTAGCCTTTAAAAATTAAGTATCTTATAGGAATAAAGTACGAAAAAAAGATTTACTAGGCTGGCCTTTTTTAAGTATCAAAAATTAAGTATTTTGTCGCCGCTGTGTAGGCTAATCCATCCATTGGCCGTTCTGTCTGGCGCGGTAGTGAGGAAATTAATGCCCAAAACATATGCAATTTCGTTTGGTATAGAAGCGGCAGAGATCCATTTCTATTTAGAAATCTTCTAACAAAGCAACGTCCTCCGCCAGGTAGCGGCGGCCGCACCTTAGCCTCCTCCGCGGTTCATGACGACAGCGACCTGGACGAAGAGGACGCACCCGCTGCCACCGGACTCGGATCAATGCAAGGGAGGACGCCCAACGCAACCTTCCCTTTCCATCCCGCGCACCCGCTCTACGACAGCCACCACCAGCAAATCCGGTCCAAGTTCAGAGTACCGGTTCTCATCCGCGGGCCGCCCAAACCGCCTCCGCCCAAACCGACCCACGCCACCGACGAATGGAGGAGAGCCGCTCGTGCCTTCGCCCAGTACATGCTGCTGGTCTACCGGCCCTGGCTGGATGAGGGCGGAACGCTGCCGGGTCCGCTGACATGGACGGCGCTTTTCGACTTCATGCGCGATCTCCAGTTCGGCCGGCTCCAGGAAAACGGCAGCCGGTCGGGCCCTACTCCGCTGGACAATGCGCGCAGACGCTGGATCGAAAATTCGGCCCAAGGTAAGCCCAATTTTGACATTTCTTTCCCTTCCTTCTTCTTTTCAAGTAAGCCCTCCCTGACGCGACCGTCTTGCTCTACAAACAAACACCCGCGCCCGGCTTTAGCGACACCGTTCAATGACTTACCGTCATCTTCCTCTCCAGACTTTTCTTCTCAGGTTTGCACATCTCCGCGGAGCAAAGGATCGCCAACCAGCTCCACCGTAATAGGAAGGCCACCAAGTGGGCTAATCCGGACGACCACTCCGGGAACATGATGCCTACCCGGAACCCCACTGAACAGCCTGAAGAGGACAACAGGATCGAAAACGAGGCCCAACACCTCATCGACATGGCGCGGGTGGAAGCCGCCCTAGACGACCCGGAAAACCTGGCCAACTTCAAGCAGCGTCAGTACAACGAGGATACGGAAAATTTGCTGCGCCAGGTTTTGGCGGGTCTAGCTCGTCGACAGGGGCCCCAACGAGCAAGTCCTCTACAGGCTGAATCCATGATCAACGCGGGACGACCGGAGATCGCTCCGACCACCAGGAGCGTTCTCAAGGCGCTTCAGGCCTACGTGACGGACTCCGGCTCATCCAGAGAGGACGGCGACATCGTCCTCCTCGGACCGGAGCGGCAACAGCAGCCAGCAGGCGACCTTATCGAACAGAACGCGCCACTCAACAGCCAGCAGGCGGCTGTCATCAGTCTGTGCACCCTCTTCTTCCAGGAGAAAGTGCACCACGGCCGCGGAGCCGGTTCACGATTGCAACCCCTCCGCCTCCTCGTCCACGGCAGCCCTGGAACAGGTAAGTCCTTCCTCACGAAGCGGATCCAAGAGCGCGCCGAGGATATGGGGCTGCAAATCGCCTGCATGGCGCTCACCGGCATCGCGGCCGGCATCATGCCTCAAGGCACCACTTGCCACCACCGGTTATCCATCCGGTGCGGCACCACCCGCCGCCGGCCACCTCCCCTCCAACGGGAGAAGCTACTTCAGCTCCAGTGCAAGCTTCAGAAGGAGTCCCTCCCCATGGTCATCATCGACGAGGTCTCCTTCGTCACCCCGGAGATGCTGGACATCATCGCAGGGAGGCTCGCCGAAATCATGGGCGTAGATTCCATCGACCAAGCGCCTGGCGACGCTTCTGCTCTTACTGCTGAACCACTGGCTATTGTCCTGATGGGAGACTTCTTCCAACTACCGCCCGTGCCCCCCGACACCCTCTTCACGGCCCTCATCAACCAGTTCGTTCGGGAGAAGGACATCAGCAAGGCCACCTCCCATTTCAGAGGCGACTCCCAGACGAGACAGCGTGGAGCCCACTTCTTCAGCACCTTCCGGAAAATCGAGCTCACCCAAGTAAGCAAAGCCACTCTTCTCTTTTATGCTTCCGTACAATTTTACGAACTTAAGCAACACATAAAAACACTTTACCAATGCAGCAAATGAGAGCCGCGGGGGACGCCCGGCACATCGCCATGCTTGAACAGATGAGGACACCCGCTCTAGGGATCCCACGCATCCAGCTGAGCGTTATCGCCCACCTGAAAACCCTTTTCTGCGCGGATGTCCTCGCGGATCTGGAATGGACCGCCGCACCCATCGTCGTCACCAGCAACAGCGAGCGGCAGCACATCAACCGACTCCAATCCACAAAATGGGCGGCATGGAAAGGGGTGCAACGCATCATTTGGCGTCTCGTAATCGGCGGTAGCTCGCTGCTCACCTACCTCCACGAGTCAGGGAACGCATCTACGTCAAGTTTCCGCAATTCACCAGCAGCTTCGTTCACGGCGCTCCAGGGTACCTGACAAGCAACATCAATCCAGGTAAAAAACTCCAAACGATTTCTTTTCTTATTTTCGTACGCAATTAGCTGCATGCTGAATGATCTCCTTCCGTTCCTTGCCGCCACATCAACGCGCCCGTTACCAAATGAAATGGAATCCGGCTAATATTCCCTAAACATTATTTTTAAACCGCGCAGCGAGGGGTCTTTCCAACGGGACTGCCGTCCTCTTCGAAAGCATCGAGCTGGATCCTCGCGAAGACGCCGACCGGGTCTGCAACGATATTGCTACGGCAGCAGAGGACACCAACGTCGCCCTAACCTACCCGCCGCTCCACATCAACGTCGCCGTGCCAGGTGCGAACCCCGCTGAATTCGTAGAGAAGACCCTGGAGCCCGGACGCGTTGTCATCCTCGTACCTAGAGTCAGCAAGTGGGAGCCGGTGAACATCAAGCTGCCGGGCCGCCGTCAAGCTGACACCTTCCACTGCCGGCCGCACGGCGTGGAGCAGCGCTTCGCCGTCAGAGTGAACAAGATCCAAGAACAGACCTGCAACAAGGTCATCCTACAACTCAACAAGCGCTCCTTCATGCCCCACCTGACGTTCAGCATGCTGTACGTCGCGCTGTCCAGAGTGCGGACCAGCGAAAGCATCCGCCTCATGCCACCCCACCCGACTGGACCCGGCCTAGGCTACCTCCAAACCCTTAAACCCACCGAGGACTTCCTCATCTGGCTCGAAGGATTCGACCCTGACGACGGCACCGGCAGCGCGTGGAACTTCGCTCAAGCAAAAGAAAAACACGCCCGGAAGCAGCTCTCTCTAGCAACCAGAGACCCCAAATGTAAGTGCATCTTTTTACTTCATGTTATTATCTTAATCTATTATGCATTCTTCCAACATTATGGCAGCTAAAATCGCAGATGCAACCACCACCGAGTCGCCTACCGCGAATCCGGCTTCCACACCCCGAAAAACGCCAAACAAGCGAAAACGAACGTCAGGTAACGTACTCAAATAAAGAACGTAGAGTATCACATGAATCCCGCTTCAAAACTGTTCATTTGTCTGCTCAACGTATGTTTATTTAAAAGAACACCATTCTTTGTACAATAGATGAAGCCACTGCTAGACCTCCCAGCACTCCTTAGTGCGCCATCCCCGATTGCGGACGATCCTCGGATAAGTAGAAACAACGCCAATCAACCAGCACGCTGCAAAATATAAGCTCACCCTCCATCCTGTCGCTTTACAACTATCATAATCCCATACCTTCACATTCGCAATTTCAGCATACAATCTCCATTTTCCATATACTTGGCATAACCATTCATTTTCCATCTTCATATTTGTACCTCTCGCCCGTTGCTTTACCCCCTAGCAAATAACAAAGTGTAACGCTAACTTACTGCTTCCTAGACAACTTAGTTTAGGAGTTTTTTTGCCTATTCTCTCAGTTTCTCCCACTTTCCTACCTAAATACGCATACATTTCTTCTTCCCTCATACGCATACATTTCTTCTTCCCTCATTTCTATACTGTCTTCCGTTTTTAATACACTATCTTTCGTATACCCCATTAGTCTTTCCATCACCGTTTGTACCACCTTCTTCTGATATCTCGAAGCGCACTTAATACACACTTTACCCCCTGCAAAGAATACGCCTTTATGTACCACCGTCCATTACAAGAGGTACTAACTCTCGCCTCAGCCTACGGACCAAGAAAGGGGTGTAGGCAGGGCCACGGGGGCAGTTCCCAATGGCGCTCAACTATGAACAAAGCAATTATTTCCACAAGATACACTGCCAATGGGAAAAACCATAAACGCGCAGACTTCACACCAAAAAATCGAAACGATAGAAAAGGTGCATGATGGGCTAGTGTACAAGGCAGAATACAAAACACTACAATGACGGATGCCAAACAGATTATACTGTCATATAGTTTGCTCGTCAAATACCGCAAGACGAGGGGTTGTCCACTCAAAAAAGTATTCGTACACCCCATATTTTGAAGTACGCGCCGCGTAATAGTCTCCGCATGCAGATGGAACCTGGCTGTTTCACAACGTGTGGCCCATCTTTCCCCCCCACATAGCACACTTCTGCCGGAGGACGTCCGCTTCATGGCCGAAGATCCACTATACATCCTTTCCTTTTTTGGTAGTTCAAGGGATGTCCGTCGGATGAACAAATTTGAAGTCCAATGGATGTGTTAAAATATGATCCTAAGGACGACTCTGCAACAGCCAAGAGAACCATAAAAAGTTTCTTT
The DNA here is from genome assembly GCF_020631705.1 of Daphnia magna. NCBI lineage: Eukaryota > Metazoa > Arthropoda > Branchiopoda > Diplostraca > Daphniidae > Daphnia > Daphnia magna. Next base: position 8,279,206 of record NC_059184.1, read on the forward strand.
ACTTTGTCGATGTAAATGTAGTTTAAAGAAATTGGGACTTAATAACCTTGTTTAAGTATTGAAAACATTATTGAATTAAATTTTTTCCAATGATGGGTTTATTTTCACATTAATAACATGACAACGCATAAAAATTTACATTTAAATCATCATTTTTCGTAATTTTTTTTTTACATTTAAACAATTGCAAGCATTCAACATTGTTAACAAAAAACAATAATTTTAATGGCTACACCGTTGATGGGGAGAATTAATACTACGTTTGCGTAACGCCACAATAAAGGACAACTGTTTATTCCCGCAGTGTGTTGAAGACAGAATCGAGCAAACAGCTGACGAATCCAGCAAAGAGCGAAACAACTCAATCTAAAATTGGACGATAACATGAAATCTTTAAGCACAAAATAGACGATTTCAATGTTAAATTTTGATAAAATCCATCCCTTTTTTTTTAGTTTTCTTTTTTTAAATTTTTTTATTCTAAATTTATAATTCACTTTACGATTAGGTTGTCGCACCATCAATCACGTTCAACGTCGAAACGCTTCCAAATGAAGCAGTTGTCATGGTAAAATCGGTACAGGGTCATGGCCTGGCGGGTGATATTTTGGTCAAGGTCTCGCTGACGTCCCTCGTTGTCAGGGAAGAGCAACTAGCCGCCGCCGCTGCTGCTGCTACCGTCGCTACCGTTGCTACCAATGGAACGGCTTCTACTGGTTTGTGTTTTAATTTTTTGAAAGGTCTTTATTGTTTTGAATGAGCTAATGAAAAGGTAAAGTTTGCAGTGTAGTTTCGAAATAATTGTTTTCCCCGGTTTCCCCTTTACTTGTGATAATGTGAACCTTGACTCTCCGGGTGAGAGTAGGCTTCCAAAATAAGACGAGATAGAGAGGGGAATTTTAGGTAGACTTACAGTGTGTGCATAGTGACAACTAGCGGCGGTAGAGTAGAACGCGGCGGGTCGGGGCACAAAACAGTTTATTCACACAAACACTTACACTTACAAAATTAAAAGAACTTGTCGAGTCGAGCACTAGATAAAGACTGAATTCGTCAGGGTTTTGGGGAAACATTTTATACGGGAAAACAAGGTCAGTTTAATTTAACATACGGGGAGAGGTAGAGAATATTTTAGTGTAAATTTAACACTAAAGTGTAAAAAGGTGCCGGGTAAGGGTTTTCGGGTTAGGGTTCTCCGTGGGAACCAAGGTCGCACATCGGAGGTGTGAAATCGGCGGTGGTAAAAAAGGTTCGCGGCTGATCGTTCCTTACATACCTTACGGCCGTGAAAGATTGCGTCCCGCAGTCATGTTGCAGGGTTTAGGGGAAGAGTGGTTTCGCTGTCGAACGAGTGGTACCCCGAAGTTTCGCTCGATGAATCGGATATATTGATGACTTCTATCTCGTCGTGTGCTGGGGCATCTTCTTGTGCCCGAATGGGAGATGATGGCGGCTCCCAGATGGTTTCTTCCATGGGGTTGACGTGATCGTACCTTTCGGACGATGGAGTGGAGCACCTGGGAAGATGGTCTTCGTAGACGTTTTCTTTCGCGTAACCGGTGTTGACATGGTAACGGGTGGGCACGTATTCTTGTATACGATAGTCTTCGTCGTCAGTGATGAAGTGCCCTGGGGTGACCGTAACAAGCCATGAATTTTTATCCTCTTCCATGGTTACCGCCTTTCTTTTCTTGCTGTGGTGGCGCTCGATGCTGTCGTTTAGCGCTGCCGATTGTAAATTACGCTTGCCGGCAGAGGGTTGATGATCGTCTTTGTCGTCTCCTCCTCCGTGATACCGGACGCAGATGAAGGTGGCGCCCGAGCAGTTCCGATAGTTTTGATGAGTGCGCCACCCGAGGGTAGTTCGATGATATGAGATTTTCTTCTCGGGTTGAGGACTGGGTACGGCGGGTTGGCACCACGGGCAGGAATCTTCCGTATGGCTATGGTTGCAGACGGGGCAGGTTTCGTAGGCGTTGGCCATGGTTCCTCTAGCTGCTACGGGTTTGGTGTAGACTGATTTTTTCGAAGACACGTCGGGGCTTAAATAACGCGAACGGGTGAACAGGGTTAGGTAAGCGGGCGGGGCAATGGTTAGGTGAGCCAATCGCGGATCGTGGGAAAAAACGGACTGCGGAAGGTCAACCGTGGGAAAAAATGTAAGGTGGAAGGGGGTTATGTCCAGGTAAGGTCGTCCGTGGGAAAAGGGTTACTACCATGGGAGCAGGTCGTAGATATGGAGCGGGTAATCTGCAGGAGGTGGATTGGAATTTTGTACCCGTGAAAGAGTGGGAACACATATTGCGGGATTATTAAACGAATTACATGGTTGTACGCTATTTTAGGAGGAACAATGGCGCTATATTTTGAATGAAAAAATTCTGTTAGTGCATTTGTGATGTCTAGTGCCGCTACCTGGTGGCTGATGGTTACAGTTAGCGCTACTTTTGACAATAGAACGGAATTTTTTATTTTGTTGTCGAGGGTTTTTTTTTTTTTTTTTTTTTATTGTCGCTGGAGTAGAAGGGCGGCTTGCCGGTGTGAGGAACCTGCTCTTCCATCCGATATCCTATTTATTGTCTGGGATGTCTCGGAAGTATTGCTTTGCGGCATTGCCGGAGGGACGTTGATGATATTTATTGGTACCGATGGTGTACTGTTTGTGGCGCTTCGGCCGCCTGTTTCTATATCCGCTTCTCTTGTGGCTCTTGTTGCCAGCCAACTGAAGGGGTTGCATGTCGATAAACAGGGTAGACATGGGATGAATCTCGACAGAATGGATCCTAGTCCACAGAACCGAAATCCTAGGGCTAGGACGATACCTATTCCGGATAATGAGCCGAAGGTTCTAAGCCAGCTTCCGACTCTTGCCATAAAGGAGACGTGTGGTGCGTCGTAAGCGCTTAGTAAGACGTTGCTGACCCGGCGCGTGAGTCTTATGTCATTAGTGCTGTGTTCGTGGACCGTTGCTAGAATGTCCGCCATGGCTTCGGCTGGGCTCAGCGGGTTCTGTTTTAATGCGGGATGTAGTTGTAGTACTGTGCCGAGCGTATTATCCACTTCGTACGATAAGGCGTTAATTAGCTTGGTGCCTTTGATTGCTACAGAGGGCACGATGGGTTCCCAAGTTCCATTCCTGTAGCTGTGAGCGCGGCCGTTAAAGTTGACGAAATCGGAATGCCAGTAGCACTCCCTGTACTCCGTTAGCTCCCATCCTCCCACACTGATGGTGGAGTTTCCTACTTTTGGCTGGGGACCGCAGTCAGTAATGGCTGTTGAGAAGGTGACTACCCGGGGGGTGCACTGAAGCACTGCGACGTCTTTACCGGTTGGTTGTAGTTTCGTGCAATTGGGAAGATTAAGATAACTGGCGGCTAGCCAGCCGTTGTACTGGGCGGTGGCAATAGCATTTTTATGCGCAGTCTCCCGAATTTGACACTGGAGTGCTCGGATTTCTTCCGCTAGTCCATTTGACATTTCTACTGCGACATCTCGGATGTACTGCGTGTGCGCTACGGCGTCTATTTCTGCGCGCAACAGAGTTGAGATGTTCATATTTTTATTGCCTATTTTCGCATCACTTTTGGAACTGTTCGCGTAAATCCAAGAAGCGACTACGCGATCCATTCCTAATACCGGTCAAAAGTTTGAGAAATTGGTGGCCGGCTTGCAAAGTCCGACGCTGACATTTTTCACTACGAAGTCTAGTTGTTTGTTAGAATCACGGATTCGAAAAATTTTGGGGTCTGTTGTTTCGTACAGCATTGCTAGTCCTTCTTCAACTTGCTTGGCTTGGCATTTTTGAGATTCTTTCAATGAATTGTCCCACACTATGGTCACGAGATTGTGCACGAAGGAGCCGTTGGCGGATGCCGGAATGTCTCCTATGGGAGAGCTAATAACGCAGTCCGAGCATTCTGTTTCGAGGACCACTTCTTCTAATCGGCAGTTTATCAGATAGTCCGTGCTGGTTTGCAGCCAACTACCTTGCACATGGGGCGAGCCTTCCAAGGACCATTTGTTGGAACCTAAAGTGTTCATAGGCTGTCTGTCGCACAGCCGTGAGTCACGTAATCTTCTGCATTCGGCCGCGGTGACGTCTAGCGGCGTGCGGTGTTCCTTCACGTGGTCCCACTGTAAAAAGTCACGATACACGGTTTTGCTCATCTTCCACATGGTACATGTGTGTGCTAAAAATCTCTGCGCGACCGGGAGTGTGGAATACACGTTATAATATACTCGAACAGGGGCCGTTGAAGTGATTTTGTGTTTACATCCTTCGTCAGCAAACTGAATGAATCCTTTATGAATGGCATTGTCGCAATCGCAGGTCGTAGCGTTGAACGCTAAATTCAGTCCACAACAGGTGGCTAACGTGAGGATCTGAAAAACACTGTAAGGTGGAGAAGCTCATGAGTTATATGATCATAGTCAACAGTTCCTTCTTCAGCATGCGACACATGTATATACGGCAAAACTTTTTCGACTATCTTCTTGGCGGGCGTATTGACGACCATGGCCGTAGTCCTACGCGTCTTTCCGGTCTGGCTGGCTGTGCCAACTCTTCGTCGCCCTGGTCTGGCGGCGTGAATCCGAAAAACGGGTTTGAGATGTTTATTTCATTTTCATCTGTCGGGAGGTCTAGGGAAAACGCCTCCAGAGGGTAAGAGGACTCGGCTGTGTCGTCTTCTACCGGTGTGAGCTCTTCTTCCTCTTCTTCTTCAATTACTTGTCTTGCGGGATTTAGCCGGAGGTCTTCAAAGTCGAGACGGGGGTCGTCCCTCCAGATCATAGCTTCTAGTAGTGGTTTGATTCGGTTGGTGTGAACTAGCTGCGGGGCCGTACCTGGTGTTGCCTGTATCTCCACTGTGTGGTTCGGGTTAATTTTGGTCACTCGATACGGGCCTTGGTATCTGGGATTTAGTTTACGGCTGGTCCCGGGTTTGACGGTTCGTACGTCGAGGAGTACTTTATCCCCTATTTGGTATTCGAACGTTTTAGCTCGTTTGTTGTATTGTTCCTTTTGCTGGGTTCTTGCTTTCTCTAGATTTTCCTTTACGAGGTCAAAAGCCTTAAGGAGGCGTTTCATCGTTTGGCTCTTGTAGTCTTGCGGTGTAATAGGATCGGAGGAGGTTGGCTGCAACCATCGGTCGATAGGCATGACTGCATCCCGTCCATGATTCAGGAAATACGGTGTTTCGTGCGTTGAAGAGTTGATTGAATGACGATAAGCGAATGCTACGTGTCCCAACATGTCTTCCCAGTCTTCGTATCCTTCGGAGATGTACTTTCTTAGCATTTCTACGACGGTTTTATTGAAACGTTCGGTTAATCCATTGGTTTGTGGATGATACGCGGTGGTGGTGCAGTGTTTGATGCGAAGAGCCTTGCAAAGTTCGTTGAATAGCTCCGATGTAAAATTCGTGCCACGGTCTGAGATGATTACCCGAGGAGGGCCATGGTAGTTTATGACTTTGTCCACTAGGGCCTTACATGTTGTTACTGCGGTTTGGTCTGGAAGCGCCACGACCTCCACCCATTTGGTAAAGTAATCTGTTATCACAAGTATGTGGTTATTTCCTTCGAAGGATGTAGGGTTAATAGGGCCCAAGAAATCTAGTCCTAATGTTTCGAATGGGGCTTGGGCGGGTTGGAGCGAATGTAGAAGCGCTCTGTTGTCTGATCGTCGTTGTCGAGCGCACGTTTCACATTTCTGGCAGTATTCTTTAACGTCTTCGAGCATGCTTGGCCAATAATACTTATCACGTAACCTCTGGCAGGTTCTTCGGTAAGCGAGGTGGCCAGAGAGCGGTGAGTCGTGATATTCTTCCACTAGCGCCTGTCGTAAGGATGCTGGTACCACCACTTGCTTCTGCACAAATTGTCGCCTCTTTTCGGAGTGAGGCGTGTACAACCTGCATAATATGCCATCCTCGACGGTAAATAGTTCGATTTCTCTTGCCCAGGTTGGCATTTGTCGTCGATCTTCTTCCCATAAAAGCCCATTTTCTAGGTACGCCTGGATGTCTTGGCATAAGGGGTCGTTCCTCTGTTCTTGTGTTATACTATCGGCGTCTTTGGGCTGCACTTGCACGGCTGCCACGGTTATCCGTGATAGGAAGTCAGCGTTTTCGTTTACCCGTCCTGGCCGATATCGTACCGTGTATTTTAGGTTACCGAGCATTATCGACCATCTTCCTAGTCTCCCTGTTTCGTCCTTGAAGGTCTGAAGCCATTGCAGGGGCCGGTGATCGCTTACTATCACGAAGGGTTCGTCTTGTAGGTAATATTTGAAACGTTTTATCCCGAATATCAGGGCTGCTGCTTCTTTTTCTACCGTTGAGTATTTTCTTTCACTGTCGTTAAGATGTCTGCTGGCATACGCAATTGGCTTGTCCTTTCCGTCAATTTCTTGAGATAGGACGGCACCTAGTCCGTGATCACTTGCGTCCGTGAAGATTATGAACTCTTTACCAAAATCCGGGTATGACAGCACTGGTTCTGTTATCAGGCTCTTCCTGAGGGTTTCAAAGGCTTTTTCCTCATCCAATCCCCATTTGATCTCATCTTTGGGTTGCCCTTTTGACTGTACTAGCAGGGGGTGTGCTATGGTTGAAAATTTCTCGATGAACCGACGGTAGTATGAGGCTAGCCCTAGAAATGATTGAAGTTCTCTCACGGTGCATGGGCGTTTGTAATTGGCTATTGCTTCAATTTTTGTTGGGTCGGGGGCTACTCCTTCGGCTGATATGATGTGGCCAAGATAATTTACCTTCTCTTGCAGGAATTTGCATTTAGATAACTTGAGTTTTAAGTTAGCTCTCTCCAATAGTCCGAAAATTTCTCGCAGGTGCAGAACGTGTTCTTCGATGGTTTTGGAAAATACTATAATGTCGTCTAAGTAAACGAGGCAACTTTTACCGAGGACGCTTGTTAACACAAAATTCATCAAACGTTGAAATGTTCCTGGGGCGTTTGTTAGCCCAAATGCTAATCTATTCCATTCGTACAAATTATTGTCCACAATAAAAGCAGTCTTCTCTTTGGATTGCTCATCCATCTCTATTTGCCAGTACCCTGAAGCGAGATCTAAGGTGGAGAATAGTTTCTGTCCTTGCAGGAGGTCCAATACGTCGTCGATTCTTGGCAGCGGAAATGAGTCTTTTTTCGTGATGGAATTTAGTTTCCTGTAGTCGATACACAGTCTTTCTTCTCCCGATTTTTTCCGTACCAAAACAATGGGCGATGCCCAAGGAGAAACAGATGGTCGTATAATCTTGTGTCTGAGTAGTTCTTGGATGATTTCCTCCGCGACTTCTTTTTGTCGTGGGGAGTTCCGATAGGGCCGTGAGCGGAGTGGTCCTTTGCCTTGCGTGTCGATCGTGTGCTTGACTAGTCCTGTCTTTCCGAGATCTTCTGTTTTGAAAGCAAACAGATGGGCGTGATTTTCGAGGAGCTCTAGTAGGGCTTGTTTTTCTTTGCTCGGAATTTCTGCCAGGGCTTCGTCGAAGACGTTGGGGTCAGTCGGCGTGTTTTGGTAGGAGCAGGAGGCAACTGTGTGCTGTGTTTTTTCTTCGGTGAAGACTACTGTACCTAATACTTGAAAGGCTGGTATCGTGATTTGTTTGTCGGTCTCGTTGATGATGACGATGCGAAATAATCCATTCCCTTGTTTCTTCGAAACGAAGGGGTCAAGGCGGACTCCCTTCGGGAGTTCTGGAGCTGGTATAAATGAACAGGCGATGTTCGGGGGTAGCTTTCCGCCCCCCCGTTCGCTCTCCACCACTTGGGCTGTGTATGGAGGAATAGTGATTTTGCGCGGAGTTATCATAACGGGCTCATGAGTAGGTTGATCCGATTTTCTCATCCGATAAATCGTCTTCTCACTGCCGTTGAAGATGAACTTGTGACCGTAGAGTGCGTCTAAACCTAGTACGCAGTTCTCGGTAATATCGTCCACTACGATGAACGATTGAACTAGGAGATCGGGACTTTCTTCGTCCACTAGCTGAAATTTAAGGGTTACTGTACCCAGGGTTTTTAATCGCCTGTTATTTATATCAAATAGCTCTACCGCTACTTCTGGAGAAAAATTCACTACGTTTCCACCGAGTGCCGAGTATAAATTGTTGTTTAGTAAGCTTTGTCCTGCACCACTGTCGAAAAGGGCTTCGAATGTTACTTCCCCTGCTTTTAGTGTTATTCTTGGAGGTCTGACTTTATTTTGCACACTTCTTACGTATTGGCGGGGCTTAGGATAGTTTCCACCGTTTGGCCCGACATGTCTATCGGTGGTTACTCGTTTAACTGTCCGGTTGCAGTGTTATTTGTTGGAGGGTTGTTTGCAGTAGGTGGTGGGTATTGCGGCGTTTGTTGCTGCTGCGGTCTTGGGGGCTGATTATAATAGTCCCTCGGCGGTGGATTGTTTGGAGGTTGCTGCCCTGATGACGGGTGGTTTCCGGGAGCGCGACAGGAATTGCGGTTGTGTCCCCTACGTCCGCATATTTCGCACACTAGTCTCATCTGGTATTGCCTCGCTGCACAGTTATTGGTGTCGTGTCCGTACATGTTGTGGTATGTACAGAATTTATCGGACGTGTCGTATTGCCCATTCCTCGGCTCCCTTCGCTCTGGTCTCCTCGTTTCGGCGTTCTTGGCGAGTTCCGATCTAATTACTTCCCTCATGAGGTCGGAGATGTCCTTTGCTTCGTCTTCTTTCCTTGCTAGGGGCCCTGCTGCGTCTCCTGTGCCTGGGTTTTCTCTTGAATTTATGATTTCCAGAGCTGAATCGTGTCGTTCTGCTGTCTCGATCATCTGGTCGAATGAGGGGAAATCCTTGCAGAATAGTCGATCGTGAAGTTGGGGGGCTAGTCCGTTCATGAATTTATCCCTGCTCAACTGTTCGATTACTTCGTGGCTTACGTTCGGGTAGCCTCCTCTTGCAAGTTTCTGGATTCGGTGTGCGAAGTTCCTGATTGATTCTCCAGGTTCCCTTTTGCAGCTGTTGAACGAGGTTCGGTATTTGTGTTCCATGTTTTTTCCCATGAATCTTTCTTTGAGCGCTCGCTTGAGGGTTTCATAGCAGGTTGCTTCGACTGGGTGATCGAGTTGGTACTGTTCCAAGAAGTCTCCTGCTGGACCCACTAGTTTGGATCGGAGATATTTAATTTTTTTGGGTTCTTTGAAATCGCCAATGTCCAAGGTATTTTCGAAATGCCTTAGCCAGGAGTTGAAGTCGGCGTTGTTTCCTGGTGTGGAGAATACGCTAATTTGTGTCAGCAGCCGTGTTGCTTGTATATCTAGTTCGCTGATTGTTGATTGGTGGTGTCTGTAGTGAGGCTGTGGTTGGTGCGTGTTTGAGGTCATGTAGCTTGGTTGAGAGGCTATTGTTGATGCCGTCGTTCGGTAGTTCTGCAAGGTAGGGGCGATGGTACTGCTCATCGGATTTTGCCACAAGGTGGGGTTCGGTGTAGACGTATACTGGGGAGGGTTGGATGCTCGGGTTGTGTTGTTTCCTACTAGGGTGGCTACGAAATTTGCGGCTTCGTCAGTTGACCAGTTATTTCTGGTTAAAGCTCGGAATACCGCTACCAAGTCGTCTTCGGGATTGCTTGAGTTAGTACTGGCTTGAGGGCGCGGGTTATAGTTCATTGTGTTTGTGGTGTTCTGTCTTGTTGTCGTTGATAATTGAGGGGTGAATGATACTCTCTTTGGAACCGGAGGTGGGAGGTTTTCTGCGTTTCTCGGTGTTTCCCTATGTGTTGCTACTGTAGAAGATCGTAACTCTCTTTCTGCTAGTCTGCTTGTTGTTTTGCTTCTTGCCCCGGTTTCTTGGTCCTGGGTTGTTGAAAAGGGGTTTCCTCTACTAGTTACACGGATCGGGTGTGGTGTGAGGACGGAGTGCGGTATGTCTGCCTTAAAACTGGTTAGTTCCAGGTTAGGGTTTTGTCGGGAAGCCAGTGTGGTCGATTCCGTCTGACCTGCGGTTACTGGTGAAGGGTTTGGGTAGAGAGCTTCTGGTATCGGAGTTAGGTATGTTCTGAGGTTCAAAAATCGGAAAAGTTCCTTTGGTGTATAAAAATGCTTGCCGTACTGCTGTATCACTGCTCGGTATGATTTTCTGATTTGCTCGTAAGACAGTTCAGGTTGGCAATTAAGTTCCCTCAAAAATAGTAGTTCGTGTAAGATCTCTTCTTCTGGTACGTCTTCAAGTTGTAAATCGGCGTATTGTTTGTTAAAGCTTGGGGTGCCTGTTGTGTCTGTTTTTAGTGTTGTAAGGTTCTCGTTGAAGAAAAGTTGTGTGGCTTCGTTTTCTATTCCCTGCTGACCACGATCTTCTGCGATAAGTGCTTGAGCTTGTCTTAGAATTTCTAAAGGGGGTGTTCCGTATTGGTCGCTCTCTAGGTGCGTTGTTTCTTCTTCCCTAATTCTATCCCACTGAGCGACGAGGTTGTGCTCTTCTACTTCGTTGTCCGTTAGTAGGTTGATATTGCTAGGGGATTCGTTATCTGGGGCGATTTGTGGCTGTATCTGAGAATATACTATTTCGCTTGTAGGACCCTGATTTTTTCTGGCTACTTTATTTTTGGTCGTGAATCCTGTAACTATTTTCCCAGCGCTTCGAAATACTTTTGTAAAATTATCCATTTACTTTTTTTAGGCGAATAAGTTCTAATTTCCTTTAGCAGTGGCGCTTATTGGTAAAAAATCAATAGATATTTGGCAATGTGGGAAAAAATTAAAGGTGGCGCTATCTGAGGTACCGGAAAGGTATAGGAAAATTCAAGTCTCTAACGGGGTTCGGGGTTCGAATTTCACTGTCACCAATGTGAAGCTTGACTCTCCGGGTGAGAGTAGGCTTCCAAAATAAGACGAGATAGAGAGGGGAATTTTAGGTAGACTTACAGTGTGTGCATAGTGACAACTAGCGGCGGTAGAGTAGAACGCGGCGGGTTGGGGCACAAAACAGTTTATTCACACAAACACTTACACTTACAAAATTAAAAGAACTTGTCGAGTCGAGCACTAGATAAAGACTGAATTCGTCAGGGTTTTGGGGAAACATTTTATACGGGAAAACAAGGTCAGTTAATTTAACATACGGGGAGAGGTAGAGAATATTTTAGTGTAAATTTAACACTAAAGTGTAAAAAGGTGCCGGGTAAGGGTTTTCGGGTTAGGGTTCTCCGTGGGAACCAAGGTCGCACATCGGAGGTGTGAAATCGGCGGTGGTAAAAAAGGTTCGCGGCTGATCGTTCCTTACAATAACATTCATATTTATCTCTGATATATATTCCCGTCTCAAGTTTCTTTGTCTCGGTCGACTTTGTTTGATTCCATGTCTAATGAATTTATTTCTACCAGTTGCGAAATGGAGATTCGGTCGACTCGCCTGTTTTAAGCAGCGGCAGATTTTGTAGCAATAGCATTCCACCAGGTTCAATGGTCACAACAGGAAACAGATTTCATATCAAGTTTGTCTCGAACGGCCAACCAGTTCTGCTGTTAGTTACAGTTTCTTTGAAATCGTAGAACTTTACTGATTTTTGTCCATTTCCCTTTCGATCAGAGATTCTAACTGGGGTTCGAACGACTTGCGATGGCCGTATAACACTCACCGCCGGATATGTACATGGAAAATCCGGGGACCGATTGGACGTAGTATAACATCACCGTTTACCGATAAGAATTGCGGTGAAATAGGCCCGGACAAAATAGGACCCTACAATATAGGCCCGTCAAATAGGACCTACAAAATAGGACCCTACAAAATAGGCCCACTTTAAAAAATATTTTTAAATCGGTCCTATTTCTACAATAAAATGGGCCTATTTCTACCAAATAATTTCAAGTCTCATAAAAGCCTCGGAAAACATTTTCCAAAAATTGACCAACCTAGTCTAAGCAAGAGATGGCGGCTTGATAGAAACAGGCAGTCTGTATATACTTTGCCTTTTTCAAACCGCTATGACATCTGATATCACTTTACCGTCTTGTAAATCACACGTAATTTAGCCGAATTCAAGTTTTAATTTTTTAAACATATTAACCGTAGCCATAACTTTTAAGTTCATTTGTTAAAAATTTCAATTTCCTTTCAGAACTGATAAATTTTAAAGGATAAGTAAATAAACGTGCTCGCGCTCTGCAGTTTTTTTCTCCCCTAGCTAGATCTCCCCTTCGGCCTTCAACGCGTCTTCCCTCTACCGATGCTAAGGCAATGTTTACCAAGTGCATAGGTGAAGAATTCAATCACACAATTTCGATGAAATAAATTGTACGCTTTTATTGAAAACATTTCTATAAACTATTAAATATATTTTATAGCACGAAATGACTATTTTTATAACATTTTTTAAACACCAAAGCACCAAAGCCTGGTTTAAAAATTCTCCATCTATCGGTAAAAGTCGCGTGGTTCGATAGCGTCATGAAGATGGCGTCATCTGTCCATCATCAACCTCAGCGTTTTACAAATAAGAAAAAAGTAAAGTTATCAAATAAAATTAACTTTCATGTACCTATTTTTTATTATTTATCTTTTTCAATATGTAAATTGTATTCTTCGTAACATTTGATTTGTTAGAAATCGATTTTGAATCGGTTTCATTTCAAGCAGACGCCAAGCATCTTGTAATAGCGTGGTCTGTGCTTTGTGATTGGGATGATTGCAGTGTTACTGCTGGAATGAGCAATTTTAGGTAAATAAGGTTATAATGTTGTAAATTTTTATTCCAATATAAAATGCTCAACTTTGTTGAAAAGATAGCGTCATGATGGCGTGCCCTGTTAGCGTCATGGTTGGCGTGCCATGTGTTAGCGTCATGATTGGCGTGCCCTGTGTTAGCGTCATGATTGGCGTGTCCTGTGTTAACACGATATGTTTTATTTATTCGTGTGCTGGTATGTGTGTTTGAAATGCATTTGGCATCATTTAAAACTAGTTAACCTCCATACTTCTTACATAGTGATTTCAACACCAGCATTGGTCAGAGGAGACTCGCAAGCAGCAAGGAAAGTAGGCTCCTCTTCATCAGCTAGAAGTTTGACAAAGGAGTCCACAGGGAGATTACTTGGTATGTGGCGGAAGTTATGCGATGATACCGGAAAATTCCTTTTCTTGGTCCCGTCAACAGGTAATAATATCGGTTTCTACAGAAAAGATGATGTGTATAGGTCTACTTGGTTATCTATAACTAGTCACAAAAAGTAACATTGCATAATGATGAATAAAAGAAATAGTACTGTTGTTGTTGATAAATAAAGTATTTATTATCAATTTAAATCATTGTGTTGCACCAAAGGCATGGAGTATAGCAACAGAAGCATAGGGTTTCGACCAATTAATAAAGTAAACTCTAAGAAAATTAAATAATTAAATCATACTCAGAAGTCAGAGCTCGATAAAAAAACTGCACAGCTGTGTCCCAAATTTGACATTCATAATCTTAATGAAGAAAATCAAAGAAATTAAATGTAAACTTTGATTATACTAAAAAATATTGCAATCAAGCTGTCTACATACTCCTAGAGGCAACTTAGGTTTGGCTTATCATCAAGTGACAGGTCACCATAAGCAGGATAACAGAAACTGAATTTTAAAAAAATGTTAGACCAATTAATAAAGTCAAACCATAATATAATACAAAAATGAAATCTTACTCAGATGTCATGGCTCGATAAAATTGCTGCCCATCTATATCCAAAAAATTGAGTTTGCTTATCTTGAAAAACAGAGATATTAAACAAAGATATTAATTACAAACTATGAATATACTTACAAGTAATGAAATCAACTTGTGTAATCCTTTGTATCAAACTTCTGGCTGATGAAGAGCAGCCTCCTTTCCTTGCTGCTTGCGAGTCTCCTCTGACCAATGCTGGTGTTGAAATCACTATGTAAGAAGTTTGGAGATTAACTAGTTTTAAATGATGCCAATTACATTGCAAACACACATACCAGCACACGAATAAATAAAACATATCGTGTTAACACAGGGCACGCCAATCATGAGGCTAACACAGGGCACGCCAACCATGACGCTAACAGGGCACGCCGATCACGACGCTAACGGGGCACGCCATCATGACGCAATCTTTACAACCAAGTTTAATATTATATTGGAATAGAAATTGACAACATTATAACCTTATTTACCTGAAATTGCTCACTCCAGCAGTAACAATGCAATCACATAGCACAGGCCACGCTATTGATGTTTGGCGTCTGCTTGAAATGAAACCGATTCAAAATCGATTTCTAACAAATCAAATGTTTCAGAAAATGCAATTAATATATTTAAAAAGATAAATAATAAAAAATTGATACACGAAAGTTAATTTTATTTGATAATTTTACTTTTTTCTTATTTGTAAATTAACGCTGAGGTTGATGATGAACAGATGACGCCATCTTCATAACGCTATCGAACCATGCGACCTTTACCGATAAATGGAGAATTTTTGAACCAGGCTTTGGTATTAAAATATTATACAAATATTCGTTTCTTGCTTTAAAATATATTTCATAGTTAATAAAAACGTAATCAAAAACAGCGTACAAATTATTTCATCGAAATTGTTTGATTGAATTCATCTCCAAAGCACTGGGCATTGCCTTGGCATCGGTAGAGGGAAGACGCGTTGAAGGACAGGGGAGATCTGGCTAGGGGAGAAAAAACTGCAGAGTGAGCACGTTTCTTTACTTATTCTTTAAAATTTATCAGTTCTGAAAGGAAATTGAAATTTTTAACAAATGAACTTAAAAGTTATGGCTACGGTTAATATGTTTAAAAAATTAAAACTTGAATTCGGCTAAATTACGCGTGATTAACAAGACGGTAAAATGATATCAGATGTCATAGCGGTTTGAAAAAAGGCAAAGTATATACCGAGTGCCTGTTTCCATCAGGCCGCCATCTCTTGATAAGACTTGGTTGGTCAATTTTTGGAAAATGTTTTCCGAGGCTCATATGAGATTATTTGGTAGAAATAGGCCCATTTTATTGTAGAAATAGGACCGCTTTAAAATATTTTTTAAAGTGGTCCTATTTTGTAGGGTCCTATTTTGAAGGTCCTATTTGACGGGCCTATATTGTAGGGTCCTATTTTGTCCGGGCCTATATTGTAGGGTCCTATTTTGTCCGGGCCTATTTCACCTGCTACCACCGATAACGATGAGGTACAGAAGGTAGTGTAACTTTAGTGTAAATTTCTTTTCCTTTTGTGGATATGATCAGAGTATTATCATAGTCTAAGTATAAGTTGTGTGTATCCTTTTCTGGAAGTAATCAAAATAGTCTAGTTTAAGTTTACTTTAATGTAAGTTTTGTTTCCTTTTGTGGATGTAATTTCCTTTTATGGATGAAATCAAAATAGTCTAGTTTAAGTTTACTTTAATGTAAGTTTTATTTCCTTTTGTGGATGTAATTTCATTTTGTGGATGTAATCAAAATAGTCTAGTTTAAGTATACTTTAATGTAAGTTTTGTTTCCTTTTGTGGATGTAATCAAAATAGTCTAGTTTAAGTATACTTTAATGTAAGTTTTGTTTCCTTTTGTGGATGTAATTTCCTTTTGTGGATGAAATCAAAATAGTCTAGTTTAAGTAAACTTTAATGTAAGTTTTGTTTCCTTTTGTGGATGTAATTTCCTTTTGTGGATGTAATCAAAATAGTCTAGTTTAAGTTTACTTTAATGTAAGTTTTATTTCCTTTTGTGGATGTAATCAAAATAGTCTAGTTTAAGTATACTTTAATGTAAGGTTTGTTTCCTTTTGTGGATGTAATTTCCTTTTGTGGATGAAATCAAAATAGTCTAGTTTAAGTAAACTTTAATGTAAGTTTTGTTTCCTTTTGTGGATTTAATTTCCTTTTGTGGATGAAATCAAAATAGTCTAGTTTAAGTTTACTTTAATGTAATTTTTATTTACTTTTGTGGATGTAATCAAAATAGTATAGTTTAAGTATACTGTAACAACATGTCCCACGATACTGAATGTAATCACACGTAATTTGACTTTAAACCTAGTTCGTAATTTTAAATAACGATGTTTGACTTGTCATGTCTTCCAGATATCAATTAGAGAAAAAATTGGTTCACTAGTAAGGCGATTGGCCGACGACGTAAAAGTGATCATCGAGAGAATGAATTAGGCAAGCAGACATGACGAAGCCACAGCTGATCTGGTATTTATCTTTATTTTATGGGCGCAATTCTTGCTGACCCACACAACTCACGAGAAAATCAATTACCATGTCGCTGAAGATGCTACTGTAAGTATACAGTTTTCCTCATGTCTATATTGTTAAAGAGAGAATAATGATGCTATCTGCAGGTCCATTCAACATCAACAACTGTAAATGACGGTTTAACTCTGCTGTTCACACAGGATTTTCTCATACTTACTCTATCATCCATCTGTAATTCTGTTGAGAAAGACTTACAGAGCTTAAAGAAACATAGCCTTACATTACTTTTCTATTGTCTAACTGCATGTTGCAAGTAAAATATTTGAACGAGTTTTCGATAGCCCCGAAAAATTACAGTTATACAAATATTCTTTTAATAGAGAGCAATACTTTATATATTTACAGAAATCATTGTGCTACGAAAACATTCGAAAATTCAAAGACCATGTCTTAAACCGAGGAAAATCGATTTCTATTCAAGGAGTCCGCCAACACACACGACCAAATGTCAATTTCGGTCACTTTGCCGAATTTTTAAGTTGAATTCAGCGTTGTAAATGAAGTGTATCCATTTTTCATGGTACATATTACCTCTAATGGATAAGTAACAATTCAGGTGTTTCAGTACACAATCAGATCCAGCGATATGGCAAGCTGATGAGGTAACATACGTTTTCCCCAGTTGGATTACAATCCAAGGATTTTCCCCCTTGACTTATGATAAAATGCTCCAATGTCTCATGAAGCATATCCGGTCTACTTACATCATCCAAACTCCAGCTTCACCCGTCAGAATCGATTTCATGCCAACCCAGCATTGGGGCAATGCCACATCTATGGCGTCTAAAACCGCTGCAGCAACATCTTCCCGCAAAGAAGCCGATCTGTTACAACCCATTGCAAGTAAAGGTTTGATAGTCTTGTTACCGTGTTACTGGTTCAACAGTACGGCTTGTGACTTGAACTGTTCCTGTTTAGATCTTTAAACGTTCTCTTTTACGCATCAATCTGGCAACGAATCTTAGTATGTTGACACAAACGGGTGTCAATCTACAAGTGGCAATACTTGGTAAACTACAGTTTTCATTTTTAAAAAGCCAGCTTAAGCGATGGGAATTAGTGGCAATGTTACTGTGTAGATAACTTCAGAAAGTGGGACGCTAGCTGTTGTAAAACGCATCAGCTGTGCTATTACCGAGTCTGTCTCACTTTTGCCGCCAGGTATCTTTTCTAACAAAATTTGTCTTATCAGATTATCCTTTTGTTAACTGATTCTCTTTTAGCAGGAAACGGTTGTGAGAGTAGCAGAAGACACCAGCCCCCCCCCCTTTGTATTCATCATTGTTGTATTTATATTTTTTAAAAGAAAATATCTATTGAATCTTGTCCATACTATTGCTAACACCGAATTCTAATCTAAAATTAATTAATTTATAACATTACATTATTGATATTAGATTTTAAAATATTTCCAATGTGATTGTGTAAGAAATGCTGCACAATTCCAAACGCAACTTCAACAGCATCACGTTATAATTAGCATGTCTAGACTGTGTGATCGTTTAGTTGTTACTATGATTGGTGGACAACAACTTTTTGTTTGAAGAATCTTTGTTTTTATTATGGTGACGGCCATGCATTATTATGGATTGCACACATTTTCATTTTTAATTTTTTAATTTGTGATATCAGATTTTTCGTTGTTAATTGACTCGTCCGCCGCGTTGGTGGAATTAATCTTGTTTTTTATTCACTTTGGATTTCGGCTGCTTGTTATTCCACTTGTAGATGGTATCAATGTGCTGGGAGCTAGAGGTAATGATTTTGATCTTTGGTGGAAAAAAAATGTTTTTTTTTGTAAAATTTGTAATAGTTAGTTGATTATTGTTTACGTACTTCAATTTTTCCCCCCTTTGGACAGTGTTAGTGTCTTGTTCCCGTCGAAGACATGGACTATCGCATCTTTAACTTTTACGCAGTAGAAAGTTTTTGTTTTCAGCACATCGAATTGCTTGATTTCTGAATTCCAAATTTCAAAAATTTCCTGAGAAGAAGGAAATGGTTTGTTAGTAAGTTTGAATCTTGCTTTACGGTTTTTTTTAACCGTTTTACCCCTTTTGCACGAAGCGTCGTAAATGAGGATTTCTTTCTTCTTGGTTTTTTCAAATTCCCTAACCGGGAGTGTGTGGTTACTGATGATGCAATCGAGATCTGTATAGATTAATTGTTGAATGTTTAATAATTTTCTATAAATAATTTAGAAAAAGGTTATTTGTTGAATATTACCGATGATGCTGCTTGGTGGCATTTTCATGGCCTCGACGAGCGGTGTTATGGGATACACGTATTTCGGAACGCTCGTGTCCTCGGGTTGCTCAATAACCTGCATGGTAAATTTGATTTTATTGGATTAATGTCTATTTTTGTTATCCAAATTTTTTTTTTTGAAATTTCACCTGTGTATTCGATTTGAATTTCAGTTCAAATGGGTGTTGTGATGGTGTATTTTCCGTTCGAAACTTATTATCTTGGACTGTGCAACCGGATATCAGATATAAATTTCCTTCGCAAACTTGACCAATCAGGTTAAATTGATTGTAAAAGACGGTAGCTTTGATGGTGGCGGAGCTATCCATAATCATAAGCTCCTTGAGTGCGTCCTTGAGAGGCTCGTTGAGTTGGGTTGTTCTTAGTGTATTTGATAGCTGTTTCGCGGATGATTCTTGCTTTTATGGTCCATCTTGAGTGATAAAAAATTATTTTTAGATAGCGAAATATAAAAAAAGGGAAAAAAAACAATCGAGTAAGAAAAACTAAAACACCAATATCAAACGAAAAATATAAGATTCAGGTGAATTTTTTTTTTACAATAGAACATGGAAGAATAGAAATGAGAAATAAATTTTTTTTTTTACCCTTCTTGGAATTTTTTTATGTCCGCAATTTTGGTGATGGTGGGACTGGGACCTTTTTCCGTGTTGAGCTCCAAATCTTCTTCGTTTTCCAGATCTTCCAACTGAAAGGGGATGTCTTCTGATGTCGTGTTGTTCATCTTGACGATTGCAGCACACTGATGTATATGCTAAGTGTTGCCATGCATTATAAAGTAACCACTTGACGCGGTCTATTCATAAGATTGAGTAGATGTAAAACGTTTGTTGTTTTTAGAATCGGGTGGCGGTGACACGAATTCCAAGTTGATCTAGCGCGTTTCTTCGAATGTTCAACTATTTCTCTCTTTCTTTTCTCGTGAAAAAAGGTGGTTTTTGTTGATCGTCGTGTTTTTCCCCAATAATGTTAGGAAGCTACTATTCTCATCACGTTGAATATGTAAGCCTTTCATGTAAATTTGTATGAACATCACTAGTGATTTAATTATAAGTTAAATTTTCCTGTGAAAATTGTTGTTAAGCTTGACTAGATGTAGGGTAAAACGTTTGTTGTTTGTAGAATTGGGTGACGGTGACGCGAATTCCACGTTGATTAAGCGTGTTTCTTCGTACGGTAAACTATTACTCTCTTCCTTTTCTCGTGAAAAAAGGGATATTTGTTTATCGATCGTCGGTGGTTTTTTCCTAATCATGTCAGGAAGCTATTACATTTCATCAAGTGGAATATGTAGGGCCGTCATGTAAATTTGTATGGATATCACTAGTTGTTTAATTAATAGTTAAATTTTCCCGTGTAATTTGTTGTTGGTTGAGTAGCTTCCTTTTTTTTCGTAAAAATAGGACGTTGGTTTTCTTTGAATAATGGTCACGCCTATTACCCACCGGCAGCCGGTGGGCGCTAACGGCAAAAATGGCTATTACCCACCGGCAGCCGGTGGGCACTAACGGCAAAAATGGCTATTTCCCACCGGCAGCGGGCAATGTCGCAAAAGGCGCAAATTTCAAAAGGATGTATTTTAAACGTAAATAAAACATTTTGAAATTGCAACATCTTTTTGATTTTGGCGTCGAAAAATCCGGAATTAGCGCACGAACTTGTAATTAAAGTTTTAAAATAAAAATATGAGTTTTGGCTGTGACAACACTTGAAGAGCTGCTTTGAATCTAGAATACTTACATTATTTCCAAGTGCCATGAAACGTAACACCAGGGTTCACGTAGATGAAATACACAAGATTTCTGTGTTTTGCCATTGTCGCAGGACTGCATACAGCCAATCATCGGAAAACTGGGAAATGATTGAGTGTGTTAACTGCATGGATTGCTTCCACAGAATGTGTGAAGAATACCCAGAAAATACTGAGATACCATGGTTCTGTAAAAATTGCAAAAATGTGTACATGAAATAAATAGAAGCATAAAATGTGATATAGCATGCCTTTTTTCTTCTTAGTCTGTGATTAAATAACTTTAATCATGCATTAATATACGTTAAATGGACGCCGTTAGGTTCGCAAAATCAGGTCCAGCATAAACAGTACTCTTTTTCTGCAGCGCCTCTAGCTGCCGGTGGGCAATAGACAATTTTGACGCTAGTGCCCACCGGCTGCCGGTGGGTAATAGACTTTACCTTGAATAATACAAGGTTGGTTCGTCTTGCTGGGAATATGCAAGAGTCGTTTTTGTTATGTTTGGATGGAGTATTAGAATGTTAAAAATGAAATCAGTTAGTTGTTTTTGTCGCAAGCGTTGAAATTGATTGCCACGGCTTCCTCGTTTGCTCTGAATTTTTGCGTATCATGTCGGAAGACGAAGGTCGTGAATTTAGCGATGAAATTTAAAAAAATGTGGAGTTTTGCGGGTTGACATCTGAAAATATTCGCGTCATTGAAAGTTATTATCGTTGCGGAAGTAATCGACTTCTGAAGTATATGGATCGTTACGAGTTGCATCCAGAAGTCGAAGTCGAAGTATGTATCGTATTGGAATTTTTTAAAATACTGTAGCCCTATTTGCTAAATGTTGTTATTTGTTTTGTAGATTGGCTTGCTTTTTCAGTCAAATTATGACGGTGTAAGTCGGGTTTCACTGCATCGACTAAGCCTTTTGAGCGAAGAATCGGATGTAATTTTTCGTGAAGCCAAGGAAATGTCCCAAGACAAACAGCCAGATACAGTGAAAATAAATTTGTGGTCGGTTCGGATTGTAAAAATTCATTTGGATTGTTCTCCTATTTTGAATACTTTGTTTCTTCATGGAGATGATTGTCGTTTGGAGTTAGACAATTTTTCCCGTCGATACCCTATGGATTTGTTACCCTATAGTGTGTTAAAATCTTTCCGCATTAATATGTCTTGTCTACGTTATGGTTTTTTTAAATCGAAATGTCGCTTTTGTTCTAAGGCAAATTATCGCCTTTTCCAATAATTTTAATTTTTTTTTAATTTGCCGTGTTTTGAGTTTGTTACATGTGATTTCGTATTATGATGCGGATATTTTATTACAAAGATTGTGTTGTATTCCTTACTTGAACAAACCTTTCGTAAGTACTTAAGTATCTAATTTTGTGACAAGGTCATGCTGGTCAGGGGTTCATACCATGATTCATATAAATACGCAATATGGAAACGTCCCACGGTAGATTTTGTTTGTTTGTTGCATTTCCGATAATTTTGTAAACAAGTGTGGACTTGAATCACAGTGGCACTTATTAGTTTTGTTATGTTTTGTTGTTTTGGAAAGGAAAATCCACAAAAAGAAAGGTCTGGTATCGAAAAAAGATTCCAAGAAGTCTGAAAACACTTAATTTACTAGTGGATCCAGTCATAGTAAATATGGTGTAGCACAGGTAATATGTCTATTGTTATGTTTTTGTTATTGTGTATTATTGGTGGTCTTTTCATAAGGTGGTTTTCAATGAGGAATTGAATGGTGCACAACTTTCTTCAGTTGAAGTGAATGATGGTCAACCGTGTTCAGCAGTAGCTACGTGTAGTCATTCCACAAGTTCTTTTGAAGCTTGTAGTGATGCATTGGATAATGTTGCCAGACTTCCCACAAGGATTCGTAAAGCACCTGACCGATTAGGCGAATGGCAGTATGCTGAAGATAAGAGCAATGAACAGGTGATTGATGCTATAATTAATGTAAATCTTTTACATTTTTAATGTTTTAATAATTTTGGTCATTTTTATGAAAGGTATCTTTACCTTCATCTATTGATGTGAAACTTGATTTTCGATGCAATTCAAGGGAAACTTTAGAGTTAGTTAATGTTAGACTTTTCTTTGTGCATGTTCTTTCCTTGTTTCTTCTCGTATTGTGAGTTAACCCTAGTGAATCAATCTACTGGTCGTGTTTCGCCAGTAGGGACAGAATGGTAACTTGTCTGCTTCATCTAGAGCAGCAACCACAACTGCCTGTGCTACCATTGTTGGTGACTGTTCAGCAGTGTGATTGTGCCCATTCCCTAATTGTCCATGACAATATTTTTAAAAAGAAGGATATTTTTCTGTTATATGCTTATCGGATCCGGAGTCTCTTTGGAACGCGAAAACTTCAAAAAACCTGTTTCAACAACTTTTTTGTTTATGCAAGTTCTTTCACAAATTTTTACAGAAGTGGATAGCCCTTATCAAAAGCTATTTAGTCCATCAAAATTTGTGTATTTTGGATTTATAGTTTTCCCAATAATAATTGATTTATTTTGGTATACTAATGGGAGGAGGGGATAAAAGCAGCAGATAACAGTAATTTTTATCTGGCTAGCTTTACTTACAAAACGTTTAGCTGATCGTGATTTAGCTTTCAAGTGATGACCTTCTTTTCTTGCTACTGACTGACTCCATGCGGGACCGGTACCTAATCTTCCCAGACTCCTTTCATCTGCTCTACCTCTCTTCTCCCGTCTTGCGCTCGGAAGCCCCTTCTTCACGTTTTCGAGATTGCCGATCTGTTCTCAGGTAGGGCTAGGGATCGGCCCCGATTAGCCATAATCGGGTTAACCGCCCCGCCCCGGGAAAAGGAAATCGGGGCTGAATCGGGGTGCCATTTCGTCAGCCAGGGCGGGGCTGGGAAAAAATCGAGGTTAACCCGCTTCCCCCGACGCCATTTGCAAAAATGGTGCCTGAATTTAAACTACCAATTTGGGTCGGGTTTTTATCGGGGCAACCGGGGCGAACTCCCCGATTTTCATCATAATAATCGATTTCGACTCGATCGATAATGTTTTTACGTCGATCGATTGATTGCAATCGGGGTTGCAGCCCCGATTAGGCACCCCGATTGAGATCGGGGTTCAAAAATTTTCACCCTGAGCCCCGAACACCCCAACCCGAGCCCAGAATTTCGAAACCCGATTGGCAAAATGCACCCTGATTAGGGTCAGTGCCAATCCCTAGGTAGGGTTCGACCCCTCATCCAATGGGTAAGTATTTGGACGATTGAGTAGGTCTTCTCGGCTAAAAAATTGGATCCGGTGGGTAACGGTTCTTGAGACTTTGTGCCACTACCTCCCCGGGTTATACGTGGGTAACACAATTTCTAAACTGGTTCCATAACCCGGTTTCAAAACCCGGTTAGCTTCGATTTCCTACCCGATTACCCTGTTTTTTGCCCGATTTCTCGGGTTTTCCCAGAATTTAGTCTTTTACTTTCAATTTCCGCCACAAGATGCCATTTTCCCAGAAACTTTTGGCTAACTCCCTTTTTTTTACTTGGCGCCATTCCAGCCGCTATTTTTCAAGATGGCGGTGGGTATACCCGTTTACCCATCAAAACTGGCCCAGCCTATCCATTTTAGCAAATAGGCTACCCGAATCGCCAATTGGCGACCATTTTTGGCGACGATCACCGGGTAACCCGGGTTTTCGAGAACTGAGGCCGAGCCATATTCGCAGGGCTCAGCCTAGGGCTCGGCCGCAATCGTCTACGATCATGGAAAACCACGGTTTGTCGAAAAAAAATCATCAAACAGTGGGTTTGGTTTAGCCATTTTCGACTGCGGTTGGGTTTTTGGTTTGGAGTTTGGGCAAACCGGTTTGAATCGCTATTTTCGAATTATTTTTGAAATTTTTTCGGCAATTTCAAATCAACCAATCAAATAACTTATTGTATCTCATATCATTTAGCCAACTAATCGTCGATATTAAATAAAATTTAGATACTTAAAAAGAACATCAAACTGAGTAACCAAAATTTTCCAACTAGCTTTACTTTCAAGTCAAAATATGTGTTAAAGTCATGGGCTCAAAAACATTCTGCAAAAAAAAGTGAGGTTAAAGCTGAGCGCAATTGTTGCAAGAAATTGTTTGTGGTATGTGCTACAGGCATGAAGATGGTTTTCGAATTGTTCGAATGAGGCTTAACCCAGAAACCATGGTCTATAAACTGGAGGTCGAAGAACTGTCGTCTGCTAGGGCTGTTTTGCTGGTCTTGTCTGCTAAACCTTGAGAAAATTTTTGGGCCTCCGCTAGGGGCGCTGACTACCCGGGTTAGTCATCGTTTACCGCGTAAACCATGGAGAGTGACGGCTGAGTGGTCTCAGTTCATAGTTTAATCATCGAAAAAATCGGTTTTAAGCTAAAATAATTACAAATTAATTCATGTTGTTTATCTATTTTTCAATATCCCATGTCATGGGGTATTGAATCAGCTCTAGTTTATTTGTTTTCATTCGATGTAAGTGACACTATGAGCTTGATATGTGAATCCCAAAGTCTTATGCAGTGCTATTATCTCTTAATCTAATATTTTAACATTTCCTTGCAATAGCACAAAGAAGATGTCGAACCATTGTTATGTCCCCGGATGTAAATCTGGTTTCCCAGATTACCCAAAAGATCTTGGTAAATTTACCATGTTTAGTGCACCTAAGGATGGAAAGTTATTGAAGCGTTGGAATGAATTCATCCCCAGGAAGGGAACTTTGAAACCTTCTTCTAAAGTTTGTTCACATTATTTTGCAAGTGACGATGTTTTCAAACAGACAACGCCTTCATAAGAGACTCCTTTGACCAGATCATCGCTGCAGTTGCGAAAGATGGGATGGGGGGGGGGTCCCAAAATTTGTTGTTCTGAACACAATTAACAAACGGTCCCTTTCTTGATTTTTCAATATGTAGATATAAGGTATCACATCCAAGCTAAGCGTTACAAAATACATCATTCAAATTTGTTGTTTGTTTATTATTATATTTGTTTTATTATTATAGGGGAGACCAGACCCATCTTGGAAAGTTCTGGTTTTCCCCTTATATATCCATTTTTTTAAAAGCAATTTTATTTATTTTTTTTCAGGATCAATCAATTGTGTTCTTTACATCCCCTTGATTTTTTTCAACGATGTAACTTCAAAATTGTAGAAGTATCATCGAATTCAATTTTTTGGTGTTTTTGACGGGGTGGGATCCCACACAGCACCGGGATGTCTTTAAGACGTCCTGAAGATGTCCAGTTGTCCCGAGTGGGGATGTCCAAAGGATGTCTCAGAGTTTTCTTAAAGACTCCTTACTTGTGTCCAAAATGACCGGGACAAGTACTATTTTTAGGATGTCTTTCGGATTGGCTTTAAGACTTCCTAAAGACGTTCTTACGCCATCTTGCCGCCGTCTTAAAGACATCCTTATGACATCTTTAACATGTCTTCCGGTTAGCGTGAAGACTTCCGAAAGACGTTCTTACGACATCTTGCCGCCGTCTTAAAGGCATTCTTGTGCCGTCTTTAACATGTCTTCCGATAAGCCTAAAGACTTCCTCAAGAAGTTCTTACGACATTTTTCGAAATTTGCAAAGAAATCCTTTGGTCATCTTTCTGATGTTGTCACGGGCAATTGGGCCAATACAAAAATAGAAAACAACCATAAAAAGAACAAAAAGGCTATTCTTTTTGAGCAATTGATGACGACTTCAACCGTTCGACAGCTTTTCGGATGTAAATCTTGCTGGTTTGTTCAATTTTGGGGATTGTAGTTTTTTCAAACTCTCCATATTTAACAGTTTCGATGACGGCTGACATCAATCTGGATCCTTTAACCGCCAACCCCTTCTGTTTACCACTATTGGGTTTGGGTGTCCCCGACTAAGTGTAAAGGCGCATCAGTTCGTTTGTCATAACTTTTTTCCACAATCGCCTTATTGTGTCCTCAACGTTCATTTAAAAAAACTGCGAAGCATCTCGATCTAAAAAGGAAATGTTACTATAAACAAATTGTTGGAAGTCCTTATTCATATAACATTTTACCAAAGTACTCCTGACCTCAACTTTGAGAAGTTCTTCCTCGAAGTGTTTGAAGTCATCAATGGTTTTCAATGGAAGAGAAACATGTTTTTCAAAGACAGAATGCCGGCTTTCTCCAACGTTGTTGTTGATGCCTGCAACAGGTTGTCGGCTTTGCAAGAGTCTTCTCAGGTCACGGTTTTCTGACTTTATATCCGCCAGTTCCCTAGCCATTGTACGAAGATATTTGTTTTGATCTGCAACAATGAAGTTATTTAAAAAAGAGGCTATTTACTATTTAAGTCATTAATACTTCGCAACATTCTGACGAAAAATGTTTGAAATGGCGATCGTTGTTCGGGATCCCATTGTTCGTGACGTTGAACTGAACAATATAAGAGCTTATTTGAAAACCTTAAAATGCTGAGGTGATGAAATGTCGATAAGTTACCTATCCATGACACTTTAGAGGGGATTTTTGACTGCTGAACAGGCTCAATTTGGGATGTAGGTGGCATAATCAGAAAATCAGCATCTTCGTTATTTGCGGCCTGCGAGTTGGATGAGCCTCTTGTTGCTGAAAAGTTTTCCCCATTGACTGGAGCTGGAAAACGAAACACATCAGATAATAACTTTTGTAACACAGGTTAAAAATATCTGAAATACTTACAAGGGGGAATTAAAGTCAATTGGCCAACTGTTTGACGGTGTAGTGGCCTTGTTATTGGTCCAGCCTTGATTGCTGCACTCACTTCGCTGTTCTCCAACCCAGAATCTGAATCCTCATCACTGGAAGGAGTGATGGGGCGACGACTTTTTGAAGTTGTTGCCAGCGATAGCTGAATGATGGGACCAGCAGCAGTGGTATTGGGCCGAAGGGTAGCATTTTTTTGCTGCTGGATTCTTTTCGAGCCTTCAGATCTTAAACTTCTCCCACAGCTGCTTAAAAAGACTCCTGCTGACCCAGAGACAGCATATTGTAGCACGGAGGAATAATACTGAGACTCAAGTAGCGATTAAGATTGTATTCACTGTCGATGCGCTCACACACACACAGTACTAACAAACAGTTACAACTAGACTGGGGGCCGCAGCAAGGGACACACACAAGTATTTATGCACTAACGTAGACAGCAGCTACCGGGAGAAATATCTGCTGACAAGACTGCCGGACATCTCGGGTAGAGTTGCGGTCAATAGCCGATACAGAAGCGCCGGACGTGACAACTAGTCCATGGGGCCTCAATAACCACGACAATATTCATCTTTTCTTTCTAAAGCTTTTTCATAGGAATCTACAAACAATTATTTATTTACAATGAATGAAGAAGAAATATGTTAGTCTGCACAATAACACTACTTACCGCGACTTGAGAGAATCGTACACACGTGGTGTTTCCATGATATTTTGTAAATCGCATTTTATTTGCTGCTTTGTGCACATTTTTTGTTGGTATAGCACACTCTCCATCAGCATACCAACTACTTGGGAAAACTTCGTTTGCTCTGCTTTCATCTTCAAGTTGCACGATTAAGAATGTAGTCATTTGAAAAAAAAATACTTTTTCGCCGAATTTAGTTATTGGAACTTCTACTCGCTAGAACTCAGCAGACTGTATGAGAGAAGGGGCGTTTTTTGTTTATGGTTCAGGAATATTCACGCTGATGGCTCTTCTTTTGTTTTTGGTTTACACAATTTCTTTTTCCTGATATGCAAAAACCGTTGCTTTAACCAATATGTTGACAAAAGCTGTCGTCTTTTTTTGATTACACACCTCATTGTGCAGTCATTCGTTCATCAAACCATTTGTTTTTTTGAGAGTGTTTTCATTTGAAATTTCGATCGTTATATTGATTAACACACGAAGTAACAGAAATGGCCGATAAACGACGAAATAGAAGGCAAAATCAGGAAAAGATGTCGTACTTTACTTTCATGCTTGGTAATGAAACAACGGAAGAATCTTCAGCAACGGACAGTGAAATAGACACTCCTGTCAACCAACCACTTGCTGACGCCGACGGTATGTCATCTTTACCTCACACTCGTAATTATCCAACGTTAGAAGTAATTTCAAATTTAAAAAATTTTATACTGTGAAAGAAATGCCAAAGAATTTATAAATACTATTTAATGGTTAAAGGAGGCAACGGTAATTGATGTTGATGTCCAGATATTTGCTGAAGACTATTCTGACGAAACATCTCAAATCGAGTCAGATGTTGAAACCCCTACAACCGAGGAATCGAACGATGAAGACGCAGTGCTACATAATGAGTTACCTGGCGAAGAATCACTTATGTCAAAGCTGGCTACGTGGAAAATTGTAAATCACATTGAGTTCTCCGTGTGTGATCAGCTATTGAAGATTTTGAATCCATACCACCTGAGCTTCCTCTGTTAACTCGGACTCTTGTAAAAACGCCTAGGAAAGCGGTAATATTGCAAACAATTCCGCCCGGTAAATACTACCACTTTGGTATCGAAAAAGGCATTTTAGATACGCTTTTGTTTCTCAATTTAGATGAATTCCCTGATCCCGTACCTTTACAAGTTGGAATTGATGGCGTTCATCTTGTAAATAGTTCCGGGAGTCAGTTTTGGCCAATCGTTGGCTATTTGCCATTCCTGAAAGATTCTCCACCTTTTTCCATTGGCGTGTTTCACGCTGTTTCTAAACCAACATCCTCAAATGTTTTTTGTTGGACTTGATTACGGATGCTGAGGCACTTTACGAAATTGGGTTTCTTTTCAAAGAAAAACGTTACCTCGTTATGATTGAATTATTTATTTGTGATGCACCGGCAAGAGCGATGATTTTATGTATCAAAGGGCATTCTTCCGAGCTCAACGGCTGTTCCAGATGCGGAGGATTTGGTCGGTATGTTAGTGAATCGCGCACAAATGTTTCGTTTAGAGAGAAACAGTGCGCTCCTCATCATCATTGTCGATCTATTCTTGAAAATCTTTATTACTTGGATATGATTAAGGACGTCCCGCTAGATCCAATGCATCTTCTTGACTTAGGTGTCATGAAAAAGATCCTTTCATTCCTTTTTGGGACGGATCGAAAAAAACGAACAATTCCAAATGTTACTTTACACCACAGAGTAGTTGATCTAATCGATTCCTTCATCACCAAACAATTAAAGAAGTTTATTTCCAGAAAAGATTTTGCCCGACAACCTCGATCGATCAAAGAACTTCCTCGGTGGAAGGCATCTGAATTCCGAACTTTTCTTCATTACCTAGGAGCTGTTATTTTCAAGCAGTTTCTTCCTCTTGAATTTCACGACGATTTTCTTTTGCTCCACGTTGCTGTAAAGCTTTTTTCATATGTACCTTGGTCCACCACAGATAACGCCTTTGCTAACGCATTGCTCGCCCGTTTTGTTGCCCAATCACAGTCTTTTTATTCAGAGTTGTTTATGTCATACAACGTACACGCTTTGTTTTATTTGACCTCTGACGTCTTAACATTTGGGCCGCTTGATAACTTCAGCGCGTACCGCTTTGAAAACCATTACGGAAAGATGAAAGGTACCTCAAGAAAAATGACAAACCCTTCCAACAGCTTGTTAAACGCCTGATAGAAGAAATCTTAAATCACAGAATTGTTACCCAAAACATTCCAGCGTCCAAAGACATAGAATTTCTTGAGAGACACCATAGCAAACCGCTCCTAGAAAATGTTATTGGTTTCCAATTTAGATCAGTCAACATTCCAGGAGTGGGAAATTTGAATTCTTGTGATGAGGCTGATAATTGTGTGCTTCTTAAAGACATGTCTGTGGTTGTAGTATCTGATTTCGTTAAATGCCCTGCAATAACGTTGTTGTAATTGGGAAAAGATATGAAAGTCAGCAAGATGCCTATACGTATCCCTGCCAATCCTCTGTAATCCAAGAATATCTTGTTTCCTCTCTCTCAGCTGACCATCACTTCTGGAACATTAATGAAATTGAATGTAAACTGGTTAGATTGCCTACCTCGTCGTCGCTGGATTCCTTTGTCGTTTTCCCAGTAAAAAACAATAAAATTTGAATCATCGGTTTTTATTGTTTTCAGACTAAAAAAAGACGTCCATAGGACGTTGTAGATCTGTCTTTCTCTGAAACCACTGAAGACAAATTCTGGACATCGATGAATTTCACCAAATTTCTAAAATAATACTTGATGATGTCTTAAAGGTGTCTGCAGCGTGACCAGTCAGTTGTATAGAATGACAAGGCATTTGAAGACTAAAAAAAGATATCCACAAGACGTCCGAGAGCCGACTAGGTCGGGACAATTATGCAAAAAACAGGACTTATAAAAGATGTCTTTAAGACCAGATGAACATTAGACGACTTTGCCAGTTGAGTTTAAAACTGAAGTAAGAGGTCTTTTGGATATCTTGAAGATATCTTAAGGTTGTCTTTTTGATGTACTGGAAATGTCATTTAGGTGTCCTTAATATGTCTTTAAGATGGATATATCATTCAGATATGGGACGACTTTTCATGACTAAAATAATGGGTCTTAAAGATGTCTTAAAGATGCCCCCTGAAAGTCAGTTTGTTTTGTGTATCCTGTTACAAGTGATCTTGAAGACCAATTTCAGATATCTTTATGACAACCCATCAGACAATCTTATGCCATTTTTCCGGGATTTTTTATATCATTGGAAATTATAACTAACCTAGTTAACAATAGTTTCTGTAAAAACTATTGCTCATTTCACTTGGTAATATATCTGGGGAAAAGAAATGATTTGTTCCGTAATGTAAATGATTTTGTTAGATAGGCATGTTTTGACAACGGCAGTCGATCGTGAGTCAGACGACACTTTTCTGTAGATAAGAGCAATTTAAAATCTCTGATTGTTTTTTTACAGAATTCTTTGAAATTAAAGTGATAAATAGTGAAATCAGCGAACGTTGGAAACAAAGTGTATCGCAGTATTCCAATTCTGATCCAAATATGTTCGTTTACCTATCGTATTAAAAAAGATGAACCTTTATTGGATCCACATGATTGCAGCTGTTTGTTACCTTTTCTTTTTTTGGATTAAAATGAAATGTAAGCATTAAAATATAGTGAATTACACTTCTTACTATATATGTGTTACTGATATAGTTGATATTTTGTTTATGTCGATAGAATCTTTCAAAGTAATATCTCTAGTTCGCAGTCAATGTTGAAGACACCTTAAAGTCACCCTAAAGACGTCTTTAAGACACCTATTTTAACCTATTTCATTCAGTCATGATATTCACTGAACGGTCTATTCACTTATTTATTCCGGTCTTCTTAAAGACATCTAAAAGACACCTTATAGACGTCAACATCACATCCAGGAGACACTCGAAAGATACCTTTAAAACACCCAAAAGACACCCTATTTCAGTCTTGAACCCAGCCGGCAAACTTGTCCCAAGTTAGTCTGATTTCGGACGTCTTATGGACATATTTTTTTGTGTGTCATTGCTTTGTCCCGTGTTCGTCTTTCCGCAGACATCCTAAAGACATCTATTTTTGGTCTTCAAATTCCTTGCCCTGTGGTTGTCCTGGCAGGACATCCTAAAGACATCTGTTTTAAGTCCTCGAACAGCCATGTCCTTAGGTAGTCCTGGTCGGACATCTTTAAGACGTCCTTTTGTAGTCTGAGTTGTCTTTTTCCTTCGGTAGTCCTGGCCGGACATCTTTAAGACGTCCTTTTTTAGTCTGGGATGTCTTTTGGACTTTCGGACATCTTTGGGATGTCTTAAAGATGACCCGGTGCTGTGTGGGATTGGACAAACCCCTGTTCCAGGCTAGACACGGCCCAGAAAGCAGAAAAGAAATGTAAAAAACTATTTCAAAAAAATTTTGTGAAAGTAATTTGTGTAATGACAGATTCAAAAAAAAAATTTTTACGATATAACTCAAAATCGGCCATACGCCAGTAAAAGAAAAAAAAATTTGCGATTTTTTCGCTTTTTTTTTTATTTTCTAAATATCTAGTGAAATAACAGTCGGGGATACATGAAATTTTCTACAGTTGAAGATTTCATAAATCGGAACATACGGTGTAAAAATTTGATTTTTACAAGTTTTTTTACTAATTTTCCCGTCACTGTCCAACATGGTACAGTGTCCAAGATGGGTCCGGTCTCCCCTATTATATTAGGTTATTCTTCCTAAAGTCGTATTCCGCATATCTCATTTGCTTTGAATAAAATAAAAACCCTAAAAGTAAGTAGATTTTGTACTAAAGGCTATACCTTACGCGGTAAAATCGGCAAAATGAGACTTACCCGGGTAGTCAGCATCCCTGGTGGATGCCGCAAAATTTTCTCAAGCTTTAGCAGACGCCAAAGCAAGCAGACGACAGTTCTTCGACCTCCAGTTTATAGATCATGCAGAAACTGTAAAAGCCCTCATATGTTTACGGTCTTGGTATAGAGCCTGTTTGCTCGACGATGTTGAATTGGTGTCCAAGAAGCCACTGGTTGAACTTTATATTAGCAACATTGGCGGAAAATTATTGAGAAAATTTTTGCAACGAAGTCTGAAAAAATACATGCCGTACTAAACAGAATTTCCGACTTATTGTGTTGTGTAAACCGTATACAATCGCAATTTGCCGCGGTGTAAACCGTATAAGAAGATGGTTTACAACGCGTGTACAAACCGTTGGTACCAACGGCAGGTACAAACCGTGGTGAAAAATGTGGGTACAAACCACCGTGTAAACCGCGTCCAACTGCGTTTATGAATGGTAAAAAAAAAAGAGATAAACTGATCCGCACTGGTTTGGGCCTTTTTTAAAACCGCACAGATTGGCCAAAATCCTACCCGATCGTCTCTGGGCTGAGCTCTAACCCATCCCTAGCGCTCAGCCCCGATCAGCTTCAGCCTGGTGCACAACACGACCAAACTCTAAGAAAACCTATCGGGCCAGGTCGGTGCGGGCTTTTTCTCTAGTAGTGTGGTGTCGTTCGGTGCACTCGGGTGCACCGCTTTCGAATATTATGATTGTTAATCACATGTTCACTCTCAATTCATATTTTAAATAGGGAATGGGACCGCCTTAATTTTTGGGTTTCTTATAGATTTATTTTTGTTATTTTTATATCTTTGGACCAAATTACCGGTTTAAAATGTTTTAAGAATCGTTGCGTACAATTAGTTTCCATTAGTAAGAATAGGATATAACTCTAACCACATACTCATATGTATTAGATATAAACTCACTTTAATTTTCGACAAGAAATTTTTCCAATCTATTTACCAAATCGCGGAACTAATCGGTAAAACATTATTTTTGAGATAAAGTCGAAGTAGCCGAGTGGTTAAAGCAATCGATAGAGGTTTTTACCAATCAATGGATTAGTGCGCAATCAACAGCAAATCCTTTTTTTCTCTTCAATGGTAGACTAGACACCAATGAAAATGGTAGGCAGATAATAGACGATTACCTTGTCTTACTTTTGAAAAATCAGTGGTTTTTGGGTTTGCTTTGGAGTGAGCTTATTGATCGCTCGGATTGCCGGATAACCGTAACCCTGTTGGTGTATACATGGCGAAGATATTGATTGGAAATAATGATTAAACCACTCTTTTTTAAATATAAATTTTCTTACAATTTTACAGGGTTGTTAATATCGGTATTGGTTTCGATACCGATAGTATCGGCGATAGCGATACCCGGTATCGCAACAGTATCGTCGATACTTTAAAAAAATTGGTATCGGTACGGCATCGGTCCGGTATCGATCGATACTCGGTAGCGATACTTCGTCTGCAAACGAGGTCTGTATCCTTTCTCTGTGTGACTATAACGGCATTGCAGATTTGAAGTCACAGGAGCTATTGTTTATGAATGAATACGTTATGCTTATGGAGCCAATTGCCACTGCTTTAAAAATTTTCCAAGGGGAAATAGGTAATCAAGTTACAGCTGGGCATATGTTACTTTCCACTGTCGTGATCAAGAGACAAATTGATGACTTTACAAATTCTGAGAACCTAAAAGTCTGTGAGCCTTTGGCTGTGGCTTTACTCGATGGCGTTGAAAAGAGGTCTAGTAACTTTCTTCTCTGTGATTAACTGCGTTTTGCTTCCGAAGTTCACCCTAGATTTAAATTCAATTGGGTGTCAAATACATTTTCGTCAGAGAAGAAATTGATGGCGTAAAAACCGCAATGATGGCTGGACTAACAAAAAAGTTAAGTAATGGTTCAAGCGGATGTAGAGGACGAAGTTAGCTCTATAGATACTCTATTATATGCCGATGAGCACTAAAGATTTTTGTTTCCTCCGTAAAACCTATTTCAAACCCACAAGACAAATTTTCCCCGGGGTATGATGAGATCGGTAGAATGTTTAAAAACAAATCGTGTTATGATTTTCGATCTTTGGATTCATTTCCCTATCTACGAAGGCTGTTTGTTCAGCTTCAAACGGGTGGCCTTCAAGTGCTGTCGTTGAATTGCAATGAAATTCAAAAAATTTTTTTTTGTATCGGTAAAAGTATTGGTATCGGCGATACCGATACTGGCCAAAAAATGTAACGGAATCAGCATCGCCGATAAAAAAAATTCTGGGTATCGGGAGCAAAACCGGCGATAACATTTTTAAAGTATGCTTAACAGCCCTGGTAACACGTCTCCGAGTTCAGTTAAAATACAAATTGTCTTAACTCCGCCAGTATCAGTAAAGTCATTCGTCCGAGAGGAAGAATGCTTTGCACTATGGAGTGGCTATCCCTAGGGCTACACTCATGGTACAATCACAGTATCAATAGAATTCGATGGCTCAAAGATAAAAAAAACGTCATAAAAAAACGTTGTTGAAGAATGTCACACCTTCAGTGGACTGGATCACAATGGGAGCTACGATCATTAACTTCAATAGTAAATATGTGAAAAATGATTATTTTTCACATTTATTATTTTAGTTCATTTGTTTGTTTATAACATAAAAAATTTAATCTTTCATGGGTGTTACTTGCCAATAGTGGTCCCAATCTTTTGAATGAAGTTCTGTTTGTTTAGCTGTAAGAAGAGTAACCGGTAGATAAACTTATGACGTGTTGACACGAACTCTCGATTCAATTAATATTGAATTCCAGCTGGCTGGGAAAAAAAGTTGTGACCATAACAGTCAGTGGTTCAAACATTTTGAAGGATTTCAGGACTTTCGGTCCGGAATTCGAATCCGAGCAAGATGACGTAGAATTTATTGAAATAAGGGATGTTTTGAAAGAAACTCAAGTAGAAGAAGACGAGGATGCGGTACAAAATTAAACGTTTACTTTAGATTCTTCGTGATATTTTCAATTGTGTTACCTTGAAATTTAATAGATTCTTGAGGAAATTACTGAATCTTTGGACGACAATGTTGACAGAGAAAATTAAGAGGTTGAGGAAGATACATACATTAAGCTACCACCTCACCGCAGACTTGCTTGTAACACGCAATGCCACATTTGTACAACAGATGTTATAAAATAATTTCCAACAAACCATTCCGAAAGATCTATCAATAAACTCTAGGAAAACTGCAAATTCTTTTCAGCAAGCAAAGCTGTAGTGCATACTTTTCTGAGAAAGTGAAAGAATATTTGGGTAGTGTATTAAGACTTACCTACTTTAGTCATTTTTCTAAAATTATTTTTAATAAGGTGTCCTATTTGTTATAACTAACGCAGGCAGATGAAATGCTTATTTGACTCCGACAGGTGAAACAACTCATCGACTGTAATGAGTTGACTGATTTAAAAAATCAAGAAAGATGCAAAAAAGAAGAGTCTAATTATTGTTTGTTCCAGCGAAAAATTGCCAAGTTTAAGCCAGCCGAATTTAAATTTAATTCTGAGTGATGACTCCTATAGTTTATGCGCTTGATGTTTTGCATGTAGACCAGGATAACCACGTCACACCAAGAAATTTGCTCCCTAATTTGGTCGTTATTAAAAGAATCTTGCTTGAACTCAAAAGTGGGGAACAAATTAAGTACAATTTATCACTGATTGAGAGTCTCGGTTTATCTTCAAGGTTTGGTGGATTCTTTTCAAACACTAATGTTCAGTTAGCATTTGCAGTGCACCCATGATTAAAGTCGCATTAGCTAGATGAACCTGACCGAGCAAAAAATCCCTTAAAGATCAAATTACACAATCAGATGGCACAGCTTGTGCTAGGTTCAACGTCAACGGCAAAGCGGATTTCACCTGACGATCCAAAAGACTTTTATTCTTTTTTGAAAAAAAAACAAAACTGATCTATCAAGACAGAACTATCAAATTTTTTGGAAGAAAAAAATACTGAATATCTTCAAGTGTTACATGCCTAGCCATTAATGAGACAAACTTTTTAAAGATACATCACGGCGCTTCCGGCGAACGCTGATATTAGAAGAATATTTTCTTTGCGGGGGAAAATTTTGTCGCAAATTCGTACAAGACTTTGCGACTTAAATTTTGAAACCCTTGTTTTTGAAACCTAATCGAAAGGTTCTTTTAGAGAAATAATTTATTTAATGTAGTTTTTATTCTGTAACCCAATACAATTTCCTACAATCATTCGCATTTATAGTGAGTATCACTTCAAGTAGCGCTATCGCTATCGACGTTAGGTTGTCGCGATAATATCGGTAGCGCTATCCGCGATACGAGGTAAACTCAATAGTGCTATCGCCAGCGTCGAAATCGCGCAGACTATCGATTTACAAGTCTGGTTTATATGAACTTTCAGAAACATACGAGAAGGCGAGAGAAGTGTTGGCGAAAATTAGACCTAGCAGGGAGACAGTTAACCTTACTCAAAGCGACGAAAACAAATGAGGATGAAGATTTAGGATACCTTACGTTTCCCAAAACGCAACCAAAAGCCAGCAATCTTCGCAGACAGCAGTCATCTTCCAGCGATGACGACATATGCGACGAAGAGCGTAGGAGTGATGCCGTTTGTGACGATGGAGCCCGTACGATGTTTTTAGCTATCATTTGTAGGTTCAACTTTTGAATTTCTTTTTTTGTAGCTTTTAAAACCATAGCTTAAAAAATTATCAGCTGGCTCCTTGGTATATTTGAACTCTTTATTATACAGCTAAGATAACTTAGCTTTCAAACAGATAGCTTTGAGCATGTTTTATGGATGCTGCGGTTGGATTTTTTAGGCGCCTACTATATCCTTTATAGTAGCTATAACAATGTTCTCTACGGGTCAGCTAGCCTTATTCCAGCTGATAAATTATAGCGATAGTTATAGTTGCTACGTTGGATATTTTTTTTGTGACTGTTAGTTTCTATATAATAGCATTTTTTGTGTTGCTACAAATAAGCTTATTTACATTAGAGAAGGTCAAGCTATTAAATAACTATTTTGGCAACGCAGTATCTAAATAATAACAGTCGACGTTTTTCTGTTGAAATTTAATTTTTATTTTTGGTCTTGCTGTATCAGACGCTTTTCTTAGACCAGGAATTACACAGATTTTTTTTATTCATTCATTTGAAGACGTTGAAGTAAGTATATTTTTCCTTCTTGGTAGTTTCAAGAT
The DNA here is from genome assembly GCF_020631705.1 of Daphnia magna. NCBI lineage: Eukaryota > Metazoa > Arthropoda > Branchiopoda > Diplostraca > Daphniidae > Daphnia > Daphnia magna. The sequence continues at coordinate 8,317,032 of NC_059184.1, forward strand.
TTTTTGTTTAATTTTATCGTCGCCATTTCAAGGGAAATATTTAATATAATGGCAAACACAGGCAGCCGTAAAAACTTAGAAAACAGTAAAGCTGTTTGTTCCCGTTATATATAACGTCAAGGCGACCTGCGTATGCTGACGATCTCATACCCATCATGTGGGGAAAATCACAAGACCCCACTTTAGCCAATACCCAACTATATTGTAATACGATATAGATTGAAGCCATGAGTGGCGTTGAAGAAAACAATTGTTATGTAAGTAGTGACATTTCTAACTGCCAATTGTTAAATAGAATATTAATATACTATTATTTTACAGAAAAATGAAGAGATTCCTTCCTCAAATGTTGCCTCTGTCAATGACCTTCAGGAAACTAAATTGGACTTGTTCGAAGAATTTCATTTTGAATCTCAACTAACAGCTGATCTACCTACAGTATTTTTGTTTTTTAAGTTTATGATTCTTTTCATTATTAATGATTTGATTAATACAGGTTTCCAGTAGAGTGGAATGCCACCCAAAGGTTTATCTTCTCATTATTTGCTTAGCGTTCAAAGTTAAATATAATCTGTCAAAGGCATGCCTTCAAGATCACTTAAGAATACTAAGCCTTACAACAGAATGTAGCATCGAAGAAATAAAATCTGCTGCAAAGTGCTTTTAGAAATACGACAATTAAAAAAAATGTTTAAAAAGTATTCATTTGCACGAACAAGAAATGTGACGCAGTCCTAACCTCGATGGGTAAAAATGGATTTCCCCCTTCCAACCCTGTGGCCACCATAACAAGCTACTTGGAAGCTGTTATGTACTTATCCTCCCGGTGGAAGAACAACTGAAATAGTTTTGGGAAAACGGAGGGGCAGATAAGTGGAACAAAGTAAGTACTTTTGATAGATCGACTCGGGGACTTCAGTCTGGTAGCTGCTACATGGAAAATGTTCACCGAGAATCGGAATTTGAACTTGTTATCACTCTCCAACTCAACGTTGATGGAGCCCAGTGTTTTTAATCAAGCAAATTTAACTTTTGGCCTTCTATGGCCGTGATAAATGAATCACCCTATCGCTCTAGAAGATCAAATATGTTTTTAATGTCGCTTTGGTATGGGAATAAAAAACCGCCAAGAGGCCCATTTCTCGAGGTTGCTTTAAATGAAATAGAACAACTTGGAAATTCGGGAATTTATTAAGGGGGATTAAGATTTTAAATGAAGCCAGTTGTGTTGACAACAGACACAATGGCCCGAACAGTTTTTTTAAATTGTATTCAGTTTAATGGCGAAAGTGGATGCGATTTTTGTTTGCATCCTGGCACTTAAATATCCTAGTTAAAAATGCCATTTGTTTTTAGTATTAACATCATTTAATTTTTGTTACTTACAGGCCGACAAATCAAAAAAGGAAAATGAACTTCAAAAATTTATCATGAACCAATCGATGGCATTACTTCTTTTGCTTTACGATTTTTAAGAAAAAAATCTGAGTACTTGAAATTGATCCCAGCGCCCATGGTGGCGCAAGCACAAATCATAATTTTCTCTGTAAAACATTTGAGTGTAATTGTGTAATGTTACTTACCGAAACAATTTAGCTTATGTTCCAGCTGCCTGTGTATGATTACGTCGTTGTCAATGGCGTAGGTGTAGCGTTTCTGGCTGTGATGATGGAAATCGGTGTTCGATTCCAAATGATGTGATGAATTAATTAAATGTGGTAAGATTATGAGAAATTCTCGTTCATGTATAAAACAAATTTTCATCGAGCAATGTGGTTTTTTTGTTCATTAAATAATTTTTTAAAAAATTCCCTTCTTTCTAATGCAATTAAAATTCAAAGCATATTCAAACGCAGCATATTATAAAGATATCATGTATTTTGCAATTCCCTATCGGAAGTCGATCACTGATCTCCAGTGTCGCAATCAGAGGCTGTACACATATGCCATCGGCATCTATGTAACTTTGCACAGGCAGCTATCTAAATTATTTAGGTAAGGAATATTACACAGCCTAAATCCAACATTTCCAACTGTCGTTTTAAAAAACGCACCACCCTGAGGGTTGCAAAAATGACCCAACCTGTTACTTGCCTTGAAGCGTAAAACCTTAAGGCATTTAAGAAAAAGGTTAGTATTACCCAACCCTGCCCTGTCGTGTTTATCACTCCCCCTGTCTACCCTTTCCCTTAAAGAAAAACAAACAAAAAACCCTTTACCTCACCAATAAGTGGCTATAAAAAATTAAATCGGTGTTCGGATTTTTGTGCAGGACACTGTACAGTATCAGGTTTCAGGATACTGTATATGTGGTTTCTTGTTGAATTTAGGAGATGTGAGACATCTACAACATAATGAACCTTGTGCTTAGGTTCGATTGGGTGTGTATCTGATATGACATCATTATTTTCCCTATAGATTCCTATGTGGCCCCTCATCGATTTGTTGGTAGACGCTCCATCGCAAGAGGTGGCTTTCACAATAGCTTCGCTTTTTAATAATTTAGCCATTGTTTTAAAGACGAGTTTGACCAGAACTCTAGCAGGGACAAGACTTTTAGTACCAAACCAAGCAAATGGCTGGATTTCGCCTTTGTGGTTTCCTTTGAACGCCTCTGTCACAAAATCAAGTACATGATCGAATATACCATAAGGAACAGGGAATTGAAATTATCCACCTAAATCAACTATTCCTTCCATGCAAGGGTTCGAGTGTCAAAATTTAATTCCGTTATGCATGTCATTTTGTCCAGAATGAGAGTGACCAATCTTCCGAATTCTTGAAAAAAACAATTTTCAAAAAAGGCATCCAATACTAGTGTAAAGCATCCTCTCTCTCGGGTGAATGACGTTACGGATTAAGACAAATATATATTAACACGGAACTCGGAGGCGTTTACCCACAATGACGACAGTGTATTACTAGACTAGGCCATAAAATATAAGGGAAACTACACGAATAAGAATACGAGAACTAAAGGGAAACAAAGTGTAAAGGGAGACAAAGTAAATTGATCTTACCGTAGTAGCGCGAGCGATACGGGCGAATTCAAACATGAAATGGAGACGATTGGAAATACAATTCAGATAGGCACTTACGGAAACAGGCAGGCGGAGAAAAACTTGTAAGAGAAAACACTAAGGCAAGTTAGGTGTCGAACTAGTGTTGTTGAAGGCTACTGAACGTTTACCGAGCTGCTAGTTGCCTGATCTTTCTTAGATTTGTGGGTTCACCATGAAACCTCGCATCTCGTCAAAGTGGCGTGATACTGTTGACGTGTCGCTATGTCACGCGTGCAGCCAATCAGAAGGTGTTTGTTTAATGGCTCGATTGGCGTCGCGCGAGCGACTAATCAAACGGATGTTTATTTACTTGCGTGATATGCGTCGCACGTGTGACCAATCATGGATGTTTGTTTAGTGGCGTGATGTGCGTCGCACGTGTGAGTCAGACAGCAGGTGTCCAATTGAGTCAACGCTTAGATGTCTATGACAAATGGTTACTATGCGGATTACAATATCCGAATAATATGCAAAAGAAGAGTAAATGCGAGAGAGTAAAATGTAGACATAATTATATGCCAAGGGAGAGTAAACATAATATAATAAGAATGTGGGTATCATAATTAAATATATTTGTAGGCCTTCGTTACACTAGTTTGCTGAACCCAATTGTACACTCGGCAGAACTGAGTACTCGGCGTATAGTACTTGGACTTAGTAGGGGAAGTAAATTTGATTCCCGAAGAAATGTAAAGCTGCATGGCTCTTCATAAACAGTTATTTGTTGTATCAATCAGAAAGGTTAATTCACATCAAAATCCATTCTGACGTTTGTCTGTGGGGTTTAACGACCTTTTTTCGAAAAAAGCTCATGGCACTTGCTTTTCCTGAAATGGAAACATATGTTATTACCTTATTTCACTGATTATTTTAGACAATTTGCGATTACCGTCTTGGTAAGGGACTTCATTTTACAATCTAGGCAATTTATTTTTTCATTGGCGACCTTAATTGTGCATGCTTTAAGGAATTCGTCCATTGAGACTAACAAAAGAGTACACACTTTGAAAAAACAATTAATCTATTACTAGTGTACAACTGACCTTATTTTTGTTAGTAGAACTTGGAATACGATACAATTCTTCAGATACTGTAGTTATCTTTTCTTGTGTAATGTCTTGTAAAGCTGCTTTTTATGGTTTTCGATTTCCGACTTGTTCATATTAGAGATATTTTCTTTTAGTATTTGGCAGTGGTTACAAATGCAATTTCTTTTAGCATACTCTAAAAAAAATATAAAACGAATGGTTCACTCAGATTCTATGGTACTTTCCCTAAAAACGTGAACGAATTGTTTTTCGCCAACCGTAGAAGTAGGCCAATCGCCGAGTCTTGAATGTGGACCCAAATTGTAATTTGTAATGTGCAATGTATAGATTTAAGGCTTACCATTTTACCCCAGATACATCACACAACCTTTTTCTTGGTAGAGTTTCAACTGATTTGGTGAAGAAATTTTCTTTCTTTGTCTTAGTAATACTTGTGGAAACACAGTGGGAAATAAAGAATGTCAATTTCCAAGCTGCTGTTGGCAATCGACAAGAAACGAGGGAAACTCGTGCGGTGGAATTGCAATCGTCCTTAGGCGATACAACTTGAAAAAAAAAACAGATGGGGAGGTGACTTGTTCTATCCACGATTAAGTGTAAGCTAATCGTGTGATTCATCTTCGTTGTCAATTTCTGTGCGAATTTCTTGCCAATTAATTCCATCAGCTGACGTATGGCGCTTGTTACGACCCACACAGATGGGGAACATTCTTGCGTAGCAACCTTTTGAAAAGTAAATTTTGATATTAAAACATTCAAGTAGCATTACTTACAATACCCCATTTCATCGAAGTGATCCATTCATTTTATTGTTTGCGGTGAATCAATTCAAGAATTTCTTCGCCGTTTACTTTGAATGGATTATAAATGGTAGAAGCCCCTTTTGATGTGTTGCCATAAGAGACAAATGAAATTTCTTTGGATGAGATGCTATGCATTTTTAGATCTTAAATCAATCGTATCTACTTTTTAAAAGAAAGATGTTACTATAGGTCCACCAAAAAATAGTAAAATCATAATTACCAAATTCTTTGCTTTAACAGTTATTGAAGCCAATTGAAAGAATACCAAACAGACCTTATCAACTCCCGGCCGGTGATTTAGGCTTAGACGAGTAACGATATTTGCCATTGGCTCAAACGTTTCACCTCTATCATTTCTCGTCAAGCGCAAATTCATAGACTTGTATGTGGCCAGCGCTGAACCATTTCCCCCCGAAATAGCCAACAGTATTGTGAATTGCCGAGTTTCGATGTGGAAATTGTCTAAGAAAGATAGAAAATATATAAAAAATCAAAGTAAAATGGAACCTGTTAAACTTACTTCCATTGTCGGGAGAAGTTTACAAGCAGTGTTGTGACCGATCTTAATTTTTTTGACCGCGATCTCGGTCCTGATCAACCAAAAAAGAAACAATCGCGATCGTGATCGCGATCGTGATTTTACCTAAAGATCGCGGTCGCGGTCACGATCTCTTTTGCGATCGCTGCTAGATGGCCAAAGGGGAAGAGCACACACGTTTTCAAGACAAAACAACTTGCAAAAATACATTTTTTTTTTAAAGCTAGAACTTACAAAACAATTATTTTATTTTTAGTACCCATTGACTTTAATAAATAAAAGCATTTCAAAATTCCCTTCCTTCAACCTTGATCTCGTTGGTTTAAAAATGCTTCCAGCTACACTAAAGAGCCTTTCGACTGATGCGGATGAAGGGAGAGCAGTGCTATAACGCAAGAACATGTGGCTTAAAATTGGAAAATTTAAAATAGATTCAGTAGAAGCAACTTTCTGACGGTATAGTTTGTGAGTTGACGGGACCTTTTAAGCTGTCTAAGTTGGTACATTCTTGAATATACTCAACAAGTCTAGTGGAGCAGTTGGACATCCTACATTGCGCATTCTCCGCAAATGCGAAAATCAAATTTGTGTCTAATCTGTGGTACGCTGTCTACAGAGTCTTATGGGAAAACCAACCATTTCACTTTTAAAATATTGTTTTCTTCTCAATAACTATGTTTTACCTCACTGTTGTACCTAACAGTGGATTCGCTATTCATTTAGTGATAACATAATTTTTCCCTCCATCTCCTTTTAAGTCTAATTTATTTGTAGTTAATTTTTGTTTAAGAGTCCTTTTTTGTGATCGACCCGGCTAGCAGAAGAACCCGAATTCTTTAGCTAGCTGGTGTATTGTTGTTCACTCTATAAACGTCAAACTTGTAAGTTTAACAAGATGAAGTGTTGCGTACGAAACTGTGAAAAGAATCACAAGGATGGAGTTAAATTTTTAAGTTTTCCTAAAAATAAAATTCGCTGTTAAACGAAGTACAACAACTTCAGAATTTGCGAAGGAAAGCGTGGTTAAAAAATTTTAGGTTACAAGAACGTAACATAACAAAACATACAAGAGTTTGTTCCAACCATTTCTTGAAAGGTAATAACTATAAAGTGTGTGTTTTAATAATTGTAGTACAGGTTTCTGTTTATAGAAGTTCCGTTCACACGTGATTCAGATGAATCACATCCAGACTGGGCCCCGACACTTAATTTAGTTTTGGATGATAATGGGAAATCTAAAAGGTGTACTACATTAAACAAGGAGCGATATTCTAGAAGAATGACAAGGAAGGTAGCAAGGCAACAAATTAGTATTCCTGTGAGTATAATGTTATCATGAATGGAAGTCACAAGTAAAATTGATTAGTTATGTTTTAAATTTAGGAAATTGAAGAAAATGTTATTACAGCTGACTACATGAAGCTGCACTGCCCAGAGATAAGGAGATGGCTCACTCCACGTAAAGCCCAGCAGTCGACATTTTCCCTCCTCCCCCTCTCTAGCAGACGAATTCGACTGCGCTGCTCCTTTCGGCCAGCTCCGGAATCATGGCTGTACTTGGCGGTAAGGATTTCCCAGTGGCGCTCCCCCTTCACGTTTTAAACCATACCGTCCTTACCGCCAAGTACAGCCACGATTCCGGAGCTGGCCGAAAGGAGCAGCGCAGTCGAATTCGTCTGCTAGAGAGGGGCAGGAGGGAAAATGTCGACTGCTGAGCTTTACGTGGAGTGAGCCATCTCCTTATCTCTGGCACTGCCCTGTTTTCTAATAATACATCATTCAATGCAACAATTTCTTCTTCATTCATTTCTGGTATCCCCATCCATTTTTTTTCTTTTTTGGAAACTAACAACGGATTCTTGTTTAGTTTAGTGGCACACTTCAAATCTGAAATACTGGTATTCAAATGCTGAAATAAAACAATGTAGCTGTATTACATTTGGAATGAACATAATAACATAGTAATTTAAATGAATTACCACTGGTAATGTTTTGGTGGAGCAAATTCACGAGTTTTCCTTTGATGTGCATGGGGTGGTTAATAATTGTATGATGCTATAAAGTAGACCACCAACATGAGTACACACTCCACCTAATCTGTAGAAGTTTAATGAATAGACATTCACTAGTTTGTCGTACCAAAAGGGTTAAGCTGCATGGATAAAGTAATAGTTACCCAACAGTGCAGTTGCAATGCGCAGCCATAACAGTAGAATTGTCATGGACAGCTGCCCATGTACACAGGTCCTTCTTGCTGTTAAAGCTCATTGAAAGTCGGACATTTGCTTTGAATATCGCAGCACCATGTGTTAGCCGAATAGCACACAACTTACTTACCCACCGATTGGCTACCATAAAATTGGCAGTTTCAATGGTTTTCATAGCCTTCAATTGCAGTACAGTATCATTACTTCTTCTAACAATTAAGTGAATATAGACTTCATGCTCTGTCAACTGTCGTGGAGAAATCTTTTGAATGATAGCTGGGTCCACAACCCAATGTTCTTTCGGAATGAAATAGGGACAGTCGATGTTACATTTCATTAACTTATCCAAATATGTCTGTCTATCAACACCAACCAATCCTTTAGCATAGTCACTCAACTGAAAGATAGTTATAACCGGCTCACTGATGACCGCTGATGACATTGTTATCACTTATCAGTAACATTCATGTCGTCTGGAAGGGAAAAGAAAACAACATTACAAAAATATTAATATAAAATAAAATAGGTGAAATTGTGCAATGTAATAAAAATTAGGTTATCACCAAATGAATAGCGAATCCACTGTTAGGTACAACAGTGAGGTAAAACATAGTTATAGAGAAGAAAACAATATTTTAAAAGTGAAATGGTTGGTTTTCCCATAAGACGCTGTAGACAGCGTACCACAGATTGGACACAAATTTGATTTTCGCATTTGCGGAGAATGCGCAACGTAGGATGTCCAACTGCTCCCTTGGGTGTTTTTGCTTAAATATAAATTACAAATTTAATTTAGTTAATTTTTTTTTCTTTTAAATTAAAGCTAATTTAAAAGAAAAAATTTTAATTTTCAAAAATTAAAGATGGCACCGATCGCAAATTTGGTCGCACGATTTGTGGCTTGCGATTCCGATCCCGGTCGCGTTTTTTAGTTTAGATCGCGATCGCGGTCGCAATCATGAATAAGTGATCGCGATCATGATCGTGCGATCGAACGATTCCGATCGTCACAACACTGTTTACAAGCTGATCAAAGCTTTCCTTTGGAAGTGGTGTCCCCCGCGATTTGTGACCAATAAATGCAACATGATTTACTGGGGAAGCAGTGATGGGGAGGAACTTATTTGTTTCCAATCAGAAATCACCTTAAAATAAAGGAAGAGAGCGAACAGGTCTGCGATAGTGAAGGACAGAGCACTCCGGTCGGTGATGGTGTTAGAAAGTGTGATCCGGTTGGCAACGGTAAGGGAGAGAGCGAACGGGTCCACGACGATGATGGAGAGTGAGATTTTGAAATTTTTTTCTTCTTATTGATTCGTGGGATCGGCGACGTTAATTTCCTTTTATTTGCACTGGATGTTAAGGTATGCAGTGACCGAATCATAAGAAATCTTCTTACTTTGTTGCAAGCCCTTCAAAACATACTTTGGTTGTCTAGGACCTTGTTTTTCATTTCAAGACGGATTTTTCGTTCTACTACGTCGGTAAGGTTGGCGTGTTCTTGCTTTCCGCTGTACCAGTGTTATGTTACATTTGTTAAAAATCATTTTGCAGTCGATCCTGTATATCGCTGCTAACATGAATGAAAAAAGTGCAGTTGTGGGAAACGTACAAGTCATGTTCCGCACTTCACCTTTGAAAAAAGTTGCCAAGTAGATATCACCGCATGAGGCAACAACTGACCAATGACATTGACATGGGACCAGCTGCATACGTTTTTCCCTTAAGATTTCCATCGGTCGCTGTCTCACGCTATCGCCAGAAGTATGATAATTTATGACTGCCGATTTCATTGTTGAATGTTTGTATCGACTCCCTAAAACAATGTAGATTATTTATCTATTTTGAGCCAATCATATTTTTTTTTTTTTTATAATCGCGATGATGTTATTTTCTTGAATAAATCATAAATAGAATGCAAAGTCGAACCCCAAGTAGTAGGTTTGCTTATATCACGGTTAACTATTTTTTAAGTATATTTATCTTTCATGAACTATGAAAACCTATGGGGGAAAAGGCGAATTTTATAACCATTAAAAGTAGGTAAAAATTATCGTATTTTTATTTCCTGGAAAAGGTACAAAATACAGTATCTTGTACCTTTTCCAGGAAGACAAAATACTGTATTTTGTACCTTTTCCAGGAAGCTCTAATGGAAATGGTTATCATCAATAATCATTCCTTTACATTGGTTGAAAAGCAAAGCTTTATAAAGTTTTGCGCCATTCTCAAACCGAATTTTAAACTCTCTAAATCGACTGCATTAAAGAATTCAATTTTTTGACGTTACCATTCTGAAAAAAAGGATATCATAGAATACTTCAAGCGCAAGTCAATTGGGATGATTTCAGCTACCACAGACTTGTGAACCTCTGGCAATAATTTGACTATGATGGCAGTCACAGTGACATGGCTGACCTTTGATTTCACTATGAAGGAGGTTACTCTTGGATTTCGTGAGATGAAAGGAGACCATTCTGGGGTCAATATCGCTAATTGCTTTTTATCGATCCTTACTGAGATTGGTCTTCAAAACTTTTTTAATAAAGAATGTGACTAATTTAACTATCAAACGAAATAAACCATTTCGTTAATCTTCACAAATTGTTTGTATTCATTTATTTTTATTTAGAATTTCTTAGTTCTAAAACTCATATAATAAATTTTAAAAGTCACAAGTTCCGACTTGCGAACTCTATGAGTTTATTTAATTTGCTTTATGATTAAATCGATTATAATCGATTAAAATCGAATATTGAACATTAAAATTTTCATTTTTTTATCGATTAAAATCGATTATAATTGACCAGAAAAATTAATCAATCGATTACAATCATTGGTAAAAAATCTTAATCGATTGAGAATCGATTAGGATTTTTATTAGAATTATCCAATCGATTGGTTCATTTTCAAATCAATTTGGGTTGAGTGAGAGCCCTAAAAATACTCGGATTTAGACGTAAATAATAAATGCTTATGCCATTTTAAGAGCTATACTAAAAAGAATAAAAACTGGATAGTAAATAATAAAAAAACTGGGTTTTTTTCATTACAAAAAAACGCGGTTGCACTTCATTTGTTAAATCTTCATTTAATTTATTTCATAATGTCATAATTTCATGATGTTTACACCTACTTGCTAAAAATGACGCCACACATGACATGAGTCATGGGAGTAGATTTTGTACTAAAGGCTATGCCTTACGCGGTAAAATCGGCAAAATGATGACTAACCCGGGTAGTCAGCGCCCCTAGCGGATGCCCAAAAATTTTCTCAAGCTTTAGCAGACGCCAAAGCAAGCAGGCGACAGTTTTTCGACCTCCAGTTTATAGATCATGGTTTGAGTTACGGCAAAGTATAATAGCATTTAGCAGGGGACGGTTTCTTCAAATTACTCCGCCTTTTAAAGAAGGAAAGACGGCTTAAAATATCTTTCTAATATATTTTGGAGTCTTTACGATACTCAGAAATATTTTGGAGAAATAGGCCAACTTTGACGTGTCCTATTTCCTCGGAGTCTATTTCACCGCCAATCCTTAATTCGAATTCTAACTGAAAACAAACATTTTATTTCAACCTGCTTTTTTGTAATAAGTAAAATGGTAGATAGTCAATAGGAAGATTTGATGCAGAATAACAATGAGGGTTTCTTGGTAAAGAATAAGGAAAAGGCACGTAGACTTTAGACCCCTTTGACATAAGACTCATATGGGGGTCGACCGTAGACCCCCACCTTACGACGTAAAACCCATAACATTAAAAAAAATAGTTTTAATTCTGAAAATCTCGGCAATTTAAAATCCCTAGACCCCGACGCAAGGCTTCACTTTTTTATGAAATATAATCCTGACTAAAGACCCCCGGGCTTTAACATAAGTTAGTAAATTACCGACTTGAAAATAGATGAAAAATATTAACGGCGGTTGATGTGGTTGAAACCGTTGAATAAACAGAGAAAAATTGGAAAAAGTGGAAAATTTTGTCCCAAGTCCCAAGTCATTGAGACGTTGGAAAAAGTTGGCACCAGTTGACAATGATGTAGCCGTTAAAGAAATGGCGGAAAACCAGTGATTTTGACACTTGAATCAAGTTTTTTCAAGTCTTAACTCGTTGGAATGGTAGAAAAATGTATAAGCCGTTGAAGAAATGATGAAAAATCGGAAAGTCGGTAAAAAATTAAAAAGGTTAACGGCAGTTGATGTAGTTGAAGCAGTTGAAAAAACGGGAAAAATTTGAAAGTCGGAAAAAACTTCCCATTTCGGAAAACAGGGTCTGGCGTCGGGATAATATTTCATTTCGAAAATCAAAGGGACATCGGAGGACAGGGACTTAAAGTCGGCAAATTACTATCTAATTTTTAAGCCCGGGTTCTTGAGTCGGGTTTATATTTCGTAAAAAAAGGGGCCTTGTGTCGGGGGCTAGGGATTTTAAATTACCGAGTTCTTCCAAATTAAAACTATTTTTTTATGTAAAGAGCCTTGTTTCGTAAGGTGGGGGTCTACGGTCGACACTATCCGGGGTCTTATGTCGAAGGAGTCTAAAGTCTCACTTTCTTACCAAATACCCGTGAAACATACGGATTAAATACGCGGATTTCGGCAGAAAACTTCTATTTGGGACGTTCAACATTATACATTTTTTTAAAGAAGAGGTAATAGTTCTGTCGCGAAAACCTTTTCGTCCCCTTATTTTCATTGAATAAAAACCATCTATTAGTCTCCACCAATAAGCCATTTGATAATGTGATAGTTTATTCCAGTTGACTAGCCGCTTCATCACGGCATTAAAGGATTCGGATTGATTGTTGGTCAAAAGTTTGATGCCATATCGATGTCAAGTCCAAATCCCCATCTTGTTATATCCTTAATGATGTTTTGTCAAAGTAATTGGAGAAATTCTGTAGAAATCTCCATAATTCATGTTATAAATTAAACAAACAAAAAACAGAATATTAACTTGTCCCATGCTTTCAAATAAAGCTTGGCAAGCTCGGACTTGTACGATCTCGCAGATCTTTGAAGTAGAAATCTGATGAAGTCACTCTTGAATTTTGAAACAATTTCCTTTACTCTAATATTGGATTTTGCCAATTGAACTTGATGTTTTGCTACACATAGATTCAACAATGAAATGAAAGATCATCTGGCCAGGCTTTGTAAATAGCATTCCTAATGGCTCTCTCATCAGCCGTGACAATTCTTACTTTTTTACACCCCGTAATTTCCGGAATACGTTGCTCAGTAAATCTCAATCAATAAATATTACATATTTCTAGGTAATGATGGCATTACTTATCAGGAAAAAGATCAAGATAATCAGTCTTCTACAAATTTGCTAGAACTAACACCGTTAGGCACTCCTGCCGAATGATATTCCACTAATTCCTGTCACCATGCCATCGTTACCAATCAAAAGTATAGATTCTCTTTGCGAATTTGAAGAACAACTAGAAAATGACGACATCTTCTTTGAATTGGTAAACAAATTTAATAAAACCGTAATAAAGTATTTATGTCATGTATTATATTTAAAGGTCCGCATAGTAAAGATGATAGGTGGATTGGCCTTGAGTGATGCGGTAAAACGTGCCTGGAGACCAGTTCTTTCCCTTGAATTTCGGGCTGACTGCAATTCTTGCGGCAAAAAGCGGAATGGAATACGGAAGTTTCAATTGGATTAAAGCAACGTCCAGTTAGCTATTTTCATAAGTATTTCATTATGAAGAACTTTCGCATGATTTCTTATTATGTTTTTTTTTTTCGTTTCCAGAATGCATTCAATCATGTTTCCAGTTTTCTATACATACGCAACTGAACTTGAGGTGGAAACAAAATCTTTTTTCAAGCATTCCCCAGAGCGTGTACAGTATCCTGCACAAAAAGGTGAACACCGATTTGTTTTGAAAAAGCCATCTGTGGGTAGAAAATATTAATAGTATACCTTTTTAAGGAGAGGTAGGGCGGTTTTGGGGCAAAATCATCATAAGGGGGGTTGGGTAATGTCAGTCCAGACACCTTTTTTTTGGCCCTAGGTATTAAATGTCTGGAAAAGTGTAGACTCGGTAGACTCCCCTACCCCCCGGCTAAGTAGAACTATTTTTGCAATACAAAATAGAGTCTTTCCATTACTTGTTATTGTCATTATCGGGTCGGGTAATCGGGTAGCATATGGAAACACAAAATTATTTTATCAGTATGCTAGCTGTTAGTTATCAAATTGTTAGTGGGTTGTGGGATACGTTTCCGTCGGTGACGCGGGAGTTCCGCGTTCAAAGCTTGTATGCGTTATTAGTAATAAGAGCAAATCTAACTAATGAATATAATTAAATAAAATTTTGATGAGATATGTAATATTTAAAAATTTTGAAAAAACTATTTATATGCGATTAATGATTATTTAATTCGCAAACAATTACACTGTTTTCATGAACGCAATAATTTTGTAATCAGTTGTCTCATCCAATATCAAGTCTAGAACGCGGATATCCCGCGTCGCCAACGGAAACGTATCCAACAAGCCACTAACAATTTTCTAAATAACTGCTAGCATACTGATCAAAATAATTTTGTGTTTCCATATGCTACCCGATTACCCGACCCGATAATGACAATAACGAGTAATGGAAAGACTATTTTGCATTGCAAAAATTTTTCTACTTAGCCGGGGGGTAGGGGAGTCTACCGAGTCTACACTTTTCCAGACATTTAATACCTAGGGCCAAAAAAAAGGTGTCTGGACTGACATTACCCAACCCCCCTTATAATGATTTTGCGCCAAAACCACCCTACCTCTCCTTAAAAAGGTAAACTATTAATTTTTTCTACCCAGAGATGGCTTTTTCAAAACAAATCGGTGTTCACCTTTTTGTGCAGGATACTGTACTTCAGCAGCAACGGAAAGATGGCTTTGAAAACGACGAAAGCAGCGCTTCCGGAAGGGATAGTAGTCTACCTAGTAGTACAGGACAAGAAAATCGCCCTAGTGCCGAGCGCATCGGTGGCTTTCGTGGTGGATCCTCCGCATCGAACCATTTCGACGAAGAGTAATTTATATTCAGGTACTTAGCATTTTTACAAAATTTTTAGCATTTTTACTAAAACTTATGTGTTACAGAATATGGCAAACAAGCACCCAGGCTTTTTTGATCCGGATAACCAAGAAAAAACGATTCAGCAACTTTGATGAAACCTCCAAGTTATTTCCCATTTTGTTTTTCTTTCATCAGTTCCTTGTATGAAACTGTGATTTTAGTACACGCATAAAAAAATATAATTGTCTAGCAGCATTATTAATTTTTTGTTATAATTAGGGGTACTTTAAATTATTCTAATTACCCTAATTATAAATTTCACTAATTCACGCTCTTTTTTATTCCGATAATATTGCCTCACGAGGGCATGGCAATTACAAAAGGAAGCCGGCAGCCATTGATTGTCCGAGTCTGGACAATTTTTAAATTTAACAAAATACAAAACTCGGAGCTTACCGTCATCACACACAAATTTCCTTTTTGAAAAAAAGTAAGTAAATTTCAGACCAAAAAAAATAAAAACAAACTTACCTGGAATCTAAAATTTCCTCCACTTCGAATTCAGGGTTGATATTTGCCGCCATTTCACCGTCAATGCGTCAGCTAAACTAATGAAAACAAGATTCAAAAAAACTACAGCGCCGTGGTGGTGACAGTTAGAATCTGTCTGGGAGAGCCAATCAGATTGCCAGATAGGTGCTCCTTCACACAAACCGAGGGGGTGAGACGTCTCGCGGCGGCCATGTTGCATCTAGTCATCACCAGTAGGTCAGAGTGGAAGGTTCTGAACTTATCTTGGCAACAAAGTAGAAGGTTTTAGATTGGAGCAGTATCCAACCAAAACTATAGTTAATAGGAATGACCATTGTGAGTTTGTTCTAACGGACACCGCAACTCTTTTTTAAGCACTTGTTCTTTGTTTCACGCAAAATCTGATTGAATTCTAATGTAATTTCCATCCAGTGAAATGTCTTAAGGGGGCATTATGTTTAAAGTAATATAATTATTGTTTCCGTAGGCATGTTTTTATAGATCATCGAGCCGCACGTTTTCGTTTTGAAATTGGTGGCAGCAACCTCCTTCAAGGTGAATAATCGTACGTGGCAAACAGCAGGTCTACCCTCTACAGTTTTTACGCAGTTGGACTTGATAAAGAAAACCAAGGTAAGAACACACCCTTCATCCTTGTGATGTATTCATAATTGTCAACGGCCACTAACGTCCTTTTCTCCTACACACAATCCAGATGCTTTTTTTTAAACAAATGGAGCCAAGTTGCATACCATTAAGTTGAATGGGTCTTCTTTATTTCATACTAAAATATGTCGTTCTTCGGAGGATGTTCCCATAGAACAGGTGTGACGTAGCAACTGCTCAAGTTAAATAATTTACATGCATTACCTTGTGGTTAAGGGACGAGACTAATATCAGTTGAGAGGAAGTCTTTGCTCGGACGGTTTAATCTCGCAAAGTATGAAAAAGTAAGTCAGAGCCACTCCAACTACTTGCCCATAGCCAGTAGTAAATGAACTTTAAAACAAATAGAGGGATGGTCATTCACGCGCTTACCTGCGGTAAAAGTTTCTTGCCGACATTGAAATAATTGCCATTGGCACTAATTTGCGGAATGGTCTGCGCCATTTGTGTTACGAGAAACTCCGTCTGCGTAAAAAGAATAGTACTTGTCTCAATTCCGCATCAAATATTCTTTTTGTTGTTACCTCCATTTGATGGCCAGCTAACGGCGTGTCAGTCCATTTAAATTTTAATAATTGTCTTATAACATCTCCAGCCTAAGAGTTTAAAAGAATAATTTTTTTTTATTTTTTAGAATTGCTGCAGATCGACGAAGAAATTGTACCTTGTTGGAAACACGATCTGCAAAGGAACACATTAAGATCAGGTGGACCAAAGCAAACAACAAAAAGGAGAGATCCGTTACCGTTTTGAGTTCCATGCCAAACAGGTAAAAGCTCGAATTGATGATGGCAACTAAATAAAAGGTTGTAGATAGGAGCAGTATCCAACCAAAACTATAGTTAATGTTATCGACTGTATCACAGGCCAGGAAATATATTTGCTTTACTGCAAAAACGAAATATCTGACGTCTTTGTGCTGGCTGTTTAATAACTGAACTTCACGTCGCTCGATTTCCATCTGAATCAGCTCGAATGCAAGAAACGAAGCATAGCAGTGAACGACAAACAGTAGCAAGGCAGTCATTGGATAGATGGCTGACAATGTCGAAATGGAAGTGATGAAGAGATGATGGTTAAAAGAAGTTCTCCTGCGCAGATGATAATCCGTGACCAACAAAAGAATCCCAGACACCTTTAATCATTCAGGTAATCGTATTATTTATTACGAAATACAGATTCATTTAAAACTTATTAATCAATTAAAAGGGTCTTACCACCAAGATGATGTAAACGATTCCCAACGAAGAAATTCTGCGAATTCGATTGTAATTGTTTGCAGCTACAACGAGTTTCATTCGATTGAAACTTTCAAGCAGATCGAGTGGTTGCATGGCAGTCAGCAAGATAACGTGAGTTCTAATTGCATGAGTACCATAATTAATGAAATCGATTATCCAGTTCCATGTAGCCGTTTCTGTGCTGAAAACCATTAGCCCTTGGGGCGGATCAAGCGAGGCCTGCATTCGTATGGTGTGCAGAAAATAGAAAATGTCCACAAGACAAGTGACGTGCAACGATAAACAGAAAACTCTGTATGCAAATGTAAGCCACCGAAAGGTCTTTCCGGCTAAAGGTGAAATCTCTGCCAGTTAAACGCCAAGAATCCGGTTCCAGATTAACAATGGACGAATGGCCCATGCCCAGCATTTAGTTGGAGGTAATTGGATATGTGTCCCTTGTAATAGCGGACTTTCTCGTACGACCATTATGGTTTGACTAGAAAAGGGCAATCCAAGACAGCTGCTAGGTTACCTTTGTTTCTTTTCTTCATTCGAAACTAATCGGTTAATGGGAATGATTGCAATATTTTACGGTCAGTTGACACACGACGTTCGCAGAGTATTAGACATGTTTAATCGAATTGAAAAATGAAAGTGGGTTTGTTTTTTTTCACGTCCTTTCCTGTCGGGAACGCTAATGTTAATTTTATGTATGAAATGACAGGCTATTTAATTTTAATAGCCATCTAATTCCACTTGGAAAATTAATTACGTCCAACCTCTGAGTAATAGCGTGTAGCCAAACTTGTTATCTTCTATTAAAACTGCTGTGTAAAGACTTTTTTTTTTTATCTACAGATGGATTGTCGTCTCAGTGGAATTTCGATTCGGCAATGATGTCTTTAAGGAGTTGAATGTTGAAAACCATTAACAGCACGCAAGGAGGGGCAGCATCTGCAAAAAGAAAAAATTCACTCCGTATGGCGATTAGATCTAACGTTTTCAACAATTACCTATCTAGGACAACAGATGGGCCAGCATTTCTGCATCGAGTTTTGCCAAAGTAAAACTTATTTTCAACCTAAAATAACAAGAAAATTCTTAACATCTGGAACACTTGTTGGTAACTGTTTAGGTCGGTAGTAGAATCGCTAAAACGAGGCGAGGCTGTGAAAGCGGAGAGTTTCGACTCTGTCACGATTTATTTCAGTGACATTGTCGGTTTTCAGCCGTTAGCACTCCGTTGCAGGTGGTCGGTCTAATCAACGAGCTTTGCACTTTGTTCGATTCCATCCTGGAAAATTATGATGCATACAAAGTGGAAACAATCGGTGACGCTTACATGGTGACCAGCGGTTTGCCCATTCGTATCGGTGACCATCACGCCGCTGAAAGCGCTTCACTGGCGCTTCACCTCTCGGAGATTAGCAACTTCCACATTCGACATCAACCTGGAAAAACGCTGAAACTACGCATTGGCATCCATTCTAGTATGTTTGTTGTCAATCAGTTGAATTTCAGGGCCTTAATTTAATTTATGGCCAAATAGATTCAGGTCCTTGCGTTGCTGGAGTGGTTTAATTGAAAATGCCTCGATATTGCCTCTTTGGTGACGTGGTTAACACAGCATCTCGGATGGAATCATCCGAACAAGCTCTTCGTATTCATATTTCTGCAGCTACCAAAGAGCTTTTGAATAGGTTAGTTGGCTATATCATTGAAGAACGCAAAATGACATACATCCGAGCACAATGATTCAAAAGTGCTGGATCAGCAATACTAAGTATCTTTTCCCCGTCTTAGGGCCAAGGCGAAATGATGACTTCTTGGCTTGTTGGCGAAAAATAATGGCGTACTAGAGGGGTCACCTGGGTGCGATTGAAGGAGAAATATCCCATTTCTTCCAGAACCAGCGATTGTCGATCCACCGGTATTTTTTTTTTTTTTTAATTTTAAAGTGAGCGTTACCTCCTGACGGAGTTACGCTCGAATGTATTGTACAAAATAAACAGGGAAATTTACACAACACATATGATACATGAATAATACAACATGAGTAAGGGAAACTGGGCCTATTTACACCGCGCAGGGCAGGCGAACATCCGCTAGCTCTGCATGGCTTGTGGGAGTCTACCCGGTTTGGTTGCACCTTCGAGACCGTCTGCCGACGGCCACCGGTACAGCCTCCACCAAACAGAGAGCGGTGAACGCAGTTACAGCGGGAAAATCTCTGACTAACTTGAAGATAGAGAGTAGGGCAACAATCAATATGTACAAGTAAAAACGCAGGGGGCTCATACTCTCCAGACCAGCAGGGGAGCAGAGCTGCAATTTCCGGATGACAAGAGGACCGCAAGATGACCTCCAAGATAGCCTAAGGAATCTTAGGGCCAAGAGTGAGCATCAAGAGCGGTAAGGTAACAATAAGGGTGGAGATTAGAGGCCAGAGCCAATAATCAGCAATTATAGGATATCGCCCTACACCTAGTTCCTCATTAGTCGTTTGGTTGAGCGCACAAACTGCCGAAAGGCTACCCATATAATGGGGTTAGATGGAATGGAATGCAAGGGCCGAGGACAAGAACCATCAGTAGAGATGCAAGTCTCAGTGAAGTGAAGACGTTGTGTGCAAAAGAGCGGACAGTGAAAAATAAAATGCTCCACTGTTTCCGTAGGTTTCCGTAGGACTACCACAGGTACAGACCGGAGAGTTGGCAAATTTAAAACGGAACTGATGTTCCTTGAGGAGAGAATGGCCGGTAAGGACTTGCGGGATCTGACGGCAGAGCAGGTGAGAGGGAATTAGTCTGGCGGACTCTATCGTTGGGAAAAATTTTTTTGTCTTTTTTCCATTTGAGCAGCTCTGCCATTCTGAATCCCACAATTCGTCGGCTATCTTTTTAATCGAGAGTCGAGCTGAAGATTTAGATGGAAGTAACTTAGGGAGGTTATGAAGACTGTCTCCCGGAAGTTGACAGCCAGCGATGGCAAGCTGAAGGCCTACAGACTTTGAGAGCTGGCAATTAATCAACCGTATCCTGTCTCGAGAGGGGGCAAGCATTTCTAGACAGAGGCGTTGGATTAGAGAAAGTTTGCAGAAATGGCGAGAGAAAGTAAAGGCAGAAGGGTCGATGGCAATTATATCTACATTGAAACCCTCTTCTACTACACGGTAAGCCATCGTAATGGCGACCAGAACCGTAAGCTGTAAAGCAAGAAATGCACAGTCGGTGGAAGGAACAGGTCCATTTACTAAATCCTTGATTTTAGTATGGCTAGTCGCCACGCAGCAACCCCGATAAGCACCGCGTGACATTGCAGCAGCAACAAAGATACGAACAGATTTGTCATTAGGGGCTAGCAACTCGCACCCTTCAACAAGGAGAGAAGGTTGCGAAATGGGCTCCCAAGGAGGCAGTAAAGGATGGTAGTGCAGCATGGGCAAATCATATTTGGCGGGGGTGGTAAGGCCCGGCGACCGGCTTGTTAGCCACTTCGAGGACGCAAGAGAGAAGTAGCCAGTGGAGTTAGAGCAGTAACGCATATAAATGATCTCGAGCACTCGCAAGTCGATCGGAAGGATATTGGAGAGAGCAAGGCAAGTCTCTGTCGAGACAGATTTGAAAGCACTGGATAGCGGAAGGGTAACAGAACGTTGAAACGTGCGAAGTAGCTTTATGTTTTTCTTAGAAGAGAGCATTGGCGCCCAAACGGAGCAACCATACAACAGGATGGGTTCAATAACAGAGTTGTATAAAAATTTTAGTCTACGTTTGTCGTAGCCCCATGTCGATTTCAACGCCGCTCTGAGAGAAAAAAAGGCCCGTTTGGCCGCCGCAATCTTACGGTTAACATGGGCTTGCCAATTTAGACGACTGTCGACTGTAAGACCAAGAAAAACGGTCTCAGTGGCAGGGCATATGGACAATCCGTTGATTACCAAGCTGAGGTGCGAGCAGTCAATTAATTTTTTGTTTACCAACATGAAAAAAGTTTTGCTAGCATTAAGTGACATTTTTTTGCTCAAGCATCAGTTGTTGACCTGATCACACATGATCTGCAAATTTCGAGTGGCTATGGTGGGAAG
The DNA here is from genome assembly GCF_020631705.1 of Daphnia magna. NCBI lineage: Eukaryota > Metazoa > Arthropoda > Branchiopoda > Diplostraca > Daphniidae > Daphnia > Daphnia magna. The sequence continues at coordinate 8,338,229 of NC_059184.1, forward strand.
CAGAGACGCAGCACATCATCAATTAAAACTGACCAAAGAAAGGGTGAGAGAACACCACCTTGCGGACAACCAAGGCCAACATTCACAGTCAGGGAAGATTCGTTTAGAGAGAAGAACGCAGTGCGATCTGATAGAAAGCTGAGGATTAGTTGGGTCAGGTAGCGTGGACAGTTGCGACTGTCTAGGGCTGAGATAATGGCAGGATGCCACGCAGCATCAAATGCACTATTTATATCTAAAAAGGCACAGGCTGTAGTACACTTTGCTAGGTTGGAAGATTCACAAAAAGAGATCAGGGAGTGTGCTGCCGATTCAGTAGATCTACCCTGAATAAATCCGTGTTGACTTGGACTGAGCCATTGATGGGTAGACGCCACCCACCTGACTCGGCTCAAGATCAGTTTTTCCAGAACTTTCGCTAGGGTATTTATTACACTGATTGGGCGGAAACAGTTCAAGGAATCGTAGGCAGGCTTGTTAGGTTTGCCAATAATGACAACTTTAGCAGCTTTCCAGCACATCGGGAAGTAGGAGAGGGAAAAACAAGCATTCATAATTTTCAGAAGATAACCAGATATCAGTGGAAAACAGGAAATAATCAAGGCCGTGGAGAGACCATCAAGTCCAGGAGAAGACTTAACATTAATAGAGGTGACTGCCGATGCCAGTTCTTCAGATGTTATTGGTGGGAAGTTAAGCATGGGGTGATTAGATGTAGAAGAATACGACTCTATTAGTTCCTCGGCAGGGAGATGAGCCTCCTCAGACGGGGCAGGTCTAGGAAAAAAGTGCTGGGCTCATTTTTCTAAAATGACCAAGGGTTCCGATATCTCAATCCCATCAATACAGATCACGGAAGGGAGACCAATACAAGATAGCTTCCCAGAGGCAACATTTAGGGCAGAGAACAGGTCACTACTCCCTGGATTGGAATTACAAAGTTGTTTCCAAGCACATTGCTTAGCCTTACGAACCTCTCGCTGGTAGGAAGCTTTTAAGACTTTGAACGCGTGTTTGTTTCCTTCTGTGCGTTGTGCTGACCACAATTTAAAGGCCTGTCGAGTTTTGTAACGAAGATCACACAGTTCTTTAGACCACCACGGCATATTACGAGCACCAGGCTCAAACAGTTTGTTTGTTTTAGAGGAACCAGCAGCGGAAGAAATGAGCGCGCATAACTCTACAATCGATAAGTCGATGCTTTGAGTCGATTCACAGGATTGCACTGCAAGAAGATCGATAGCAGCGGAGACCTTGCCACGGAATAGTTCCACATTAATACGGGATGTATGAGGAGTACGGCCATTAGTTCTTCCAGATTTAAAAAGGGTGGAGGAAGTTGACCATTGATCTATCTCAAAATAAATGTAGGGATGATCACACATGGAAGGAATAGATGGAAAAAACCAGCGAGAAGTTTTGACAGAGCTCCCGGCAAGCGTAAGATCGAGGAAGGAGGTGCCAGCAGGAACGAACGAAAGTTGGTCTAATGGCTTGTTTAAAATTTGCAGGCAGTTATCTGAAATAACAGATTCCTCTATCTGTCCCTCTAGCATTAGTACATTTACTGTTCCAGATTCTGTTCAAAGCGTTTGAGTCAACCGCAACGATTGACAGCTTGGTAAGAATGCCACCGATGCCAGTGTTAAACTGAGTCACTACATCATTGATAGAAGGACGAAGATAGGCTGAAATAAAACGAAAGGTGCCATGCGGAGTGTGCAAATCAACGGCCGCAATCTGATTTGAATGGCTGCGACATACTGCCCGAAAGCTAGTGGCTAGAGAGAGCCTGACAAGGACAGCCGACCCATATGCGTGGTCGTTGGAGAGAGCGTGAAAGGATATATAGCCAGGAGGAATATTTGAAACGATGGGAGAATTTAAGTTTTTTGCATAGGGTTCTTGAATAAGGATTACATCAATTTTATTTTCTAAAATCACCTCCGCCAAGGATGCAGATGCAACTTTCGAATGCCGAAGATTTACTTGCAGGCACCTGAAAAGGCGATTAGGATTTACAGTAGTGTCTGGCATTAAGCTCGCTCCATCTTAATCCTATATCTCGCCACGGCTTTCATTTGGGAGGAACAATGCCGATCACCAGATTGGTGATCACCTTTGCAATTCACACACTTCCATATCTTGCTAGAGCAGTCTCTAGTGAGATGTGGTCCAGCACATTTACCACAGCTGGGCTTAAGTGCACGACATGACGCTAAAACATGGCCATATCCTTGACATTTAAAACATCGGCGGACCTCTCGGTCTAAAAGAATTTCAACAATACGGGCGGTGGTGTTGAAAAAATCAACCTCACCGTTAAGAATGGCAAGATCCCGAGCTTCTTTACAATTGAAAAGAATTTGGACATGGCCCTTGGATGAGTTAGGTTTAGAAAACAATTGTGACACCGATTCAATTTTACCTTTTAGCCCAAAGTTCCTCAACATCAACTCATCTTTCAAACTTGGCAGGTAGCTCAAATCAACAAACAATGCCACAGCAGGGTACAGTTTGGTAGGACGAGATACAGAGTTAAAAATATTTACACTGTCAGGACCAGCTTTGGATTCCAGTATAGATTTGGCACGATCAAGGTCAGCTGGGTCGTTGAGCCGGACGAAGATGTTGTTGTCCTTTTGTCTGACTGACGCTGGAACCGGGCCACCAGCGCCGGAATCAAGGAGCTTCTCCATTCCGGCCAGAGAAATACGGTCAGGAGGCTTGGTAGATGAGGCGTAGCTGGCCATTAGGATAGGCGCCTGATTTACTCTAACGGCTTGGGAGTAAGAAGGTGCAGCTGGTAGAATAGGACCAAGAGATGGAAGCTTTGCCATGGGTACAGAACTCTGATTGATGAAGCGAAGGGTCATCGAGTCGGCAAAAGCGAGTTTGACATCCACCAATTCAGCTTCAAGCTTAGAGATGCAATCAGTTTGAGTCTTGGCGTAGTCAAGAGCAGCATGGAGTTTGGATATGATTTCTTCTTTCGGTAGAGAGTCCAGCTGGGAGAGATCAAGGCCATCAGTGAAACTGGAGAAGTTTTCATAACGAACTTTTTTCGGGCCGGACGTAAGATTAGACCCATCCAGACTTGAGTTAGCAGATAGTGGGCGCTTTGACTTGTTGACAGCTTTAGGAGAACTGTTCTTGGGGGTTGAAAAAGTTTCAGACTCATCTGCATGAATAATACCTTGAAACAGAGTGTTAGCTAGGATTGGGGCGCTTTTGCTATTGGCTTTCTGGTGTTGTTGAAAACATGATTTGCCGCAGAACTTAGAGTCTTTTTTCCCCTTATACGGGTTTGAGCAGAAGTGACAAGCTTGTTTTGGCTGAGTAGCCGAGTCTGGTACAGAGATGTCGCCACCATCGCGCTGGCTCATGTTGATGGCTTTACCAGGGGGACTTCTTGATAGTTCTGGCATCGTAAATAGCGAGGAAATTTAAAATTTAAGATGTATTTCACCATGAGCAGCAGGTTTCACGTAGCAAAGTAAGACCAAAATAAGGCAGGTAGACAGTATATGCACGAAACTGTAATACTATATGTGGGAGCTAAAAACACCAGTCTAGATTGCTGTAGCAGACGAAGGTACATTGGATGGATCCACCGGTATCACATGAAATTTCGCTCATGTTAGAAGATGTCCAACCTCAAACAGAGTTAGATCCTATCGACACGTCCCCGAGTACGTGGCTATTGGGCGATTGTCCACTGGTTCCCAATGAAGATTACGAATAAAAGATGTCACAACTCAATAGCAATGTCAACATTAGTTTCGATGACAGGAATCGTTATAAAACCGGAAAGGAAACTAATAAAACCGGAAAGGAAACTTATAAAACCAGGAAACTTCTAAAACTTATGCATACCAAAAAAAGAATTTCAGTTCTACGAATAAACAGAAAAATTGTACGAAATTGGGGTACTTTCTTATACAATGCTCTCACGCTCGTCGATGGACATATCGTAGAGTGCCCACCAATAAGGTCTATGACATTTGAAAAACATAATAGGTAAGTAGGAGAAAAACAGTTATACCTTAAGTGATTGCTTCAAGTTAATCCAAGTGTTTACCGATGGCGCCTTCCTACTGGTATGCCTGAGAGATCTTGTGTTCAATAATGTAGTTATGTTCAACAACTTTGTTTTCAGTGTCGTCGTGTACCTTGTGATAAGTGGTTTAGGATCGAAAAGTTCTAGTGTCGGGATCGAAAAATTCTAGTGTCGGGATCGAAACGTTCTAGCGTTAGGATCCAAACGTTCTAGTGTCGGTATCGAAAAGTTCTAGTGTCGCCACGTAAAGTTCTAGTGTCGGGATCGAAACGTTCTAGTGTCAGGATCGAAACGTTCTAGTGTCGGTATTGAAACGTTCTAGCGTCGGGATCCAAGCGTTCTAGTGTCGGTATCGAAAAGTTCTAGTGTCGCCACGTAAAGTTCTAGTGCCGCCACGTAAAGTTCTAGTGTCGGCATGTTAAGTTCTATTGTCGGGATCAAAACGTTCTAGTGTCGGGATCGAAAAGTTGAAGTGTCATTATCGAAAAGTTCTAGTGTCGCCACGCAAAGTTTTAGTGTCGGGATCGAAAAGTTCTAGTGTCGGCTTCGAAAAGTTCTATTTCTAGAATGGTCCAGTGTCGGAGCAAAAAAGGTCTAGTGTCGCCATGTAAAGTTCTACAATCGGAGAAAAAAGGTCCAGTGTCGAAATTTTTCTTCCAACTTCGAGTATTTCCATATTGGTTGGCTAAAATTTAGTGCCTCCCCTTCACCGCCGTTCTAGTGTCGGCGCCAGAAGTTCTACTGTCGGGGCCAAACGTTCTAGTGTCGAATACAAAAAGTTCTAGTTGTTAAACGGTCTAGTGTCTACATGCCCCGGAATTAGCATCACGGTGTCTTAGGTGAAAAAGAAGAAACGCAATCACTCATTTTATAAATGAGATTTTAAAGATGAACGATTGAAGACTTTAAACATTACGACTTCCACAGTTTAACAAAGGTTATCCTAACGAATGTAGTGATATCAATAATGGTCAAATTATCAATTTAGGAGGCATTTTTATGATTGGTAATATCGGACATTAAGCCAAACTTGCCGTAGTTTCAACGCCATTTTCTTGAAATTTTCACCACTTGAAAATTTTTAAATTGAGATCTGTTAATTGTTAAACTATTGGCTACTTATTGAGAAAAATTAATTATTGTATTAATTACATAGAATTATGTGTTTTGGAAGAGTGTCGATCTAGTGTAATATGGGTTTGGGCAGACGACATTTCGTTTTGGCAGATCATTGTTAAGATTATTTTAATCATTAATATCTCGTTTTTTTTCTCATTGCATCCCCTTAAATGTCTTAAGCAATTCGATTAAGAATAAGAAATTGAATCGAATGAATCAATTAGTTTTTAAAAATATTACTGTCCGAAATTAGCAAAATTGTCCGGTGAATTAGAAAGTTTGTCCGGAATTAGCAGATGGGCCATACACACATTTCCCATAAGGAAGCCTCTTAGCCAAAACGGTGTCCGAATTCGCGTTTTTACCCTAGATTTTATTTCTGAGCCCATCCAATTCACGATCCAGCCAAACGCCTTTATGGACGCACACCAACACGATTTTTGCGAGCAAGAAGTGAACTCGCTCATTGAAAAGGGAGCAATTATTAGGGCTCGGGATCAAGGTTTTAAATCCAGCATTTTTCTAATTTCCAAGAGAACAGGAGGTTATAGGCCAATCATTAACCTGAAAGCACTTAATCGCTTTCTGTATCGTCAAAAATTCAAGATGGAAGGTATTTCGTCAGTGAGACACACAATTCGGGAAGGATATTGGCTCACCAAGTTGGACTTGAAAGATGCATATTGACGGTCCCTATTTTTGAAGGCCATTGGAAATTCCTTCAGTTTAAATGGGAGGTGTTTTATTCGAATGCGTGTCCCTCCCCTTCGGTTTAAGCTCCGCGCCATGGGCGTTCACCAAGCTATTAAGGGTAGTGGTAGCTTTCCTGCGGAAGAACGACCTTCGCCTCGTGATTTACCTTGATGATATTCTAATCGCAGCTAGCTCCCAGTCGGAAGCCAGGCTGGCAGTGAAAAGAGTAAAATTGCTGCTAGAGGCCCTAGGCTTTGTGATTAGTGATGAAAAATCATAGGAAGAACCCTTACAGGGGCTAGAATACATAGGCCTGTTTATCGACTCAATTAAGATGAGGCTAATGTTGCCGTACAGGAAGAGACTAGACATTTTGCGCATCTGCAAATCTGCGCTAAAGAAACCTCAAATTTTCCGGATCAACCTGGAAAGGATTATCGGGAATTTGAATTGGGCTGCATCAGCTGTTAACTTTGCCCCAGCGCATTTCCGCGGTCTTCAGATCCTCTTGAACTCCCGACCTGATGGCCGTCTGATCAGATCAAGAGAATCCTTTACCTTTTCGATAGAGGCTCGTAAAGACCTACTTTGGTGGCTTTCAGAGGCAGATTTTACATCTTGCCGACCGCTCATTTTCCCGGCACTGGATTTGTCCATTGCGTCGGATGCGTCTTTATCAGGATGGGGGGCAGTATGCAAAGAGATAAGAACTGGGGGACCATGGACAAAGGACGAACGCAAGGAGCACATCAACTTTCTAGAGCTCCTGGCAGCACTCAAAGCCCTGCAATGCTTTACAGCGACGGCCCGCGACGCCACCGTCGAATTAAGGATGGATAACACCTCAGCTGTCAGCTACATAAATAGAATGGGGGGTTGTAAATCAGCGAACCTTTGCGGTATCGCCTTGAATATCTTGGAATGGTGTGAGTGCCGTCGCTTGTCTCTTTGTGCCGTATTCGTGCCCGGCGTAACAAATATTCTGGCCGACGCAGAATCTCGGAGACCTCTGTCGTCGGGGGATTGGAAACTGGATCCGCAGTCATTCAAAGCGATTCAGGCAGTTTGGGAGGTAAAAGTGGACCTCTTTGCGAGCTCCTGGAACGCTCAGCTACTGATTTTCGTCAGCCGGTTTCCGCAGCCGGGAGCCTGGAGCACAGACGCTCTGTCACTGAACTGGAAAGCTCTAGCAGGATATTGTCCCCACCCCCTTTCAACTTGATTCCCTTCTGTCTAACGAAGGTTCGGCAGGAACAAGCGGAGATTGTCTTAGTGACACCCTACCTGCCCAGCCAATGCTGGTTCCCGTCCTTGATGGAGCTAGGGACGGACACTCCGCTCCTTCTCTTCCCATCCAAGTCGTTGCTGACTTCCCCGTTGGCGGAGGGTCATCCATTGACAGAGGACGAGTCCATCCGATTAATCGGCTGGCGGCTCTCCGGAGTTGTCTGGAAGAGCGAGGCTTTCCGCAAAAAGTTATCGAGCTCATACTGGGAGCAACTCGATCAAATACACACTCTGCATACCAGTCCGCTTGGGTCCCTTGGAGCAGTTGATGTAATCAACGGAACCACAATCCCCTGTCGTCTGGCGTCAAGGAGGTCATAGATTTCCTTTCGAATTATTTTCATTCCGGCAAGAGCTACAGCATGGCAAATGTAGCCCGTTCAATGCTCTCATCCACCCTAAGTTTATCGTCAAAGAATCTAGAGGTGGGAAGGAACCCTCTGGTCGTTAATCTTATGAGAGGGGTTTATAATGAGAAGCCTCCTGTTCCCAAATATATGGCTACATGGGACCCTTCTATAGTATTGGCACATTTAGACGTATCCGCAAACGCCCTGGACAGTCTCTCGACCTTGCAGCTAGCCCGCAAGGCGACCACCCTTCTGGCTCTCACCTCGCTATCGAGGTGCGCCGAACTAGCTGCTATCCAGCTACATTCTATCAGCTTCGTGGAAGGAGGAGTAAAGTTTGTTTTGAACCGCCCAAGGAAAGCCCATAATACCGGGCCGCTTCACGTGCTGTCAGTCGGAGCTTGGCACCAAAAGCCCGCCATATGTCCGGTGACCTGCATGAGAAGCTACCACACGGCTCCTCTCAGGGACGACTCAAATAGCGAATCACTCTTCATCGGTTCAAACAAGCCCCACAAACCTGTTTCCAGCTCGACGATCGGACGCTGGATCAAGGAGCATCTCAAAGAAGCAACGTCAGTTTTTTTCGGCCCACTCAGCAAGAGGAGCAGCCGCATCTAAGGCGATGAATAGAGGCGTTCCAATTCAATCGATCCTGAATCTGGGCCACTGGAGCCGGGAGTCTACCTTTGCTAGGTTCTACAAAAGAACCGTACCAGAAAATACCGATTTGGTGGGCGCATCTATCTTACGCAGTCCACAGGACTCCCACAAACTCAACCCAGCATTCCGGCTAATGGTAGCGTTTGACCAGAGGGTATCTTGCTTTTAAGACACAGTCAATGTCGAACGAATTTACCGACAATTGGGATTGTTGGGGGAATGGAGTGAAGACATTGATTGTCCTCAAACCACCCATCCCGCTCACTCCATTCCCGTTGTTAACTTGAATTAGGTTCAGCCTCCGATTTTCGAGGACCTACTTTAATTCCTCTTTCCTTTTATTTTTTCCTAGATCCAATAGTGGAGGCTTCAAATCCAATTTCGACCGTGGCTCATCCAATCCCGTCAATAGGGGCCATGATCAGAACAACAACAAATAGAACATATGAACCGTGGATCGCCTTATAATTTTTCCTTTGCTCCAGATCCACAGCCCGTGTTATGCTTCCAATTCAGTTTAAGGGGGAGATACGCCCACCTGAGCGCCATCTCTCACCTTTCCCCCCGTTTTGTTGTTCTTTGTCTGCTGAGAAGCAGCTGAAATAAAGAGGTCGCACACAGTCAATGTCTTTACTCCATCCCCCCAATAATCCCAATTGTTCATCGCGATCTAAAGCTCGCTCAAACAATTTTCCCAATTATACAATTTGGACTTACAACGAATAAGAATAACGAATACGAATAAGTGAAATTTTTATTCGACAAATAACGAATAAATACTCGAATTTTTGCGTTATTCTATTCGAAATTTTGTTCGAATGTTTTATTTGACAGAACACTGAAAAATGCGCCTCTTGTTGCCAACATGAATCATACATCGTATTATCGTTCACTAAACAAATCGATACACAGCCGTGGGATCATCCTGTGTTGCCCTTTGCTGGATATTCATATAATAATGAATGAGGAGTAATTTTAATTTTAAGAACATTTTTCCCCTAAATTCCCACCAAGAAACGAATTTTCCCGATATTTCCCATTTCCCCATTTCATCCCACGGTTACTTGGAATATCCAAAAATTTTAGATTTTCCCTGACGAGTGGACACACTGGGTGCCAGGTAACGCATCGCCGTCATAGGAGGTATTCAAGTTTACAGTCCTTTACCATTAAGTAGGCCTTGGTGAGTGACTCGATTTTTAGGAACACAGAATCGTGCTACAATATGTGGGCGTTGTTTTCTTACAGTAGGCTATTATCTATTATCCTCAATTTTCAATATCAGCTGCTTCGTTCACGATATTCAGTTATTATATTCCTAGATTTTACGTAGTAAATTTTTTAAAGCCATTTAGCTATCATTCTTTTATTTCATAAGTTTGAAAACAATTCTCAGCTGAGTATTTTTTGTAACCAATGAACGAAATAACACCTTTTTCTCTACAGTGGTAATTGTGACAACATACAAACACCACATATAATAATGTTTTGAGTTAATTTTCATTAATTTTATTTAAATTTTCATCTTAATTTCATTCCAAGCTTGGTCATCATTGGTGCTGTAGATGGAAATCCATGCATAGAGTGAAAATATTTCATCACACTTTATACTTGTTGATTCCATTGTCATTGACAACACATATGTGCTAAAATCAAATTAAGTTATTTAGGTGAAAATAAAATTTAAGTATCTTGGCAGCCTTACATGCAGATCTCTAAATCTTTCATTGAAGTCAAGGGCATAACCAACAACGAACTTGTCTGGAATCTCAAATCCACAGTCTAGTTCTCAAAAAAAATTTGACACTCATTAAACAAAAACTTTTTTACTCCACTGGCTTCTATTGCTCACATTCAGGAATGTAACCATTAGACGCTGGCTGGCGCTTAAGCAATAGGCTTGCAACTTTGACACACTTTGGCTGATATTCCTCCAATAATCCCAACAGCTTCTGCATTGTTCTTCCAGTGTCAATAATATCCTCAACAACCAAAACATTTTTCCCTTTCACACTTTCCATATTATCACCTAATAACTCATTAAATATGTTTTAATTATTTTGCTTATTAAACTAACATAAGTGTATACAATACCTCCAATAACTTCAATGGTGCCAACAGATTTGTCATTCTAGAAAAACCATTTTAAGACACAATCACCTACAGTCAAAGAAAACTTTTACCTGGTAGCTCCTTAGTCTTATAAAATCCACAGACAGTGGCACCGATCTCTCACCTTGGTTTCGATTTAAGCTATTGATTTTATCTATCTAAGAGACAAGAATAAGTAGATGATTAAATAACACTTTTTTTCCTCAATTGAACTTAAATGGGAAATTACCAAATCTGTATAAAACTTGTAGCCCCCTGATTAGATTTAAAACACCTAATTATAATTTAGCTATTTAACTTGTGTCATAGGAAGTTATTACCTTTTAGAACACATATTGCAACTAGTGGTTCTTTTCCAAAATCAGTGAAAATGTCTTTGGCAATCCTTTCAATTCTAAGGATGAATTTATGTTTAGTTGAGATAATGTGAATTCAAAATGCTCCATTTTAACAATACCACGGTGCAAGTATGCAAAGGCAGATAAGGAAAAAGAATTACCTGTCATGGATGACACCATACGGTATCAAAACAGATTCTAGATCATCCTCGTAGTGCTTTGGAATGCAAAATGAATCCAACGAATAACCTTGGTAGCTATCCTCTATCTTAAATGAGGGAATGACAAAACTTACATGATCAATCAAAAATCACTTATATGAATAATTCTGCAACTTATATAGCTTTCTATGACATTGAAGTTTCTACAAAATTTACCCTAATGGAAGTTGTCATTTTCAAAGTCTGTTGAGTTTTCAGGAAGACCGTCTTACTGCTAGTACTCCTGGCTACACGTTGGAACTTGCTTCAACTGTCAGCGGTGTCCAATCATGAGTTCAGCACGAACTTCAGCTGCAATACCCACGGTCGGCCCACGGTTATCTTTGTTGCTAAGGTCAAATTTGAAAACAAGTGGAAGGCCTCCGAAACACAACTATTGGACTTATATATCGGTTTGGCCTTCTTACTCAAAATGCCAGTTAGCTGCTGTAACAAAGACCAAACCTCTGCAGGGAAAATGAGTTGCGTCGTTATAAAGCGCCTCCCCTTAACAACTATGAGAACTGAAGTGTATTTTTTATCCGCTTGCCGTTGTCCCTTCACTTTATGGATTCCACCACTTGAATGATATACGAAGAGGGTTAAATTTTCCAAGCAACATGTTCAACTTCAAGCACCATACTTGTCTGGCCTCATTTATGCTTCCTACAATCCGGGTATGTGTTTTTTTTTTTTTTTTAACAACCGATCATTCAAACAAAAGCTGACGTACGCATCCGGGTTCATTTGATCGCCGATTCGAGAGATAACACTGAGACAGTCCCTCGTAAACGAGTGCATAAATTTCGTGTAGTCGCGTTACCTAAAAGAAAAAAATAGCAGATCCTCTGTAGATGACTTTTTCATCGAAAGGAAACACAGTGTGCTCTCCTCTTGATTTCTTAGGAAGCATCGGATAGCAAATATCGCTGATCATGACGAAAACATGAGCAAGTCTACGTGGAACAGGAAATTCGCTACAGTTGCATAAAGTAATTGAATTTGCAGTATCCTCAGTGCCAGTTTATTTGTTAGTCAAGACGTCAAGAATGGGAAGAAATTTGACACGGGTGCAGCTGATTGGACATATCCCGACTCGGAATGCTTTACCCATCTCATGTTCCCCATCCAGACTTCGGAGCACATTTGTTAACTTTTATTCATTTTTCCTTTATTAACTTAGACAGTAGACACTAAATTGTGATGCAACATTCATCCAATATGCGAATGCCAACAACACCAAACTACAGCAATATGAACAACTTCTGTTGACGAAAACCTTGGACGAATAGAATTTTCTGGATAAGATTCAAAATTTTCCACAACCGTTGTGCATGCCTGCTCCCTGGTGGCAGCCACTGACATTACAATGACATTATATATAACATTTCTGTACGATTGACGAACGCAAAAACTGATCTGCCACGCCCGATAAATAATAGTTTCACATTTACTTTCAATTTCCGCAGTTCCTTCTAGACTATCTGACAGAGTACAACTCATAAATTACGAGGGGTACAAAAGATACTCATCTGTTGACAGTCAGTGTTCTGCAGCGGAGCAGATCAATGAAAATAAAAATTTTTATTGAAAGTTGAGGGTTTGGCAGGAAGCTTATCGAACTTGAACTGTTCATCAAATGCGTCTGCGAGAACCATATAATTATGCTCAGTAGTCTAATGCCGGCCCTTTGACAGAAACAATTTCAGCTTCATACAGATTCTTTGAATAATAGTTTAGTGTAAGGCTGGCCCGCTCCCACGTTTATGACCGAAAGACAACATCTAGTTCCCTGCCTTTTCACTTCAATTTCCCGAAGAAAAACGTGGTAACCAAAACCAAGAGCGTGAATGGGGGGATGACAAGTCGATCACGCTGACGACCCTTGGAGCAAAACGAAATACGTTACAAAAAAAAAAAAAATACGATATAATTCACGGAAGCGAAAGAAATGCAGTAGAGATAGATGACGAACAAATTATCTGGAAAAGAGAGAAAAAAAAAAACTGACAAAAAGGCCGTAAAAGAGCGAGAAAAGAAGAGTGTCCGTCAGACGAAGAAGGCGCCGAGATAACATTTCAATCACACGATGAACAGATCGCAGCGACAAGTTCTTTCTTCTTCGATGTTTAACCAAAATTCTCGAAATGGTGGATAAAATAGGGCAGTTTGCGACCCTGGTTGACTTCCTCGCAAGCGCTCATGATGGATTTGGTCAAAGGTCGAGGACCGCAACTGAAGACGCCTATCTTGCTAACGTAACTGTGCTTCTTCTGAACGAATTTGAGGAACGATGTCATGTCGGGACGGCCAAAGTGATTCACCGCTTTCAGGCCGGTGAACATACTGCGCTTCGAGATGCGCTGAAAATGGTTCTCGCAAATGTAGAGCATGGTGGTGCGCAAATCAAACTTGTGGAAGAACTGCGTGATGAAGATGTGCATCTCCAGAACGTTGGTGACATCCTTGCGTTCGACGTCGCGCAGCACGTCGATGAACCACTCAAAGTGACGATGCGACGGGCACGTCCACAAGAAGTAGACTTTCTTGCAAGCCACGCCCGAATAGCGGTTGGTCGACGTACCGAAGACCAAGTCGTTGAGGATCGATGCATAGGGTGTGACTCCGATGCCGCCGCCAACCATGACGGCCACCTCGAACTTGTACCAATCCTGATTTCCGCCACCAAACGGGCCGTCCAGCTGGATTTTAGGATCCATCTCCTTGGGGTTGAAGTTGCTCGGATCGAAGTAGTTGCGCAGCTTCCACGTCCATGGCCCTTGCGCCTTGATGTGGCAAGACAGGAAATTCTCGTGGGGCGCCGATGTGAGTGTGAACGAATGGAACTCCTTGGGCGTAACTCCGGTGCATGAAAGTCGGATCCACTGGCCCGAGAGATACTTAAAATTGGGCGGCCGGTAGAATTTCACCTTGAGAACGTCGGATGGCAGTAGCACCGTCTCGATAATATCCAAGCCCATGAATTTGGTGCGCAGGCTGATGATCTTGTCCAGGGTGTAGATGATTGCCGGACCGATGAAGAAGAGCCAGAAGGCAGGCGAAGCTGTGAGCCGGCCTAGCCCGTGAAGGATGGACAGGATGTACAGGACAACGTAAAGGCTGTGAGTCATCCAGAAAAAGTTGTAGGCCTTCTTCCGGATCACGGGGTGAGCGAAGACGAAGATGATGATCATAACGACAAAGAGGAGCACGCCCGTCAAACCAGTCAGCGTCTGGAAGAGCCAGTAGGTGATGGTGGGCTTGAAGTCGCTGGGCAGACTCAGCTCTTTGGAGAGGCAACGCAGGTGTTCCACAGGTTGCGTCGAGACGTGGTAAAAATTGACAACGTGGCCGACCGTGTGCAGCAAGGAGAAAAAAAAGGCTGTCAAGGCGCATATCTTGTGAAACTGGATGTGGGCATCGAGTGGGATATACTGCTGGATGGAGAACTCCTTCAGTTTGGTCAGCAGGTTGCGAGACATGGTCAACAACAGGAGGCTGTAGCAGAACGAGAGGGCGGCAGCGGAGCCTCGCGTGATGGCAATACCAACTCCCATTATGTGGCGCAGATCGGTGTGCTCGGACATGAAAGAGTAGTGGATGAAGCGGTCAACGAAGAGCGCAATCGTCACCACGTAGAAGACGAACAAGTAGAAAATGTTTTGACGGTTCTCCTCGAGGAAGGTGGTCAATTCGTCCCATTTGCGCAGCAGAGTGTGTCGGTGGCGCTCCTGGACCGCATCGATGTGGAAGCTGGTCATACGGGCCACGTTAGTCGACGTGTCCAAGAAGTTCTGCTTGGCACCTTTGCAGTCGAGCCCGATGGCTATGAAGTCGCCGCGATACTCGCGCATCATCAGCTTGAAGTCGTCGTAGGTCAGGGCGTCTTTATGTTCCAATCCAGCAGATTGGAACATGCCATCCATCAGCTCCGTCACTTGGTCGTCGTTCAGACTGTTGTTCGTGCGCGCGATTTCTACCAGTGAGCGCAGCATCTCCGAAAGTTCCCCTGTTGGGTTTGTAACAATAGTGCGACATTGAGTTACAACAACAACAACAACAACAACAACAACAACAACAACAACAACAACAACAACAACAACAACAAAATTAAATTAAAACTCGAAATTCGAGCTGGACTACTAGGGGACGACAGATCTTACCTTTATCGATGACGCCGTTACGATCGTTATCGCACATGTCGAAAATGATGCGTAACTTGTCCTCGGTGCGTCCCTTCGAAAAGAGGACTACCGTATCCAAAAACTCCTGGAACGAAATGCGACCATCGCCGTCCTTGTCGACAATGTTGAACATCATCTTGACGAAGACGTCGTCGCCCTTCATGCCGAGCGCGCTGGCGAACTCGTTGCGCGACAACGAGGTGCGCATCACCATGATGACGTCGCCTGTCACTTCTTCCATCTTGCGCTTCTCGCCCGGCTTGAGGCCAAACGTCAAGGCGTAAGCTTCGCGGAAAAAATGTTCCAGCCGTTTCTCGCGGCGCTCTCGCGTCTCCGCGTTGGACAACATCTGCTCGCGGTAGGTTGGTATTTGTTCCAGGTGTTTCTTGTGACTGGTGAGGAATGTTTCCAACTTGTGCAGGAAACGCTTACGAGATGTGTTCGAGTCGAACTCGAGCACCAGGTCGTAGTCGCGCGGCACGCGCACCAGCAGCATCGGCTTCTTGCGGGAGTCCTGCGTCACCTCGACCGTCAACAGCTCGACGCCTTTGAAGTTGACTTTGCGCAGTTTCTCGCCTTTGCGGTTCACCGTGTAAAACGCCTCCTCGGGGCCGAATTTCACCTTCACTAGTCGCTTGTGGTTGAGGTGCAGCCACTCCTTGACCACCATCTTGTCCACCGATTTGCCGTTGTTGTTTTCTTCGCGGCGCGCCTTCAGACGACGACGCTTCGAATTTTGCAGTTTGACGACGCCGTAACCGGCGCCGGCCGCTATAATTGGCACGAAGGCCAACAGCAAGCAGCCGTAAATGTAAGGCACCTCGCTTCCGGCAAAATAGTCGTAGCCGGCCAAGAAGTTGCAGGGCGTCAATGTTGATGCGTTCAACTGACTGGGCTGCGGACACGGGTCACCCTCGCGGAAGAAAAAGACGTTCTTCTGGATCTCCCCCTCGCTGATATTCATCGTACTGCGAATGACGTCGGTGAACGTCGTTTTGCGGATCTCTTCCACCTCGCTGGCCGTAAACATGCCATTGTCGGTGTTTTCGAACCAAAAGCGGTCCGCGTCACGGATCCGCCCCAATTGCTCTTTGATAACTGCAGAGAAAAGAGGTCCCGGCCCGTTAGTCGATTCAAGCATGCCGCCGATGTAGACGTCGACGTTGGACAAATCATTGTTGTAGAGAGCAGCCAGTTTCGGGAAAAGATCCGGTTGTTGCACAGCCAGCGCTGGGTTTATATCCGTCCAGTTGGTAACTGGATCGAGGCGGAAGCTGCGCCGCGCCGTGTTGTAATCCGGTAGGCCTGTATCTCGACCGCGCATAATATTAAGCGCGCCCAAGTCCCGACGAGAGAATTCCATGGGGCCGAACAGTTTGTTGCGTACGTCTGAGCAAAGAAAACTGTCCTCGCGTTCGGCCAGCTGCGACGCCATGCCCAGGATGAATTCTTCGACCGAATTGTTGACCAGAATTTCGACCGCGTCCCACCAAGCCGAACAGAGCCGGATGGCGGGCGTTTCATTCGGTCCGTTCTTGAAGTTGCATTGACCGTCACGGCGATAGAGCCCCGGTGGGATCATTGTGTGGCCGAAACGGAAGGCTGCACTCTGGAAGACATGGCTAATGCCGGGATGAATATCCGCTTTATATCCTTCATATTCGCCAAGCGATTCGCCGATGAGCGCCGGTAAATACTCGTACATGACGATGTTCTACAACACAAATCAAAGTTTCCCCATCCATATGTTTTATCAGTACACGAATTAGTAGACGATAATGACAGTAATACAGTAGTCTATACATTTTATGCCATGCAGCTGCACCTACAGTATATCTCATCATGGATATAGTACGTACTTGCAACACGGCGACTACTATACGGCGAGCTCTTTGGAAGATTTCCTCATCCGACCATTGTGGATGTTCTGCTTCGATTCTACTCGCAATCACGTTGTGGTATCGGAAGAAGACGATACCGATTGCAAGGATAGCCGGGTTCTGATTAGTTCGTGGATCTCCCAACACTAAACAAAAAAATAAAATAATAATATAAAACGTATCAGTAAATCAATCAGCCATCATTTCTTTCAACTGTACTGAATGCGGGATTGAGGGTGGAAAAAAAAATCTATTTTAAGGAAGGAAAAAAAACAAGACAAATAAAAGTTAAACTTACGAAGCATTTTCTCGGGATTAGCCATGCGCATAATGTGTGGCGCCGGGGCAGTAAAAATGGGCACGCGATCATGGTTTCGAGGGGGCATGCCTTCTGATTCGCCAGATTTGAAAGTTCCATTCTTGAACGATCGCATCGCATTTACCCACGCCTCACTGGTGCTGTAGACAAAACTGCCATCAATCCAACTCGTCATCCGGTTTATCTACATGCCAACAAAAAAAAAAAAAAAAAAGTGAATTCATTAAAAACTAGACTATTTTGGCGAAGCCCCTCGCCTTATGTCGGATGGCTCCAATTTCGGACAATTGTTGATGCCAACGTAAATGGCCAAAACTATGTACGGATTCATGAGCCAAACATTAGCCATTTCAACACCGATTAGCGCCCAGTTGTTACCTATACATACGTATCCGGATGCAGAAACATTCACAAGTCCTGGCGTGGGAAAATGTGTATAAAAAAATACAATCGCTCTTGCAATGCAACGTAATATTACATCAATGCTTTACAAGGCGAATTTGTTGCATCACACGCGCAGCAACTATCATCGACAACGATTCTAATTTTCCAGAAGTCGGAATTAAAGAGTATCTGTAGAAAAAAAAAAAAAACTAGAAACCACGCAGACTAGGGTTGTCAATTGGTGACATTAAAGTAAGTGACTTGCGTAAGGTGCTTGGAAAAAACTGAATGACGACGCCCCAAGTGTAACGCCATAGGGATTGAAGCAAACACATCTGGCAAAGAGATCTTCTTTCGCAAGTGGCCTTGCCAGCCAGAGGAATAATGCAACACTACTCGAAAGGCAAAAGAATAAAAAAGAGAGACGAAATACGAAAATAAAAAAGGGAAAGAAAAAAAAAAGACTAAAAAGGGAGGGAGAAGAGAAATGAAGGACACAGCTGATGGAAACACAATTCAGCCGTGTCGAAAGAAAAGAAAGCTGCACCCAATGGTCCATGCAATCAGCCTTTTGAAACTAGAAGTAGGATAACCGTTCAAATTTTCTAATCTTTACTCAATGAGAAACGTGCAGAACGGCAGACTATCAATTTTTCGAGTCAAATGCTCGGCTCACGAGCCAAGCATAATCGGTCAAACGTCCGAATACAATTAACAGAACAGCATCATCCACTTTCAAATCTATTCTTGCCGTTCGTTATCTCTCCAATTCAATGCCTCAGCGTTTGCTAATCTACCAAGTTTTGAATCACAATTCTAGTTGGCGACAAGAGGGCAGGTTCCGCGAGTAGGACAAAGCCTGCGTTAATATGGTTTGTCCCCTTACTGACATACCTACGATCTTGTGTGCCTTAGCGCATACGCCATAAACAAACTAGGACAAGGTACAAAGTATAATCACCATTGAGGAAAGTGAAATGCCATGAAACTCGAAATAATAAGTAAAACCAAACTCCAACCTCACCGCCCCTCACCTCAAAAGCGTAATTCGTCCTTTTTGTGTCATTAATCAAATACAAATGGTAATAAACTCGTTACGAATCCCCAAGGGGTTGGGGAAAAGAAAAAGAATTCTCTCGTCATATCAGCTGACAGCCATCTTTTTTAAAAATTCTAATGAATGATCATGCTATCCTAGCATTATTGTTAGATTACCAATGACAGAACAAGCAAGACTTGGGTAATATGTAGACTATACCTGTTCTCGTGGACTGTTGGGGCTCTGTCCTGTTTTGTGATCGTACCAGGCACGGTGAAACGGCATAAACTTCTGACCTGTGCATTCCGCATCGTACATTTCGTCACACTTTTCGATATCGATCTTGTGCATCTCAATAGGGCAACCGGACTCGCTGGCCATTAAGATCTCAGAGGTCACCAGTTGTCCTGCAAGAATTAACAACAAGACAAATGGGAGAAAATAATTAGACATTGACTGATAGGACTATCCAAACAGGTGTCACACTCTATTTTGACCTGCTCCGACAGTGATCTTTATAGCTTTTCGTTAAAGTCTAGATTATTTTATTCATGTCAATGGATAACTTGAATGCCACAAATTGTAGTCTGCACGGGAATGTGGATCGAAGTCTAGTCACCTTAGTGTAGCGCCCAGTTATCTTAGACAAAATTTAAAATCTTGGCGGATTGATCAATCGAATGTTATTCGTTAAACAGTATAAAAAAAAAAAAAAAAAAAAAAAAAAAACGTACCGAAAAAAGCGAACAAGGCGGTGCGGTTCATGACTGAGCCAAGTCCATCAGGTCCTTTCATGAAGAGTTCGCTTAACTTTCTTGGATTAGGCCGATTAACTCCTCCCATCATGTAGACACCGTCGGAGTAAGTTGCTGGCACTTTGCGTGTCAAATGGCTGTCTGCAAATCATAATGTGAGGTTAACAGCCCATTCAACGAAGAATCAAATACAATCAAGGGACAATCTCATACACAGCAGCCTTTCGTCAACTGTACTACCTAGACTAATTGCATAATAGAAAGGCAAAACTAGAACCAAAAAAAAAAAAAGACGAAGAAGAAAACACGAAAGGAAGACGGTTACATAAGAATGAGAAATCGTTCAAACCCGCTACAGCATAAAATGCGCTAGTAATTGGGATAAGGACTTGGAAAAATCTTGGAAGAAGCCAAAAAAATTCCAATATCTCATCCGTTGTACTTATGCCCGCAATATCTACGGCTCTTCAAAGAACGCAATTTTTATGTACAAACACATGATTGCTGCCATGTAAGTAACAAGCTTCATAGCTTATGATCCCTTCAAAACACTGCTAATTAATTGTGATAAAAAGCGAGGTGTGTAGGACTAGAAGAAATAAAAGAAGATACAAAATATAGATTGAAACATCTCAAGGCTAGCCGACAGCAGCAGCAGGCAGAGAAAAATAGTCCACGCGAAAGGCTGTGGAAAGGCATCTTATCCTCGAGCGGATGAAAGAGAAAGGCCAAAACGATAATACAGCATTAAGTGATTATTATTCTATTTGTTCTGGAGTAGGTTAACGCTATAGCTGTGGCTTAGTCCGGTGGTATTGCACGATATTGTATTCGTGATTTCCACGCACGATTTGCCTGTCGCCGGCAGTACCTGTGCTGCCACAGGGGCCGTATAAAGATCTCTTTTCCCCGATAGCACGTTGCCAAAACGTGAAAGTTCACTTTGATTCATCTGTATCAGGCGATTTTTAAAGTAGGACGACAACATTACGCGTAGCTTTTGGACGCTTAAAGGCAAGATGTTATTACCAAGCTTTCGTGAAAATGAATTTAAAAAAAAAAAAGAGCTCGAGATATTATTGAAATAAGACCAGCTTTATGACAACATCAAAGTCAACGTGAAATGAAAAGCGAAGCTGGTCAATATTGTTTAAGGTCTCTCATCTAGTACCTATTCCCGAGTTCCAAACCGGAACTGATCGTTGTTAAGAAAAAAGCAATAGTTCGTTATCTTACCAACAGATCCCCATTCGGGATGTGCCAAGTTGTTGTACCATCCATCGTAGCGTTGTTTCTCGTACATGCCCTCGATCCGTTCTGCAAAGTAAAAACAAAAACGAGGTAATTAGTCATATTAAGCGAATGTTGCGTCAAAAAAAACGGCGTTGGTCGGTTTCTACTTCAAAGTTCCACCCGCTGGCGATCTTGTCACGTTACTATAACTAGAGAGATCTTCATCATCACTTGTCCTTCGAATTCAAGCGGGCGTCGCAATCGAAATTGCGAAAGCCGATTTCTTGCAGCCATTCGCTTTTTTTCTTTCAAAATGCTAAGGTTGAATTGACATTGATTTACAATTCAATTGCGACGTGACCGATTCGTGGCGATTTGGTTTGTCTAATTTCGTCAATTGCATCACGAAGTGCGGCTATCGTTTTCTTGGGTGCGGGGCCTAGTGGTAGAAAGGCGTTTTCTACATTTACATGTGGAATTTGGCCAAAGTCAGCTGAGGTGCTCGAGTTTGTCATGTATTCACCATATGATGAGGGCCAAGTGTAAAATCCCTTGCGTAAGGGCAACTACGAAATAGCGAAAGGGGAAAGTGGGACATTCCCTTTCATCCTCCAGCTGACTGGAGCCTGATCTTTGTAACGCAGGGCGTTAACAGAGCAAACAAAGCAAATAGTAAACGTTGGCAACTACTATATAGCATAAATGAATTATATTTCACAAAGTAGATGGTAATTCCATGTCGTATTGAAACGAAATGCGTGCGAATGGCCTGAATGATGAAGCAGTAGGCTACGCAACAGGCGTTAACAGTTTTCGAAATTTAAAAGGCAGACAGCAGATCAGGAGTACAGGTAACCAATAGCGTGCGAAAGAGAACAAACCGTTTTTTTTACGGTGCCTTTGAAAAGAAAAAGCAAGCGTTTCTCGGCTTTCTGCTGTTTGATTAACAACACACGGTCTAGTGACGGCAGTTTCACTTATTGTCAAGACACAGCCGCTGCTGCACCTGTTCTAGATTCCTGCCAGACGACCTTGTCCTAGAATCCATTTGGCATGCTCATTGAAACATTGTTTTTCGATTGCTGTTCTGTTTGTTTTGTTTTGTTTTTTCTTTTTAGTTCGTGTTCGTATTAATTTTAATATTTTCCCCAGACGACGATCGATCTAATTTATAGAGATAACAAGGGTAACGGAATCCAAGAAGTTTGAGTCTCCGGTTTTCCATTTGCGTATCATAAGCTATCAATAAACGATTGGCCATAGGAAGCTCCACTAAGAACAATACATACAACTATTGGTTTACTGACAAAAATTAAATAAAAACGTAACAATAATAACGATAATCTGCGTTAATTCAGAACTTAAGACAAAACAATAATAAACTCCTTCTAGGAAGTCTTAGCGTGGCGGATACATTGCACCTCGGTGCTGCAGTTAGGATTTTGATATTAAGTCGCCCGACCCCCGAGAGGGAAGTCTTCGTTCACAGTGGACAGCACTGGAGACGTCAACTGCTATTCGCCATTCCTCTGCTAGGAATGATTTTTTGCAGGTGTCTCAAGGCCACAAGAAAAGTACACCTGAGTTTACCTTTCTATCCATTACCTTACAGGTACAGCAGGTGCAGCGATTCAACGAGCTTGTGAATCAAATAAATAATTCTAAGTAGAGAATTTGGTCATTCTAAAATCGTGAGAAAGACTACTGAAAACAGACTCGACTGACTTCGTGGGCTGAGCATTTATTGTGGTACCATTTGCACGCTTCACGGTACCGGGAGACAAAATAAAGGACGAAACATGACAAACATTCGGAAAAACAATCGCTCCTAACTTCCATTGCTTATTGTACCGAGCTATCCAAGCAAGTTGAAACTGGATGATTTCGACACCGTCACTTGGAAAGTCTAGTTTTGTACTCACAAGGGCGTTTTGGCCTGATTTCGTTTAGGATGTTTACATTTCGATTGTTACACAGAATGTCCTCTCTTGCCCTCTTCCAAAAGAAAATCGAACAAACTCACCTGCACGTGTTTGTCCTACGAATTGGCTGATAGAAAGAGCCAGAAGAAATCCGTGAACGAGCCACACTGTCGTGTGCTTTGTTACAGCGGCGGCACATTGCCTCGGCCATTTATCTCTGCGAGAGGTGGATCTTCCGCGAATTGCTGTACAATCCATGGCGTTTCACAGGAAGGCCTAGATCAAAACAAAATGTTAACAGAGAGAAAAAAGAAAAACAACAAAACCTCCCCAAAACAAAACACAAAAAACACACAAAACACAAAAAAAAAAAACCAAAAAACATTTTTTTGTAAACTGAAGCAAAGCAGGCCAACCACGTACGAACACTCACAGTTGTAAATAAATGTTTCATCCAACTTTTCTTTAATTAAACAAGGCAGACAAGTTTTCGACAGTCTCAACGGAATCAAGACCCGTTGGCAACTGAACATGAACTACTCTAGACAACAGCCGATATTCGCGCTCCCAGACACTCAGGTGAGCTTTCTCTTCGTCCTTTTCGTGGGTTGGAGGGGAGGAAGTGGGGGACGTTGGGAGTGAATTTTGCCTGAGGTTATTTCTTCGGCCACATTTATTTTTCCCTTTTTTTTTTCTGTTCCTTTCATTATTCTAAACTTTGTTTGTGTGCCTCTCGCCGCACTTTAGCCATAGCTCCTTCTTTTTCAGAATTCGAAAGCGGATACACTTTTCTTTTGGTAGTGGGTTAGTTGACACCAATTCTGCAAAACCTTGCGGAAGTTACCTATGGAGTCGCATTATGCCACAATCAATATATTTTTTCATTTCAATGTGGCATGTGCTAACCAAGTTTCTCTTCTACACAGAATTTCGTACACAAAATCTATGATTTTTCTGTTTTAAAAATTCTAAAAGTACTTTTTTCGCCATGAAAAGATATTAATTATGATTATTTTTATTTTATTTTACGGAATATCTAATGAAAGAAACTTAGCTTAAAACTCTGGTCTAGTACATTTTCTGTGAATTTCTTTGTTTTTCTCCGGTCCGTTAAAGGTTCATGTTTTTCTCTTTCCAAGTCACTAGTGGTGCCTTTGTGGAAATCAAGAACTTGAGCTGATCCGTCTTGGAAATTTTTGATCACCAATTAACTCCCCATCATTTTTAGAAAATTTTTATCAAAATAGGCTTCAGAAGTGAAAGAGATTACGGCAAGTCCACAACTACAGCATGCCACCTTTTTATAGCCATCCGTGAACCTGGCGCTGCAGCAGACGCTAACCAGATAAGAAAGCTAACGGAGAGTTATTCCTATCGCTAGATGGCAATATAAGTAAGGTACGACACTACGACATATCGGAATCGGGAACACATCAAGTATTTCTAAAATAATCATACATCATCTATATGGTATGGTTATTGTTCATTGGTATCTCTGAGCTCTGAGTCCCCAACATCATCCAGAGCATGTCTAATAGAAGCAGGTTAAGCTTATTTCATGGTGGAATTCCGTGGGTTATTTTTTTTTTTTGTATTGCCGATATTTATCGAGCGTGTTAATTTGTTCACCCTTCCACTTCTTTGTTGAACTTAAATGTTACTTTACGGGAACCCAACAAAAAGGTTCGTATGAAAAGCAATCATTAATGAAGTTGCAGACCTTCCCGGTTGACGAAAATGAAATTAAGGGTTAAAATTTGGAAAGTAAATAAATATTTTTAGGGTACCAATGCGGACGACAATTTCATGTAAATAAACAACGGCTTTTTCGTAACTATGATATTTTTTCTATGAAATGCGCAGAAGCATGAAACAAGATTTCAATTTCTTTGTATTTCTCGTGAATAAATTGATCTTTGCTGAACTACAATTCCAACCTGTTCATCAGGTTTAGATTTCGCCTTTCTTGAAGCAGAACGCAATCGTGAGGTGTCCGTCGTAAGTGAGAAACAGCAATTCACAACAGGGAAATTGAGAGAAAAAAAAAAAAAAATATGGGGAAAAAAAACACTTAGTCATGAGGTCTAGTAGGACCCATGGGCTTAACTGAATGGTGGTAGGGAAAATTGAAGAACGGAATATCGGAAAGTTGAGGCAAAAAGCGAATCAATGGACGGTAATACAACCAATTTAGTCCATCCACGATTGTTCCACACATGCCTTAACTCGTTTTTCGTATTCACGCCGATTTTCCTTGTACAGCTGTGCTGCCATCGAGTTGGCTGGGCTATTGGGATTAGGATCACTTAGCAGTGACTGAATCAGAAAATATGGCATGTAAATTGACACAATGAGTATCTCCTTTTTAAGTGTTTATACACCATGCAAGAAAACTAATGCTGGCTATATCATACCTGAATAGAGGTAAGGATTGCAGACACATCATATGTTGGACTCCATCGGTTTTGAAGGATGTCGAGACAAATGCCCCCATCAGCATAAACATTAGGGTGGAACATTTTTGACACAAATCTCACAGTAGGGGGCTTATTAGGATATTCTTCAGTGAATTCTATAGTCAATTTGAATGTTCCATCTTCAAATGGAGTGTCATGAGGTCTAAATCAGTCAGAAAAGTAAAAACATTAAAGTAATACAGACATAAAACAAAATCTGTGCAACTAAAATTTCTTTAGTTAAAAAAGTAATGTAGCTCATGAGCTCTTCATGTTACCCAAATATAACCGCATTCCATATCATAATATTGTTGTCCGTTGGAGCTCCACTCACACCAGCAGGTGGGTCTTCTTGTAACCTAAGAGGTTGAATTAGATTACAATTCTAATGAAAAAAAAACTGCACCTCAAAAATATAGATTAATAAACGTATGGTAACCTCTTAAAGTCCCTCATTAGTCGTCTTCTAGCTGGCGTAGACATTTAATTGTTTGTCTACCGTATACGATCAGTTATATGAAACGGGGTTTCTGAATTATCACCAGATATGATGGATTAAAAAAACTGTAAATTTAGTGTTGAATGAACAACTGCTATTTTTAATAGAAAACCTAAAGCACTGAGTCAACTTAATCGTAGAATGTAACACAATTCGGAGCTAAACGGAGTTATCGTGATAAAGTATAAGAACTAGGGCAGCCATCAGCCTGACTACTGAGAAATTGTCAGCGCCATAGTGGCATATTCCCGAACTCTTTAGTGATAACCACAGTCAAGTATTGGCCTCATTGGCCAGGTTTGCGGTCTTTTACTGCCGAGAAAAGCGTGATCTAAGGTAGAAGAAGTGCACTACAGGGTGTAGCTTTCGGCTGCGCGCGTTTCCCGCGGGAAGCTGACAATGGCTGGTCGTCCAATACTAACATACATAGCACAGAAGTAAGCCTAAAACATTAGCGTGCAAAAAACACCGGATACTGTTTCACCACGGAAACATTGCTTTCAAGCGCTTTCAAGAGAAAAACTATTAACTTCTGAGTTCCTTGGTAA
The DNA here is from genome assembly GCF_020631705.1 of Daphnia magna. NCBI lineage: Eukaryota > Metazoa > Arthropoda > Branchiopoda > Diplostraca > Daphniidae > Daphnia > Daphnia magna. Next base: position 8,364,270 of record NC_059184.1, read on the forward strand.
ATCTTCTTTCAACGCAAAATGCAACCACTGCCTATTTTACGCGAACGTTCTAAAATCTACGGAATTAGAGCTTTCATATTTTTAAAATGGTAAAATGTTTACCTTTCCCCGAATAAACGAAAAACGTGAATTCACATCCAATGTATCGCCACCGTTGATTCGGGACATTTTTGGTTGAGAACTTCGTCTATTGTAGGCCGCGTTGTTAAACGGTCTCAGTATTGCTGTATTGCACTTCTAATTTGGAATAGTTGAAACCTAAATTATAAATCATTTCTGTGAAGAACGAAAGCTATGCCTTACCATACTATCGCTGTCGAATCCTTAAAGGAGGGGACCGAAGTTTTTCTTGCAGCATCTGCATGAGCACTGTCAAACAAAAATGTTCAGATTTTATGAATGTGAAGCAAACATTGGCAAACGATGACAATTAGAGGAGAGTGGGGGCAATTGAGACACAGGGCAATTGAAACAAAAATTGTTTCTCTCGCCGTATAAGAGGAATTTTCTTGAAAAAATTAGGGTTAATAGAATGAGGGGGTTTACAAGTTTAGAAAAATTTACGAGTTTTTTTATTAAAAACTTTTTAAGATATCTCGAAAAAACTGTTTTTTGTTCTTCGTCTGTTAAATTTGCGTTTTCAATTTTTTGTTTTAACCCCTAAAACGCTACATTTTAGTAATAAAATTAGTTTCAGATGATTTTCAATTCATTTTTCTACAATTTAATGCCTTTAAATTTTTCCCTGCACTCTTAAATAATTTTAAATAATTAAATGTAACGATGACCCTATTGCAGGGCAATTGAAACACTTTGTTTATATTCACTGGTTGCATTTTTTTTGCAAGTATTTGATGTAATTCATTTAAACAAATGTAAATCATCATGTTAACACAACTACTGTATTCCCTGTTTGGGATTTATTTTAAAAAGCATGTTGCTTAATGGTTTTTTTTTAAATTTAATTATTTAAATATTTTAAACTAAATTACGATCTACTTTAAGCATATTTTAAAAATCTGTATATCGCATTGTACCTAATGGTAAAATTTGATCACACTAGCAGTTGTGGCTGCTGAGATATCGTGATTTTCATTTTATGTGGGTATGAAGAAGCTTCCTTATGGGAAAACCCACGTTGCAATTGCGTCGACACACCGTTTCAATTGCCCTGCTACCATGGCAATTGAAACACTCGAAGCGACCTCAGTTTTTTACAATTTACTACTATTATAATTAATCTTTTCTCATTAAAAAAAATATCGTTTAGTAGCTGAGATAATAGGCTACAATTCTATATAATTTTTATATTAAACTTTTTAGTTTTTTTTTCAAGAAATACAAAAAACCAAAAAGTGTATCAATTGCCCCCACTCTCCCCTATATTGAACTGATCGTGCAGGCTTCACATAGGCGCACGTTCAATCTGGGATGCTAACACCAACCGAACTTGTCCCTGCATTACCGACTTACCTAAAACTTAAAATCACTTACCTAAACTGAACAAAATGGCCTCTGGATTGAGAAAAAATAGGAATGGCATGTTCGCTGACGTTTTCTGAGCCACGGCACTGGACTGAACGAGTATACGGATCACCAAGCACAATCGTAACAAAGGCGTCTGTATCGAGCTGTATTGTTTAACGGCCGGTTTTACGCAAACGTCGCGAATGTGATGTAATATGTTTAAACATTTTACGTTTAGCATATTACTGCTGTTGCATTGCTTCCTACTAGGAGCGGTCAGACTTGCCGTGAGCGCGCTCAAACTTTGAGCGAACTCAAACTCAAACTCAAAATTTTGAGCGGCGCTCAACTCAACTCTCCAATCAGTACTGCCACCTAGAGGTCCTTTTAGAACATATGTGCTTAAACGGCAGTTACAGATTTCTTTTACTCAAAAATGGGGTTAGTAGGGTGGATCCGAAGCGGCTGTTGGGCTTTGGTACTATACCGCTAGGTAGGGCTTGGCCCCGTTTCCAATGGGTAGGTATTTGGGTGAATGGATAGGTCTTCTAAGCAAAAAAATTGGATCCAGTGGGTAATGGTTTTTGAGACTTTGTGCCCACTACCTACCCGGTATTCGTGTGGGTAACACAATTTCGAAAACCATTTCCATTACCCGGTTTCAAAAACCGGTAAGCCCTGATTTCCTACCAGATTACCCGGGTATTTCTCTGAAATCAAGTCACGCGCTTTGAATTTCCGCAAAAAATTTCAATTTCAAAAAACAAAAATTTCCACAAAAAAATTTTTTTTTGCTAATGTCCCTTTTAATTTAGCTTGGCGCTTTGCAAGCCGCCATTTTCCAAGATGGTGGTGGTTATACCCGGTTTGCCCATCAAATCCACCCAGCCTACCCATTTTGGTAAATAGGCTACCCGGATCGCCCATAGGCGACCATTTTTGGTGACGATCCGCGGATAACCCGGGTTTTCGAGAACCGGGACCGAGTCCTACCGCTAGGGTGGCATCCGTGACGCACGAGGGTGATTCCAAGTATACTTAGGGCGCATTTTGGCGTCAACTTTTAGTTCAACTTTTCAATGAACTTGTGTTTTTGTGTCAACCGTCCGGTAGATGGCTGAAATAGGTGACCGTTTTGGCGACAACTTCAATGTGAAGTTTAACTGAAACAGTTGAACTTTTTCAACGGTGGTCCAGACCACCGTTGACCTTCAGTTCAACTTCACCCCCTCCTTTCATTCAACTTTTTAGTTCAACTACCATTTTACCGTCAACTTTTACAAAAAAGTTTAACTAAAAAGGTTGAACAAAAGGTTGACGTCAAAATGCGGCCTTAACGCATGGGACCAATTGTTAAGTATACTTAGAATAAAAAGCACCCTCGTGCGTCACGGATGTCAGCCTATTGATATGGGACCAAAGCGCAACAGCCGCTTCAGTCCCACCCCTACTTGTTGAGCGATGAGTTTAGCGGAGAAAAATGAGCGGTGCTCAACTCGTTCTGGCCTTTGAGTTGAGCGGCACTCAACTCGCTCTGGCCTTAAGTTAAGCGGCACTCAACTCATTTATGCGTTGAGTTGAGCGCCATCCAAACAAAAAATTTTGAGCGGACGGCAAGTCTGGGCAGTCGTTTCCAAAAACGGAGTCGTATTCCACTGCATTTATCATTTCAGCTTTTGTTGGCTTGGGTTAACCATAAATTAATCATACGTAATCGTAACGTAGCTTTTCATGGTGTAAGTTAGAGACAGGTTTATTCTAACGTACATCAAGAAACACTTTTGCATTACACACACACACACACACACACACACACACACACACACACACACAACCTAGCTGATTTGATTGGGTGACAGCACGCATATGCCCAGCCATGGACTACTCTATTGTTAAGGACGGGACTTTTTCCCTATCTCGCCTTGTTAAAGGGTGTGGGGTGAACTATTTTCACGAAAAAAATTAAAAAACATCGTTGAATGCAGCTTTAAAAGGCAATTGTAACCATCAATTTTTTTCTTTATAAAACGAATCAGAATCTTTTTTTTTCAAATTTTTTAAATTTTCAGTCATTTTTTCCACAATTCTTCACAATATACACTATTTACTCACGAAAAACACGTTTTTAACTAATCAAGGCATGAGTCTCTTTCGAATTTCAGGGTAATTCAATTGGTTTCCATGAAAAAAGATAAGACTTGGGGATTGTGCATACGACGCGTCAAGGACGTTGCCGTGCGTCAGGGTTGACACCCTAGCGTTGTTGTACCAAAGCGCAACAGCCGCTTCAGTCCCAACCCTACTCACCCGATAAAGGAGTGAAAAACATCTATTAATCATTTTCACCAAGGTGCTTGCTGTGGACTGCACTTTTCTCGATTCTAGGATGTAGATGTAGCTATATATTAAATAACGCCACTGGGTGTCGGCCTTCGAGATTTATGAGGGGCTGCGTGGGCTGAACCATCGAAAAACCTGACGTTTTCCGCTTCTCTCCATGACAGCATAAAAAACAAATGACAAACGACAGCCACCCTCGTTGTTTCTAAATAAAAACAAATTAAAAATTAACAAACCAACCTTTCATCACAAAAAATACCCTATTCCATACAGTTTTACATGGAGAATCCAACTGAAATAAAATTTTACCCAAAAAACGAAAACCCGCGGCACAGGAGGGTCTCTAAATCCACCAACCCGCCACCAACCAATCAGAACCCGACTTTCACGACCGAAATTTGAATTTCAATAAAAAAAATTATATAAAATTAACAAACAAACCTACATATTTAGAAACAACCCATTGGCACGAAGTTGAATGCGGCGAATCAGATAAAAAATAAATGAAAACGAACAACTCCCCTGTTTACGCACAATAATTTTCAGCCAATCAAAACCCGGCTGGAACCCCTGGGGAAACAATAAACATTTTGGGGCCCAATAACCACGGCATAGCCTTCCATCTTTACCAAGGTAAATCTCTCAGGGATCAAGCCCCTTCGTGGCGCCATCGAGATTTTTAATTGTCTTTTCATTCTCTTAATTTTATTCTAGAATACAGGGATAAGAAATAAACTAAGAATGCGTATGAGAAACTCAAACATTTCATTAGAAAAAACTGGAATTTTAGATGCAATATAAGATAATAAATATTGAAAAGGAAGAAAAACAATAAACCTGTTAATAAAGATGGTGGAATTGTACTTTAGAGTGAGCTTAATCTTCTCCTTCATCTTTTCTTTTTCAGCTAACTCGAATTCGGCAATTTTAGCAACGCAATCAACGTGGATATCCGTGAGCCGAATACCTAACAATCTTCATCAAGTTCAGTTTTTTAAATAATTACCAAAGTTTAAATTACCTTGCTTTGATCTGTGTCCATAGGTGTATTAGCAATAAGAATCATTCGTTTTTTTGTGAAGCAGAAACCCAGTGTCAAGGAAGAAATCTGTGAGCAT